>NC_090921.1:1400170030-1400491569 GCF_040938575.1 Ambystoma mexicanum
TCAAGAACTTGATCAACTAAAAATACTTGTGAAAAAGAAAACTAGAAATAAACAATTGACTTCTGGCAGAGCTGGTTACTGTTGGCAACAAAACAGACAATGGCCAGAGGATTGCATGCCATAATGAAGAGTAAATGGAGAAAATAAGTGTGATGATCCCCATCGGTACACATTTATTATTTGTAATATTTGCATGTGCTGGCGCCAATCATTTACACTGTCACTTTCTGAGGAAGGCAGTGGGCAGAGAACTAATCTAGGATCCCACGACCTTTAAACGATCACGTTTGCAATGCATCTCTACTATACCGCATTATTCCATTCCCATAGAGTGATTATAGTCAAATCTATTTACAGAAGCATCTAGGAAAGCCACAGTTTCACTCAAGCCGCATATTATGCCATATCTCCCCTGAAAAGAGCAATCCCTCAAAATATGAGTCCCAAAGAGAAAAGAGATGATTTGTGATCTGGATCAGTGCACTGATGTTCGTCAGTGTTGCTAGCTCCACCACACCGGTTTCATGTGCAGGCGGCGCCCAATGCAGTCAGTTAGTATTTGCCTTCCCATAACAGAGGGCTATATTCAAAAAGGGTGAATATCCTATAACATATGCAAGAGAATGTGTTTAAGGGAAAGTAGGTGGACTTTAAAGAAGTATATTGTACCTCCGTTCTGAACTGCGCCATATATCACACTAAGTGTGGTGTCACGTGCCCTTACGCAGAAGGTCACGTGACACGAGCGAAATAAAGGAATCACCGGAACTGGCGTGCGAGAGTCAGTCCGGGTTTGAGCACCGCACGAGTGAGTCGTGTTGTCTTTCGCGCCACGGCCTTTCCCGCGCAGCGCACCCAACAGGCCCACCCGCGCTCACTGCCTGATGCCGGGCGTGAGTGCAAACATCACACTGGCGACGAAGCCGGTTACGGACCCGACGCGGACCCGCGCCTACTCCTCGAGCGGAGCCGCGCCCAAACGACTGCAACGACGCACCGCCTCCGACACACCCACACGCCGTGGACATCACGCGGCCGTGCATAACGTGGCACACAAGTTGGTTGAAGCCCTGCAACTGCTAATGACAAGGGCTCCCACACGCAGCAAGGAAAGGCCACTCAACGCTCCTCCTGCACCTCCGAGTAAAGTCAGGTACTGCAAAGCTGCGCACAGGCCAGTTGCATTAGCCCCTACGACCTTTCAGTGACACCGTGAACACCGCCACCCAAAGTTTACGCCCCAACGCCAGGGAGGCCACGCAGTGTACCAACATGTCCAGCCCAAGCACCAGCCCCGTGAGGACAAGCATGACCTCATCCTCTAGGAGGAGCCTTTCCAATGAACATCCCGACCCATCACAGACGACATTCATGCCGCCATTCGACCCATTCACCACGGGTGCGGCCATCAGGTGGGAAATCTGGCTTCAACAGTTTGAGATGCACCTCGAAGCCAGAGACATTACCACGCCGAAGAAGATGCGCACCTTCCTCCTACTCAACATCGGAGCTGCGGCCCTGCGCCTCTTCAACGCCACACCGAACTGTGGTAACGCAGACAACTATGACGCAGCGAGATCAGCACTCACCAACATGTTCAAACCCGATCTCAACCCAGACTATGAACGCTTCCACTTTTGCATGGCGAGGCAGCGAGAGAAAGAGACAGTAGACAAATTTCACGCTCGCCTTCGCGAAATGGCAGTAGGCTGTGAATTCCCGGACGAAGAATTTGCCATCCATCTCCAGATCATCAACGGAATATCTTCTGAAAAATTGAGAAGGGCCATACTGTCTGAAAGAAACATACGCCTGTCACGCATCCTCGAAATGGCGCGCCTCCGAGAACAGACGGAGGACCAGGTAGCGGTAATGGAAGCGGCAATCCAGAGATTACCACTGGACAACCCTGGACCCGCAGAGGATGTAGCAGCCATCTCCAGACACCAAAACAGTTGCACGAAGCAGGACCTGAGGCCCCACCCGTCACAGGGGCGGGACAAGAGCTGTAAGTGGTGCGGAGGCCCGTGGCACAAAGGAGATTCATGCCCCGCGTGGGGATCCACGTGCAGGAAATGCAATCGCCTCAACCACTTTGCCGCGGTCTGCCTGAACCCGCCCGACAAAGACTCTGCCCCGCATCAGACACAAGAATGCCGGAAAAAGTTTGCGCCCAGAGAATCCTCCCGCCAACAAGCACGCAAAGGAAAAGCCAGAGCCGTCGACGAATCCCAGAGGTCCCCAGACTCGAGCATTAGCGACGACAGCGACAGCAGCATATCTCCCGAAAGGAGAGACAAAGGAAGACGGAAAAAGGGAAGCAGATAAGTACATTGCATACATTTAATATCTGCAGTAGAACCACACCGGTCACGACAGAGGAAAAGACCGTCGTGTACCGTTCTCTCTAACGGAGAACCACTAAAGGTGGTCATTGACACTGGCGCAACAGTAAACGTTATGTCGGTGGCAGCATTCAACAGACTTCGCCCGAAACCCGACCTTCAACAGAAGAAAGTCAGACTATATGCATACGGATGTAAGAAACCCCTCCCCGTGCGAGGGTCATTCAAGTCAAACTTTGCCCACGAGAACACCAACTGCCGTGCACGCATATACGTAGTAGACGCCGGCTGCGAGACGTTACTGAGCTGCAAAACGGCAGAGAAGCTAAAACTAATACACTTCGCATTCGGCCTCCAACATGACGAACTCAGCAACCTATTAAAACGACACAGAAAGCTATTCCAGGGCATCGGGTGCCTCAAGGGGAGAACCATCAAGCTCCACATAGACCCCACCATTGAACCGAAAGCAGTTCGACACAGACGGATCCCATTCCACCTGAGAGGCGCAGTAGAAAAAGAACTGGCCAAGTTCGAAGAAGAAGGGATCATTGAGAAAACATCCGGACCGACTCTGTGGGTCTCACCCATGGTTGTAGCCCAAAAATCTAAACAGCCAAACGCAGTAAGAATATGCATAGATATGAGGCTTCCCAACGTAGCGATCGGGAGAGAACGCCATGTGACCCCCACGATCGACAAACTCATCGTAGACCTCACCGGAGCAACAGTCTTCAGTAAACTTGACCTCAGATCAGGCTATCACCAGTTAAAGCTATCCAAGGAGTCAAGATACATTACCACCTTTTCGTCTCACCTCGGCTTGATGAGATACAAACGACTCAACTTTGGAATATCTTCAGCCGCAGAAGTGTTCCAACATGAAATCCGCAAGGTCATCACGGGATTAGAAGGAACCACCAACATCAGCGATGACATCCTCGTATACGCCCCAAACAAAAGCGAGCACCATCGGCGTCTAGCGGCAGTCTTGAAAAGGCTCGAAGAAGCAGGCCTGACACTCAACGCAGATAAGTGCGAATTCAGCAGGAGTGAACTATGTTTCTTTGGCTACATATTCAGCGCGGAAGGCGTATCCCCCGACCCGTCGAAGGTGCGGGACATAAAGGACTCTAAAGCACCACAATCAGCCTCCGAAGTGAGAAGCTTCATGAGGATGGCAACCTACTGCGCACGCTTCATCCCCGACCTCGCAAGCATCGCGAGCCCGCTCAGGGAGCTGACAAAGAAGGACCAGAAGTGGGAGTGGACCGCAGCCCATCAAGAAGCATTTCAACAAATCAAAGACACTCTATCGGCCTCCACCACCATGGCCTTTTTCAACATACAAAGGCAGACTGAACTCCTCGTCGATGCCAGCCCAGTTGGCCTAGGGGCGGTGTTAACCCAAACAGATTACCAAAAGGCAAAGTGTTCTCTATCGCATTTGCCAGCAGGGCACTCACAAAACCCGAACAAAAATACGCACACATAGAGAAGGAGGCCCTAGCCATCTTGTGGGGATGCCGCCATTTCAAAGTGTACCTGCTAGGCAAGCAGGCGAAAGTCTTCACAGATCACAAACCTTTGATCCCGATCTTCCGAGGCTCTGCCCCCCACCCGCCTGCACGCATTGAAAAATGGATGCTGCTGCTACAGCCGTACAACATCGAGGTGGAGTACCGCCCAGGATCGGACAACCCGGCAGACTATCTGTCCCGCCACCCGAGGCCAGCCAACAGCGAACAACACCACGCGGTGGAGACCGACGAGCATGCCTGCCACGTAGTTGCCTGCGCAAGGCCGCCAGCCCTGACACTGCAAGAAGTGGTGCGCGAGACAGAGGAAGACACCGTCCTACAGCACACAGCCACAGCCATCCATTCTGGGAATTGGAAAAACTATCTCGTGTCAATAGCCCAACGCACAACATCTGCGCAGACCAAGCTCAGAGCACTGTTCGGGATCAGACACGAACTCTCAATAGCCCCGGAAGGAGTGCTGTTAAAAGGGCACCGAATCATACTACCAGAATCTCTGGAAGAGAGAGCTCTCAAGTTAGCCCATAGCGGGCACCAGGGAATCGTAAAGTCAACAGCATACCTTAAATCTAGGATGTGGATGCCGAACATGCAGAAAAGGGTAGTGGAATTAGTAGAATCCTGCGCAGCCTGCCAAGCATCCAGGAGGCCCGAAAACCCTGAACCGATCAGCAGTGTCCCGAGGAGCTCCACACGCTGGGACGCAGTCAGCATGGATCACTGCACCATTGCCGGTGAGGGTTACCTGCTCGTGATAATCGGCGAGTTTAGCAGATATCCAGAAGTAGAGCATGTAACCTCTACCAAAGCCGAATCCACCATCCTCGCCCTGGAGAAGATATTCGCTACTCACGGAATTCCGAGGAAAGTAAAAAGCGACAATGGACCCTCTTTCACAAGCCAGGAGCTACGCGAATACTTTAAAGAAGTGAATGTCAAACACCAGCGGATCACCCCGAGATGGCCCCAAGCAAATGGAGATGCTGAGCGATTCATGGGGTCGCTCAACAAAGTCATCAGAATTGCCAAAGAACAAGGACACCCGTGGCTGAAGAAAGTATATCGGTTTCTGAGAACACACCGGCAAACCCCACACTCAGCCACCGGGATCAGCCCCGCCGCCCTCATGTTCGGGGTACCCATACAAGCAGAACTCCCCATACACCCTGTTGGGTATTTTGTGGAGATTTGGGGCCTGACGGTATTTTATTACCGCCGAAAAATAACTTAGCAATAATCACTCTTTGTATTCAGATTTGGCCATGTGCAACAATAATACAATGGACATGCATTATTTCAGCACCCAGACCTGCATATTTGGTATACGTGGTTGGTGGTATTTTGGTGAGCATAATTCCCTTGTTTTATTTGTGGCCCCAATGTCCAGAATCCCTTATCTTCGCTTAGATTTTTCGTGTGATCACTAGAGAGACCTCAGACCTGCATTCTAGGGATACCACATTTTCCAGTGATAGTGTTGGTGCGCCACCATGGGCAAACTCACTGACTTATTTACGACAGAGAGCTATATGTGGTAGTCTTGTGGTAATTTCCACTACCTTATATACGGTAGGGAGCTATGTTCAGAGAGTCTCTCTTCCCGTTGGCTCATGTACCTCCAACAAGTTATACTACAGTCACTCACAATTATTCATACTGATTCTGACATGCACACATCTGTCTTAAAATGACCATTGCACTGTTTCAAAATCCCCCCACATCATCAGCATTGTAATGATAAACAGTAAGTACACCATCCGTCTGTTTTCAAATATTTTTCTGTATTATAAAAGTTGTATTTAACACGATCTCATTCTTTACAGCAATGAAATGGCACAATCAAAGCATTTTCTATGACACACTGCAAATAGAGTGGCGGAGAACAGAACTCAAATTGCAACATTAGCACTTGATTAAGACACGCACGGGACTTTCATTTTTTCTACACTGACTGCATATTTTCGTGCACACACACACAGCTCCCCCAGTTATGTAATTACCTTATCTGTTCAGAGGCTTCTCTTTGTGAATGTGGCTCTCTTGGATTAACTCCAGCAAAAAGGAACGCTTGCCTTCTCAAGCCGGGGTCATTGCCTGGAATTCTCAGCTTTTTCAGATAGTACTGCCTCAGCCAGTGGAAAGGTTTTTCTTTCAGCTCTCCCCAATGTCGACTGCAGCAGGACACAGGAATCTGCATTCAGTCAGGACCCCACAGCCAGGTCTTCTCCCCAGTAGTGCAGAAAGATGTCTGCCTGTCTTTTTCCCTGATACTGCCCACTAAAACTTTCCTCTCAGCCCTCTTTATGACGTGTCCCAATGAAATCCATCATCTCTCATCCTCCTACTCTTCAACAATAGCTTCGCTTATACATTTGCAATTGTTGCAAATCTGACTTCCTCCTTCCTGCAGTTACTGTGCACAAAACACGGAGAATCAGGCAGAGAAGAGAAGAGAAAAATCTGCACACTCATTTAAATGGTTTTCAGAGTATGCCTAATTCTGCAGTAGAGAACACATTTTATTAGTGGGTTATATTAAAATAAGGTTTTATTAGTCAGGTTAATGGTTAATAGGTTAGCTGTTAATTTTCAAATGTGTCTCTAGCAATATAGGCATTTCAGGTGAAAAATAGTGTGCATTTTTAAATGAACACGTGTGCTTTTAACTGTAAAAATAGATTTGCATCTTATATGTTAAAATCGTTTTTTACTGAATAGTCTGTCTTTCCTTGTTAATCTGCTAACCCATATAGCAATGCACCGCACCCTTGTGGTGGTGGTGCTGCAAAAAAATTGTGCTACTTGTGCAGTATTGCTGTACTGTGTACTGTAACACGCCAAATATCCTTACATATACCCTCCTTTTGTTTTTAGAACTTGGCTATAATCCAAGCCAATTCCTAAAAACAACTTGTTCTATTTTTTTTTACAATATAGCAATCCAACAAAATGAATATTCATGTGCATCAATGAAAATTTGCAATCAACATTTCATCTGAGTCCATCAGTTCATAAAATGTTCCACATTTGCCTTCTCAGTGGAAGTGGCATTACTTTAAGTTTAAATTTTCCAAGTCAATTAAAAACAATGAAATAAAACAACTAACTAAAACAAATAAGTAATATAACAAGTTAAAATAAATAATTAAAATAATAAATACGTGGAACTTCATATGCCGGAACTTTTGCTTTGTCTCTTTTGGTATGTCCCGACCAGCGATGTTATTCGGTTCATTCGAGTACTCTTTCATCTTGGCAATCTTGAATCCACAGTAGTCATCTCTTTTGGCATTCCGGTTATTTTGTCTTCACCTCCACCTGGAGGCAGGCATCTTTTGGTCTTCATCCAGGGGACTCCAGGACTCCATCGTCTCCCGTGGCCTCTGATCCCGGAACCTCCGACCAAATAATGTTAATTGTCTAAATCAAAATAGAAAATAAACAGATTAAGTACATAGCACAATACTAACTTCATCCTTTTGCCAAAAATAAAACATGCTTGGTAAAAATACTTCGTTTTTTTTTTCTTTTTTCTGAAATTAAACACAAGTTAAAAGAAAACAAACACATATAAAACAGCATTCAATATTTAATACACTTTCTCTCTGCACACCAACCACGAGCTTCCGTTATATGTGCATTTATTTATTTATTTATTCATTTATTTATTTATATTATATATTTTTACATATATTACAGTGTTTATGTGCCATCATAACAATCAACTTTTTTTAACTTCTTTGTCACTGCCTCCTGATTACACCCATTTATTTTCTCAAGGGACTCTATCCGTTTCCACATGCTCAAGCTGCCTGATCTCATGTCTGGGATGGCATGGTTTGATTTGATTTACATGGACAAACTGCTCTATTGCTGTTTCACCTTCATTTTTCAAATTTTTATACACTACAGGAGAGACTTTATCTATAATTCGAAATGGCCCCTGCCAGGCTGCCAGAAATTTAGAATTTTTCTGTTTACTTTTTCCAAAATGAAACTTGTACACCTGATCCCCTACATTGTATTCCTTTACTGATGTCTTTTTGTCATAATATGACTTAGCACTGTCAGCAGCTCTTTCCAGATTTCTCTGCACAAAAGCAAATGCATGTTGCAAATGCCTCCTCAGTTCATCAATATATTCATGAACTGTGGATGCACTCACTAGAGTTTGCTCATGTGTTCTGTATAGTAGGTGTTGTGGTAACACCATTTTCCTACCTGTTAAGACCTCATGGGGGCTAACACCTGTTGCTTTGGCAGGAGTCGACCTGATTGCCATCAAAACCAATGGTAAACGCAAATCCCAGCTGGAACCTGCTTCTGCCACAAATTTCTTTAAAATATCCACAACAGACCTATTGCTTCTTTCAACTGTACCTGAAGACGCCGCCCGATATGCGATATGTAGTTTCCTTTTCACACCTAGTATTTGCCATACCTTACTCATTAGAGTACTTGTGAAATGACTTCCTCTGTCTGACTCAATTCTTTGTGGCAACCCAAACCTTGAGAACACATGGTTCACCAGCAATGTGGCTGCTGTTTGCGCACTACAATCTGGTGCGGGAATGCACTCAATCCACTTTGACATCAAACATACCACACTCAAAATATAGCGGTGTCCCCTGCTCGACCTTTTTAAAGGACCTACATAGTCTATTTGCAAATCTGACCATGGGAGAGTTAGGCCTCTTTTCATCAATGGTGTTCTATGCATTGGTGAAGCAGGTTTAAATTGGGCGCATACTAGACATCCTCTAGTATATAATTCCACATCTTGGGACATATGTGGCCAGTAAGCATAATCTTTTAGTATTTCTAATGTCTTTTGTGAACCTCTATGGCCTGCAGTTATGGCATCGTGTGCATGGTGTAGCATTAGTCCTCTGAATGAAAGGGGTACTACCCACTGTATTTGCCCTGTTATGGACTCTCTAATCATGAGTCCATCCTGTAATCTAATTCGTGTTTTGTTCTTTAATAACACCCTCAACTCTTCTTTTCCCATACAATCATTTTCTGTTAAAGGATTTTGTTCAGGATCTATCAAATGATTATAATAGATTCCCAAAATTTGATCATTCTTTTGTGCCTCAATCAAATCTTGGTCTGGCGTGTCATGACTCCACTGCACCACCGGTTGATCTACCTCCTTTGGTGCTTTAGAACGTGTGACTGCATCAATTTGTATTTCACTCATTAAATAATCAATAGGTAGCAATTCTCCCATCATAGCCCCAATCTTAGCCAGATGGTCTGCCTTATCATTTCCCTCCTTATCCTCTCCTGGTGTTTTTAAATGCCCACGAATTTTTCTCCAGTATATTGTTAAATTATTTTCTGACACCAATTTGTCTATGGCTTGTATCATTTTTCCATGTTTAAGTGGCTTTTTGTTGTATGTAACCATGCCTCTTGCTTTCCAACCAGGCAAATACTCCACAAAGCTATTCCGTGCATAGTCAGAATCAGTCACCAGGACAATTTCACTGAACTTTTTATCAACTGCAGTAGCAATTGCTTTATAGATGGCTGCCAATTCCGCCACCTGACTGCTCCTATCTCCAATCCTCATCCCTATACTAGGAACGCCTTCACATTTCAACCAGACATTTCCTATTCCTGCCACTAATTGTTTATTACTGTCATTTTCAATGTGAAAAGCACAACCATCCACATATACAGTTGGCAAATCCTTGCATGTTTTTTCATCAAAAGCTTTGTGTGGTGATTGTTCAAATTCCTGTAAACTAGCTTCCACATCCATTTCATTTGTTATTTGTTCAGCTGCACAGTCATGTAAGTCAGCTAACCCTTGAGCAATTGGGCTCTTTTTATTTTGTCCATATCTTACTTCTACGGGAAAACCTTGTAATGCCAGCGTCCATGAAGTGATTCTGGATTGCGCTAGATTGCCTGATCTAATTCTTTTACTCTCTAAAAATTGCAAAGGTTGATGATTTGTTTCAATAATCACCTTTTCTCCCTGAACAATGGGGCGGAAATGTTGTAGCGCCCACACAGTGGTTAATAGGGCCTTTTCGCATTCATTAAATTTCATTTCAACTTGGGAAAATGCCTTACTTGCATATGCAATGATTTTGTGATTCAAATCGTGTTTTTGTGATAACACTGCGGACATACAATGTTCAGAAAAGCCTATTTCTATAAAGAAATCCCTGTCCTTTATGGGGTATGCTAAACATGGTGCCTTTAGAAGACATTCCTTCAATCTAGCCACTGCATCAGACTGCTCTCTTTCCCATCTCCAAGGAGTATTTAGTTTAAGCAGTTTAGTCAATGGTTGAGTGATTTCTGCATAATTCTCAATGAACTTTCTGTTATAGCCTGTCATCCCTAATAAACTTTTTACTCCTTTCACATTTTTAGGATCTTTTAATCTTTGTATGGCCTCTATTTTCTTCCTTTGTGGATTTAGCCCATGTTCAGTCACTTCATGCCCTAGAAAGTTCACTTTTTTCTTGCACCATTGTGCTTTTTGCAAAGATACTTTGGCGCCTGCTTTCTGCAATTGGCCAAGCACATGTCTTATTTCATCAAAATGGCTTTTAAGGTTTTCATTTCTTATCAAGACATCATCCACATAAACTATTGTTCCTCTTTCCGCTGCATCTGGCATGGCCTTTCTCAAAAATATGCCAAATTCACTCCCACTATTGATGTACCCGAACGGAGCTCTAAGCCAGGCATATTGAGTCCTGTCAAATGTAAAGGAAAATAGGTGTTGTATCTCCTCTGCCAATGGCACACACCAATATCCAGATGTGAGATCTAACGTGGTAAATACATTTGAACCATGTATCTGAGCTAGGCCCTGATCAATGAATGGTAGTGGCCATCTAGATACTGGTACTCTTTTATTTAACTCTCTTAAGTCTGCACACAGCCGCCATTGACCATTTGGCTTTAACACACCTAAAATAGGCGTATTGGATGTGCTATGAATGGGCCTAATTATTCCCCGTGATTCCAAATTTTTAATAATCTCTGCCAATGATTCTAAACATGCCAGCGGTAGTCTATACTGGCGTACAAACACTGGATTTCTGCTACAACCTTCTGGTAGTGTGGCCACATGTAAATCAGTTAAACCACAATCATAAGCATCTTTTGCAAATACATCCTTAAACTCCATAAATATTTCCCTCAGATTGCGTCGATCCTCATCGCTGTCACATGCATCCGCTAAGGAGATCTGCTCTTCTACCATTCTGGAAAATTCTGGAAACTCTTCTGGTAAAGGAATCTCAGCGCTTTCCTCTAACTGTGTGGCTGTGTCTTTTTGTAGAGCTGCCACTTTCAAATATTTTGGCATATCAGCTTCCACTTCAATGGGCTGATTTCCTGTTTCATTTTCATTTAAATTAAATATTATGCAATCCTCTTGATGGCAGCACACTGTCTCATTTGAATCATAAGGATACACAGAATGAATTTTAAATATTCCTTTGGGCTGAGAGTCCAGGTGTTCTGGCAACTCGCCCTTGGCATCTACATATTTTTCAGGAATATTCCCAATCACCATGTTATTTAAATCTGCCGTATAATGTGATTTTTGTATGGCCATTCCTAATGGGGAGTTTTCCTCTAAATGAATGTCCTGACAACCTTTATTATTTACCATGATTTTTACAGATCCTTCGCCAATGTCTACCAATGGAATGTATTCATAATCCAGGCCTTGCTGTTTTATGGATTCATTCAGGCATACAAATGCATCAGAGCCTTTCATCTGCTGTCCATTTTTGCATTTCAGTGTTATTGCAAACTGTTTTGTAAATGCAGGAACAATAGTATTTTTCCTCATCTGTAATTCGACTGCATAAGGAACTAGTTGTGCACAATGATAAGCCCTTCTTTTGTCTTCAAATTCAGGCGCCGGCCCACCTAGGCGTGACCATATTTTTTGATTAAGGAAATCTAACACCATACACATTCTGTGCATGATGTCATTGCCCATGTAAAATTCATTTTGTGCTCCACTCACTATCCATACATTATGGTAAATTGTTTTCTGCCCAATGCTAATTTTAAGCATGCATCTGCCTGTAATTCGGTTTTCAAAGTCTGGACTGTCCAACCCAGAAACATATTGGTTTTTAATCCTAAATTTCGGGATTTCTTCCCTCTCCATAATTTTTTGCAACAATTTCTCATTAATGAAACTCCTTTCATGTTCAAGCGCTAAAGTGGCTTTTATTGTTTTAAGATAATCATTTATACCAACGTGAACCCATGGTTGCTCATCTTCCATGTGTATCTCTGCCAGAGTGGTAATGTGTTTTTCTGAATCTGTTTTAGGAACAATATTCTGTTTGCATGTATTCTCTTTTAAGTAAAAACGTAATGTGTGCTCATCTATAGCAGTCTGCCAATCTTTCCTTGGGTCCAAGTATATTTGTACAGGTAGTTTTTCATTGTCGCTCTGATCTTTGTCTTGACACATTAATATAACAGTGACACTAGGTATGCAGCTATTCTGGAGATATACCTCCACAGCATCATTTGTTTTGGCAACGGTGTGACATTCTTTTATATTGCTGTTTTGTGATTTTAGTTTCTTAGGCCTCAATGGTTTTTTGGTTAAGGACCACAGCACTCCATTCACCCCATCTATGAGAGGAGACAATCTTTTCAGGCAATCTGTCCCCATCAGAAATGGAATTTCACAAATAGATGTGATCAATACCTCTTGTTTCATTCTGTGCTTTCCTATTTTTATGTCAACCTCAGTTACACCTATGATGGGCACCTCCTCCCCATTAAAGTTATGCACTGGGCCTTGATTTGCCTTCACTGTGATCTGACTCTGTGGAGGCCTCCCTTCATTGATACTCTTTACCAGCTCCTTGGACATAATTGTGGCCTGTGCGCCAGTGTCAATCATAGCAAAGGTGTGGCATTTTTCTTCTACAGTGATGGGTGCATAATATCTGTCCTCAACTTCCTCTAATACACATAAGAAATGTGAATTCTTACTGATTTCAGGGCTCACCTTTCTCAGGTCTTTTTCACTTTTGGCTAAGCACATTGGTAAATGAAAAGACATTTTTCCCTCCTTTTTACCCATTTCTGTGCGAGATATTTTATTCATTTCTCCATGTTCAGAGGTTTTTTGGAGTGTGGCCACCGTTCGCCCATCCATCTGGGTAACATCAGAGGCCACATTACAACCTTCCAACTGAACATGTGTAACAACATCATTCAGCAATTTGTCATTTTTTAATTCTGTGCATTTGTGATCATTTAGTGTAATACCAGCCCTTTCAGCCTCTTCAAAAATATGTGGCTCAAAGAATTTTTCAGGTGATTGACTTGTACCCTCCTTGTGAGTATTTCCTTTTTCTGTCTGTGTTTGGTCATTGTTTTGCTTGCCCAGGGAAGGAGCTATGGCATCCCCACTTACTCCCTGTTCACTGGTATTCCCCATGCATGAGTCATTTTTCTTAAATCTGTCCCTTTGTTCTTTTGGAATTCCTAATGTTTCTTTTTCATTTGTGCAAATCTTTACTGTTTTATTTAGCTCTAAGTTAAACCGTACCTCTTTTTTAGAAGTATTTACACTTTCTATCACAATTTCATTTACTGGTACTTTCATTTTTAATCCATTAGTCATCTCAGAGTCGTTATGCAAAGTTATATCAGAGCAATCTGTCATTTTGGCACTGCAGTTATCATGAGTACTTAGTCACTTTTCGGAAGCCCCCCGGTCATTGCTATGGCCATCAGCCCCCTCTTTGGAAGGTTGTTTTTGCGCTGTATAGAGCTTTCCTATTTGCTCAGCTAACATTTTCACTTGGGCCTCAAGGCATTGGAACCTTTCCACCTCTCTAGGATCCTCTTTCTGTGGCCTAGGTCGATATTGGTTGTTTTCCCCCTGATTGGATCTATTCTGATACCTCTCAGGTGATTGATACCGGTTGGGATGGTTTCTGAACTCTTGATTCATTTGTGGAGGGGAGCGGGTTGCACCCATCCTTTGATTATAGTCCCCTGGTGGGGAATCATTGTACTGGCGTGGACTGTAGTTCACGTTTTGCCTCATGTCCTGTCTCTCAGATTGTGGGTACTGGCCCCTATGTTGATTTCCATTATCAGTAAATCGATCCACATATCGGGGCCTATCCTGATTACCATATATCATGGTGTTGGGATCAAACCTACTCTGTGTCCCCAATGACTGGTAGGGACCATCATTTCTTTGATCTTGATTTTGTCTCTGGTTATTGTTCATACCTGCCATATCAGACCGGTATCTTACCCGGGGTCTATCCCCTAAATATCTAGGGCTGATGTAGCTCTCTCTATTACTAGGATCATGTGATTGGAACATTGGTATAGGAAATGGCGATCTTTGTTGATTACCCCTTTGTTCAGGTGTCACATTATTTTTACCTTGGCTTTGAGCAGACTCAAGGGACATTTTGGCTGACCTGATTTCCATTACTGTGGCTGAGGGTTCTTTAGATTTAGGCCTAGTATCTTTCATTTTATCACTTTCTCTACCCTGACAATAGAGTACCTCATATAGCTTGGTGCTTTGATGTACAATCCATTCAAGGGACTTGTCACGGTCAAATTCACGGACCAATTGGGATATGATGTCTTTCTGTAGCCCATAGAAGTATGCGGTTTTAAACTCATTGGAATTTGAGTCAAAAGATACATCAAAGCGAGAGAATGCTCTTTTTAAGTCTTATAAAAATTGGCGAGGTGATGTATTAGGTCCAGCGGTAATAGTGTACGCGACTTTCTTTGCCTCCTGCAATGACTGAAAAGGAGAAAAATGACGCCTAATTTCTTTTTCAAACTCCAGCCATGTCATATTCTGCTGTTCATTTAATCCCCTTATGATGCTGGCCGTCGGGGCATCTAAAGTTAAATGAAAATATTGTCTGTACTGTTCCTTAGGTATCTGGAGTGCTTTAAAAATGTCATGCACCGCTTCTAAGTGATCCTCAATGCAGCATTCACCTCCCTTTTTAAATGGTTTGATCAGGGCTTTAATGGATTTCATTATTTTTATGGGGCTACTTGTTGCAATGCATGGAATTGCACTATTTTGTGATTCAATCCTGTTTTCAGGTGTATGAGATTGGTGGCTGCCCCCAATGGGAGTATCAAATCCCCCAAGGGCGCTGCAACCAAGTTCAGTCACCGGCCCAGTCACTGGGGCACTAGCTCTTTGGGCAGAGCAAGAATTCACCTCCACTCCATTGAATGTGGTACCCTGCCGCCTCTCTTGGGACCTGGGAATGCACATTTGCTGTTCTAAGTCCTTACACTTTTTAAGGAGTCTAGTTGCTTCATTCTGCAAATAATTATTTTCATCGCTCATTTTATTAATCGCCTCCTGCATGTCGCACATTTGCATTTGGCATTCATTGAACTCTTTATTTCTTTTGTCTCTTTCTTGAATCATTTTAATCATTTCTTGTTCTGCACTCTGGAGATCACCTTCTTTTTCACAATGTTCTTTTTGTAAAATCTGCATTTCTGAAATAACCTCATCTTTATCCTGCCTAATGTGATCCACTAATGCTTTTAAGTGTGTCAATTCTTGCTCACTATCTTCAAATTGTTTCTTGCTTTTGGATAACTGAGTATCAAAGTCTCTGCATTTTAATTGCATGTCTTTTTGGCATACATCCAATTCTGCTCTCAACATTTCCTGATTTTTACTTGTCCCATCTAATTCAGTCTTTAACCTGTTAATTAGCTGAGTATCATTCTCTTGCATTCGCAGGGACTTGTTTAAAATAAACCATATTTTGCCGCATAGCCGTATTAAACAGTCTTTCTCTGCACTTTTATCGGCTGCATTCAATAATCTTGTAAGGCAGACCTGAATTATGCTGCCTTCTGCAAAAATATTGTCTAGTTTTTCTTTCTGCACCTCACCTTGAATGCGGTTACTCCATTCTAACGTGGTATTCGAAGACCAATTCCCATGTGCAAATAACTTTGCCTCTAAATATTGCACTAGATCTGAGAATGTGGTTTCCCTTTGTGACATTCTGAAATTCGTTTTTAGTGGCACACTGCTATTATAAAATGGGTTCCCTTTAATGTGCAAATGGCAGTGTGAGACACGCTTGCCACGCCCAGTAGGTACTCTGTGATCACTTTCCCGGCCAACGCACCATAAATATGTTGGGTATTTTGTGGAGATTTGGGGCCTGACGGTATTTTATTACCGCCGAAAAATAACTTAGCAATAATCACTCTTTGTATTCAGATTTGGCCATGTGCAACAATAATACAATGGACATGCATTATTTCAGCACCCAGACCTGCATATTTGGTATACGTGGTTGGTGGTATTTTGGTGAGCATAATTCCCTTGTTTTATTTGTGGCCCCAATGTCCAGAATCCCTTATCTTCGCTTAGATTTTTCGTGTGATCACTAGAGAGACCTCAGACCGGCATTCTAGGGATACCACATTTTCCAGTGATAGTGTTGGTGCGCCACCATGGGCAAACTCACTGACTTATTTACGACAGAGAGCTATATGTGGTAGTCTTGTGGTAATTTCCACTACCTTATATACGGTAGGGAGCTATGTTCAGAGAGTCTCTCTTCCCGTTGGCTCATGTACCTCCAACAAGTTATACTACAGTCACTCACAATTATTCATACTGATTCTGACATGCACACATCTGTCTTAAAATGACCATTGCACTGTTTAAAAATCCCCCCACATCATCAGCATTGTAATGATAAACAGTAAGTACACCATCCGTCTGTTTTCAAATATTTTTCTGTATTATAAAAGTTGTATTTAACACGATCTCATTCTTTACAGCAATAAAATGGCACAATCAAAGCATTTTCTATGACACACTGCAAATAGAGTGGCGGAGAACAGAACTCAAATTGCAACATTAGCACTTGATTAAGACACGCACGGGACTTTCATTTTTTCTACACTGACTGCATATTTTCGTGCACACACACACAGCTCCCCCAGTTATGTAATTACCTTATCTGTTCAGAGGCTTCTCTTTGTGAATGTGGCTCTCTTGGATTAACTCCAGCAAAAAGGAACGCTTGCCTTCTCAAGCCGGGGTCATTGCCTGGAATTCTCAGCTTTTTCAGATAGTACTGCCTCAGCCAGTGGAAAGGTTTTTCTTTCAGCTCTCCCCAATGTCGACTGCAGCAGGACACAGGAATCTGCATTCAGTCAGGACCCCACAGCCAGGTCTTCTCCCCAGTAGTGCAGAAAGATGTCTGCCTGTCTTTTTCCCTGATACTGCCCACTAAAACCTTCCTCTCAGCCCTCTTTATGACGTGTCCCAATGAAATCCATCATCTCTCATCCTCCTACTCTTCAACAATAGCTTCGCTGATACATTTGCAATTGTTGCAAATCTGACTTCCTCCTTCCTGCAGTTACTGTGCACAAAACACGGAGAATCAGGCAGAGAAGAGAAGAGAAAAATCTGCACACTCATTTAAATGGTTTTCAGAGTATGCCTAATTCTGCAGTAGAGAACACATTTTATTAGTGGGTTATATTAAAATAAGGTTTTATTAGTCAGGTTAATGGTTAATAGGTTAGCTGTTAATTTTCAAATGTGTCTCTAGCAATATAGGCATTTCAGGTGAAAAATAGTGTGCATTTTTAAATGAACACGTGTGCTTTTAACTGTAAAAATAGATTTGCATCTTATATGTTAAAATCGTTTTTTACTGAATAGTCTGTCTTTCCTTGTTAATCTGCTAACCCATATAGCAATGCACCGCACCCTTGTGGTGGTGGTGCTGCAAAAAAATTGTGCTACTTGTGCAGTATTGCTGTACTGTGTACTGTAACACGCCAAATATCCTTACAACCCCCACTGGACAGCCCCAGAACCTGACATCCCAGCAATTGACGCAAGGCGGCTAAGGCGAAACGAACATGAGAGCATCGCCAGGAGAGCCTACCACCGAGAACTGACCCCCAGAGACACCGTCATTGTCAAGAACCGTGCACCACCCAAAAAAATGTCCCTCAACTTCGAAGTGCGACCATGGACAGTCAGTACAACCAACCATAGCATGGTTACCGCCACCCGAGGGGGAGAGACCGTGACAAGGAACGTGTCGCACTTCAGGAAAGTACCCCCAGAAATGTGGGAAGAACCGTCAACGCCCCCGAGAGGAAACGGAGGAGAAACGCCAGCTACACCTGAAGGACCCACACCACGGGGTGGTCTAGCCGCACCAGGAGACCCGGACAGACCATACCTGCCAGACGAGAGAACCGAAGCAGAAGCCACCAAAGACGACATGCCCAGGGAAAGAAACACCCGCTACTGTCTGAGAGAGAAACCCAAACCGTCGTGCTGCCTCCAGGGGTATGTAATAGACGGAGTCTATCGTCAGACACACACGCCAAGATGAACCCAGAAAGCACGAATGAAAGCAGGTGCATTACGATTGTGTAGTACTTTGTAAGTCATACTCGTTTACAATGGTTGTTGTCAATTACCGTATAAATACCTCCAAGTTGGGGAGGAATGTGGTGTCACGTGCCCTTATGCAGAGGGTCATGTGACATGAGCGAAATAAAGGAATCACCGGAACTGGCGTGCGAGAGTCAGTCCGGGTTTGAGCACCGCACGAGTGAGTCGTGTCGTCTTTCGCGCTGCGGCCTTTCCCGCACTGCGCACCCAACAGGGCCACCCGCGCTCACTGCCTGATGCCGGGCGTGAGTGCAAACATCACACTAAGGGCACGAGAGATGGGTTGCCATCAGCATGGAGACACCTCATGTGTTTTTCCGAGTTTCTTTCGGGCCCAGCAAATTCTCTCAATCTCATGATACACTCTGTGCCTAAAAGGGGGTTTTACAGGTTTCCACTGAGTAGACCTTCTTACCAGTGACACGTGTAACTGCGTCACAGACGACCATAGAGTAGGCCCACATTCATTGTTTTGCTGTGTAGCCTGTAACAATCCTGTTTGGTGAGATGGTCAACTTTCAGAAATAAAGTGAGATGTAGCAGTATAAATATGCACCTGAAACAATGTTTAACAGTATCTGTGTGCTGTCCTTGAAAATGCCATTGTAGTCGAAATGTAAATTAACATTATATAGTTGTCATTGGGCGCCCTTGAAATTATCAATACAAAATGTACTAATCTAAAAACATATACAATTCATATTGAGATTGCTCCAAGCGCCTAGGCTACGTGGATAGATTTTAAACATGAAACGCCATGTTGAACTCTCTTCTGGCATTTTAAATATCTGCCATATTTGGTGGTTACCAATAACGCCTGACAATTTGGAAAGCCAGTGCCCATAAATATAAAGTACAATATTGTCTAGGGATATGATTTGTTATGGAATGACTTAAAGTAATGGCCAGAATAATTTCAAAACATATTAAAATATGATCTTTTGTTTCATTTTTTTAAAACTTTTTTTGTAGGTTTTTTACATAAAAAACAAACAGGCCATGCACCGGCCAAAGCAGAGCCCCCAAAACCCCTACCCCCGCTCCATATCTCCTCATCTCCGCAGCTAGATCAGTGTCCAAATGGCTGGGCTACCATCAGGGTCTTGAATTCCCACTGGTATCTGCTGGACATGAAGGGGAACACCGAATCGAAGCTCGGGACGAAGTCTGTGAAGAAAATGTATCTGCATTGGATATCAGTTATGATATACAGGGTCCCCGGATGTCCGGGGGCAGGCATGCAGAGGGAGTGTCTTTATAAAGCACTTTTCTACATCTTAGCTGTAAGTCACATCGTTTAGCCAGGGCTGCAGGCTCGGTGGGGGCCGTTGCCCCCAGTTAATTGCGATCCTTCTGCGTGCTAGGACTCGTAGAAGATTTGCAAGTCTTCGATCGGCTTCTGGCAGTTGTTTGGTTAGGCCCAGGAGTGCTAGAATGGGTTTGGGTTCCAGATGTGTTCCTATTATGGCCGAGATTTTCTCAAGTACCAATTTCCAAAATGACAAGATGCTTGGCATGCCCACGCTAGGTGTATAAAATCTGCATCTGTGGACCTGCAGCGGTTGCAGGCTGCTGATATTGTCAGGCACTGTGTGTGGAGTTTCGCCGGTGTGTGGTACACTTGGTCGAGATAATTGAAGTGGATTTGTTTGTATCTCGTATTGATGGCTACCTTCTGGGTAAGTCGCAATATATAGTCCCAGTCGTCGTCTGCTATTGTGGTATCTAGGGTTTTTTCCCATCTCCTTCTGGGGTTCGAAGGTGGCAGTGTTGTTTCGGTCAGGAGTGCTTTTTTGATTTTGGAGACCAGTCGCCTTCAGATTGTATCACCCCATGCAGAAGCTGCAATGTGGGTGGTTGTCGAGGGAAAGTGACAAGGTTTGATTGGAGAGTGTGGCATAGCCTAAAGTAGATGAACGTGTCCAGGTCGTTGTCGCTTCCCTTGTCTCAAGCTTGTTGCAGTGTCAGAAATGTGCCATCGATGAAGAGGTTGTTTAATGTTTTTATTTGCAGTTTGTCTGTCCATTGTAGGTAGATTGTTTCTGTGGTGATGGGTATTCCCGGTATGAACCTTGCTGGGATAAGAGGAGAGAACCTGACTTGCGTGTTACTCTTCAGGGTGATCTTTTTCCAGATGGTGTACGTGGTAAAAACGATGTTCATTGGTGTGCGGGGCACCTGTAGTTGGCCGAAGATGACGGCACTGAGGAGGTAGGGGTCGAAAGGGCTCTTTCGATCTGGACATGGTGTCTGATAAAGTTCATGGCATACCAATAGCTGAGGAATTGGGCTTGTGCGGCCCAATAGTAGCGCTCTAGGTCTAGGAGGGCGAGTCCACCTAGTGTCACGGGTTGGATCAGTGTAGCTGTGTTAACACCATTGCGATATTCGAGAATAGGTATAGGAATTTAGGTAGGGTGACCATTTTGAGCAGGGAGACCCTTCCCCAGGAGCTTCCACCTGTTTACTTTGCTTTGGATCGCTTCCACTGTGTTCTCGTAGTTGTCTTGCATGATGTCTCGGCTGGACCTGGACAGGAAAATGCCCAAATATTTGACTTTCGACTGTTGCTATCGGAGGTCAGAGGTTAAGGGTTCCATTACTAGTGCAAATAGTATTGCTGATAGCGGGAAGCCTTGTCTTGTCGCTCTTTGTAAGCAGATGTCCGTTGATCGTGAGTTTCCCAGGATGATGTTGGATGTCGGATGTTCATATAAGAGGGCAATTAGTTTGATGAAATATTTGCCTAGGCCCATGCATTCCAGGATGGAGAAGAGGGAGGGCCATTCGACCCAGTCGAAGGCTTTTTCAGCCTCAAGTAGTACCGCTATTGCTTGGCAATCCGGGACTAGGGCTTCCATAACCCCAAACATCCTTCTTATGCCGAACAACGTGTTCCTGCCCGGTATAAAGCTTGCTTGGTCGGCCAGTACCATGGCAGGCATTAGGGGGAGCAGCCTTGTTGTCAGGAGCTTCGCCAGTATCTTATTTTCCAGGTTTATTAATGAGATGGGTCTGTATGAGGCGCATTCTACTTCTGGTTTACCAGGCTTGTGAAGGAGGATTATATTGGCCATACGGAGAGTTGGTGGCAGCTTTCCGGTAGTCTGAGCCTCTTCATATTCTTGCACTAGGAGTGGGGCCAGTGGTTGTGCAAAGGTTTTGTAGAATTTGCTTATTAGGCCGTCTGGGCCAGGAGCTTTTGTGTTGGATAGTCCTTTGATTGCTTCAAGGATTTCTTCTAGGGTGATAGGCTTGTTGAGCTGTGCTTGTCCAATAAAGTTCGATGTTGTCAAGGTATCTGGCCAGGTCGATTGGATCGGTGGTGTAGTAGGTGTTGTAAAGCGTTTGATAAAATCTGCGGAAGGTTTCGACTATTTCTTCTTCGGTGTATACCAAATTGCCATTTGGGTTGCGTATCGTTTCTACCAGGGTGGGTTTTTTATCGGCTGCCACAAGTCTTGCCAGCAGGGCCCCGGGTTTCTGACCTTCGCCCTGTTGGCCTATTTCATGGTTTCTGGTCAGGAATTTCACTTCTCTCTCAGCTGTGACTCTGAAGGTTTCTAGTTCTGCTTTGAGTGCTGCCAGGGATTGGGGATCAGTTAATGTTGAGCAATTGTGTTCTAGTTCTTTGAGTCAGGTTTCGTTCGAAGACAGTTCTCCCCTTATCAACATCAACATCCCGTTCTCTTTTTCCAGGCATACTCCCCGAATGTAGCCTTTTGGTTCTTCCCAGCATGTGCCTGCTGATGTTACGGAACTTTGGTTTATTTCGATGAAGGACAGTATCTCGGCTCGTAGTTCGTCTGAGAAGACTTGGTCCTGGAGGGCCCCTGGCTTGAATCTCCAGTGAGGTTTGTTTTTACTGCCACTTTGTGTGTTACATTCAAGGATTACTGTGGAGTGGTCCGATAGTGTTCTGGCGAGGATTTGGCACTGTCCCCAGTTCAATGGACTGTGTGAGGATACAAGGAGGTAGTTGAGTCGTGAACTGGTTTTGTGGACCCATGAATGATAGGTGTATTCGCGAGTCTCTCAGTGTTGAAGCCTCCAGATATTGCTGAGGCTGTAGGCATCACATATCTCTGTGATTTGTAGACTGGCTTTGGGTCTTTGAGTTGTGCGATTTATCTTTCTTGGGGTCTAATGTTGTGTTTTGGTCACCTCCCCAGATGATCGTGGCCAATCCTGCTGCTTCTAGGTGCATCATCACCCAATCGTAGTTATTCGGTCGGTCAGTGTTTGGGCCATAGGAGTTGACCAGGATGACTTCTTTGTCTTCTATGATCCCACATACTAGAAGTGTCCTGCCTTCTGGGTCTTTTTCCATTGAAATGAGTCTGAATTTTGTTTTTTTGTCGATTAAGAAGGCGACCACTCTGGCGTAGGATGAGTAGGAGGCGAAATATCTATGGCAGCCCCAGTCCCGGGCCAAGTTATTTTCAGAGCTGGGGAGAAGGTGCGTTTCCTGAATCAGGGCTATGTCGATTTTGTGCCTAAGCAGGAATTGGTTGATCTTACGTGTCTTGGTTGGCTGATTGGCACCCCTAATATTCCATGTGGCTAGATTGAATTTGTTGGTTGAACTTTATCCTCTTGTTGGAGTTTCTGGTACCTTCTGCATCTGTGTTTGTGATGTGATGTCTTCTTTTTGTCCGTCGGTTGATGGCTTTTGGCGACTTGACGTGGCGTGAAACAGAAATTTCTGGTGGTGTCGGGTGTCGGGTCACCTGGCCACGATTGGTGCATGTTTGAATTCATAAGTCCTCTTTATCTGGGCAACCCCCAATGTGCTTGTCTTCCCCCCTTTTACACAGGCAACCCCCAACATGCCCATACTTGAAAAAACCCTTCCCTTCCGTTAACCAAAAACTAAGCAGTAGTGACAATGCTGCGCGTGGGGCGCGAGCGTCCTCCCAAGGGTGGAGGTTCCTGCAGTGTTAGGATCTGCGATTCCCTGGCTTCTGATTTAACCCTGGTTGTGGTAGGCCTAATCTCACAGTGTGGTGTTTATGATGGATTCCTTCTCTCTCGATCTCTGTGTCAGCACAGGGTTGTTGGTGGGGGGACTGCATCCGACTCTGCCTAGGAAAGAGTTAGCCCTAGGTTTTCCCATCGTGTTGGATTTGCAATTTAGACAGGAAGAGCATTGAGTAGGTTATCTGGTTCTCTTGTAACCTGCGTTTGATGCCTGTGAAGGGTCTCCTTTGTGCTTGGACGGCTGGGGAGAAATCTGGGTAGATTTGGATGTTGTCTCTGTTGAATTGAAGTTCCCCTTTGTCCCTGACCAGTTTTAGGATTGTGTCACGGTCCTTGTAATTTAGCAACCTAGCGATGGTGGGCCGTGGGGCTGCACCTGGAATGGGCCTGGTGGTTGGGATTCTGTGGGCTCTTTCCACGACAAACAACTGGGACAGGGTCGCTGCCCCAAAGAGTTCCTTGCATATGTTCCCGACATGTTCTTCCATTTTGACTAGTCTTGTGTTGTTTCGGCGGGAACACCCTTCTAGGTCCTTGTTTTTGGCGGTAACTGTTTTCATCTGCCCTTCAAGAGTTGCCACTCTTGCCAGTAGTGTTCTGATGCTGTCATCGAGACTGGAGACCCTTTGTTCCACTGTGTCTAGCCTGTCCCCATGCGTGGCGAGGCGGTGTTGTAGTTGATACACTTTAGAGGATAGTACGTCCATTTTGCCGTCGGGATTATTGATCCCGGCTTTTAGGTCCAGAAGGATTTCCCTTATATCTATGATTGGAGGGGGTTCATCTTCTTGAGGAGCTTCTCCCTGTCGGGATTCGGGTTGGCTGTGAGATTTCATGGATTTTTGCAGAGCCCGGACTCAAAGTTCAATTTGCGTTGTGATTTGTTGGATTTTCCCATGGTGTGGTATCGGGGGCTGGGGCCCTGGTATCCGGTAATTTGGAGTGTTGAGATGGGGCTGACTTTTAGTGGGGCTTACTGGCCTCAAGCTGGGTAGCTCGCAGGTGGGAGGCTGAGGAGAAGGAGAGATTGTCCAGCAGGTGGGATTCGAGTAGCCTCTGTTGGTCGGGGCCAGAACTAGTGTTGTCAGTGGTGCCGATGGCGGTGTTGGGGCACCTCCTGACCACCGTAAGGTCGTCAGGAGGTGACCCGGGAAGGATGTAGGTGATGTCAGGATAGATTGATCGCGGGTGGCTTGGTTACGTCTTAGCTGCAAGCTACAAAACCATTATATTAAAAAAAGACAGTCACAAGGGGGCACGGATGGGGTGGTGTTCAAACAGTTAGGATGCATGCTGAGCAGTCGAAAAGCAGAGCTTCAGGGTATATGGGTATGGACGTCTTAGCTGGATGGCTCAGATGGGGGTATTAGTTTCCACCCTTTGAAGCTTGGGGGCCGTTGGAGTCCCTGGCCTTCAGTTTGTCATAATTTTAGTTGCTTGAATAGTTAGCGCTAGTGATCAAACCTCCAACCTGGGAGGCCGTGTTGGGGTCATAGGTGTGTTTTGGTGGTTCGGACCCTCTCGCTGCACGTGAGGGTTGCCACTGGAGTTATATTGCGGCTTGTTGACCAGTTATTGTTTCTAAATTCAGTGTTTTTTTTCCCCATTGAAGTATGATGTGTGCTGTAGTTTCACAGTGGCTCGCACTCTCGTGGGGTTGGAGAGGTACCTGGAATGCGTGAGTAGATTTGGGTTCTCCCGGTGCCGTGCGCTCTGAGCTTGTTATCTATTGCTGTGCAATGCTGTATTTCCGTTCTGATGTTAAAAGTAATTGCATGCGATTTCATAGTTTGCCCTTAAAGGGGAGTAGTGCCCCGCGGAGTTACTTCAGGATTACAAAATGGGTTGCTCGTTGTCCCTCAGGTAGGGGGTGCTAGTCTATGCATGCAAATCGAGGAGCCAGCCTCCCGGTTAATACTTGAAAAACTGCTTACTTGACAGTGTTCGCTGAGTGGAGCCTTATGCTACCTCTGGCGTCCTCATAGTCTCCGCGGATTACAGGCAGCAGGGTCGTGGCATCCAGTCTCTCTGATGGCCCACGCACAGGCCCGGTGTTCCTCTCTGTTTGTGACGATGTGCGCACCCCCGGTTGGGGGCTGAGTCACATTGAGTAGACTTTGGCACCACTGTTGCCGGTCTTGTCCTGCCTGGCCCCGGGGGGTGGTGCAGGGGACACTGCAGCTATGCCGCATCTTCCAGCTGGCGGGTCACTGGGTTGGAGCGTTTGCCCACCTCCCCGGCATCGCTGCCGTGTTGTCGTCCTTCTGTCCGCTGTAGGTGTGGGGGGCTGTGGACCCCGGACCCTGGCCTGGGCTGACCTCCGTCGTCTCCCCCGCTGCCGGGGAAGGTCCGCTTGGCCCCATGCCATGCACCGCTGGTGGATGTATGTGTGGGCTTACCCCCCACCGCCCGCAGACCTCCTCCCTGATGCCGTGTCTGTGGAGGATGTCTGGAGGGCGGCGGAAGAACCACGGCGGTTCACGGGTGTTCGGGCTCCTGTGTCTGTTGGTGTCACTGGCCCCGTTGGTTGTTGGCTGTCTGCTGGTCGTGCGTCGGCTCTGGAGCACAGGCACAGGGGGCACCACACGAGGCAGTTTGGGTTGTGTTGGAAGCCGTGTGGTCTTGCTGTTCTTTTTAAATCGGCTGGGGGTGAATTCTTGCCAGGGAAGCGGCGATGGATTAGGATTTATTAGGAGGCCTCACAGGAGCTCACAGAGGAGTCGCCATCATGGTTAGCCCTCTAGCGCCCTCCCCAAAACATGCTCTTTTGTGATTATAGTGAGGGCAGTGTGTGTTATGTGAACCCCAAAATATGGAATAATTTGTAATTTTACCCCCACTCACAGAATGAAAGTGAGTTGCCTTGGGCCAAATCGAGGATAGCCATTTTTCATTCCATGTGGCACATTCACACTTCATCTAGGCATTATGAGGACTTCTAAAGACGAATCTGAACCCATAAAAGACTTGAGAAGCCTCTGTAGCAGGGAGTTGTTAGGGAAGGGGTTTAGTAACGGCAGCAGCCGATCTTTAACAGGCAGGGGCCCAGGGGAGTTGCTAGGTCTGGAAAAGACCTGGGGCTAAGCTGATGTCCGAACTGTTGGGACTGGGGGCTAGCTAGTCTTTTGGCTGTAGCTCCTGAGATTCTATCCGGGGCTACAACCAAAAGATCAGGGGCTATAGCCCCCTTAGCCCCCCCTAGCAACGCCCCTGGGCAGGGCATGGCAGGGGTAAGTCAGACTGAGAGCTTAGGAAAAGTGTAAGTCACTACAAACATTTTAAATCTTGTATCATCCCTAACATCTGCCACCAAGCAACTCCATCAGAAGTAAAGCATCCTGGGTATTGCTGCAAAAGAAGGAGGACACTCCACAAGGGAGCTGTCCCAACCAGACCCTAGTAGAGAGATTTGATTCTAGTAAATTATAGGTCAAATTTAATTGGTAGAATGTTGTGGTATTTCTATCCAGAAAGCATCCCTGAAGACGGCAAGATGTTCTGCAGGGAGAAATGCTTGCTTATATAGCCTCTTACAGGGAGTGGGATCTCCAGTGGAAATGCTAGATAAGGGATTACTTGCTGTTAGCACCAGAAGTAGTCATTTCACCACATCTCTCCATAATCATCGTCATAAGGCACTGAGGGCCTGATTCATAGAATTGTTTGAATGCTGAAAAGTGACACTTTTCAGCCCACAAAACTCCTTTCAACGATTCATGGATCTGACTTTGTATGTTTTTCCAGGACTTTGCATGGGCCAGTCACGACTTTGCGCAAAGTGTGGGACGGGCCTTCACAAATAAATAAATAGGGGGCAGAACATGCCTATTCCCCACTCTCCTTGCAGAATGAGGAAGAGTAAGGAATAATGTGGGCGTGTTGAGGGACGGGACACAAAGTGAAATTGCATGCCCAGTCAAGCGCAAACCTAACCATATACATGGACTCCAACACGCAACTTCACATTGGGAAAAGTTACAGGCAATCCTTGTGGACTCACCACCACATGATAAGAGGCGCAGAGCACTGTGCACATAGGATCCAATGCACAAAAGTAAGGTTTACATAGCAATTTTGGGGTAAATGCTCATAGTTGTGGTACCGCTTTGAGTTAGGGGTGATCATATGCAGATTGGCAGGGTGCTGATTTGAATTATGGGGGTGTGAATGCAGGTATACCGGCCGCTGCCTTGAGTTACGCAAAATGGTACGCAGATTATCAGGGCACAGTTTTGGGTTAAGGTGGCTTGTACGCAGTGTTGTATGTAGTGTTGCTTGGTTGCAGGGGATGGACCGCAGTTTTGCCGGGGTGCTTGATGGTGGGGAAAAGGTAGGCACAAAGGTTGATATATGTCACTGGTTTTCGTTTGCGTGGGGACGTTTTGTGGGCGTTCCGGGCACTGCTCGATTTTCTTTGCTGCTTAGGTTACTTTGCGGTTATAATTCCATGAATACGTGGGACACGCATAATATGTTTTTGCCAGCAGGTAGGGGTAAAATAGTTTTACACGCAGAGAACTTTGTGGGGAATTTGTGCTTTTTTAATGAATCGGGCCGTGAACTAGAGATCCCGTTTCTTAATCCTCATTCGGAGGAAAATCAACATTTATTTATAGGACAGCTTTATGATGTTTGCTTTTGGTTTGTGATCATGTTTCTTTTTATGCTTTAGTTATGTTCATATCAGCAGGTTTAAACATCAGCGCAAAATTTTTGTAAACTGAAGCAGTAAGGGCCCCACTTTGTGGGACAATTACTTTGACCTACCATTATTTAATGGGAAGTTTCCACAGTCGATAGATTCATTACAGCCAATTTAAGGTTTTGGTTTTTTACATTCTGTTACATAACATTTTATTAACTTTAGGTTATTAATCTTATTTTCGACCTCTATAAGGGTTTTTTGTTCTAACCTAGGCTTCAGTTAACTTTGATGTTTACATGTATTTGTTGATGAGTTATCTTTGTGCTTGTATGGATCTGAATATTTTCGGAGTTAAGGATGGAATGAATTAATGAATACATGATTTAATTAATGAAAAAAAGAGGGTGGAAAAAACCCACTCTTATGGTTGACTTGTTAGTAATGTAAATATTGAACGCCTTCTCCTGTGTGAATGAAGAAGGGAAACCATGAAGGAAGTACTGACTTTTCTCTACATCCCAAGCAAAGCTGGTGATACCTGCTGAAACCCGTGGATCTTGACTGCTGCTGAGGAACATCAGAACACAACACTAGTGCTTTGAAAAGTGTAGTTGGACTTGGGTTGCCACAGAAAGAAGAGCAAAGAGAGGACCCTCAAACAATCTTCTTTTGTCCCACACCCTCCCTCTGGAACTCGATCATGGTATCAGCTTGGAATGCCCCAACAATTCTCCAATTTCGCAAATCTCTCAAAATTTGGCTTTTTTCATCAACACTTGACAGAGGACTAATCTCAAATGGACACACAGATCACAACTAACATCACTGCACTACTGTTAAGAAACGTCAGCCCAAGCACTGTCTACCCACACCCTGTACAGTGCCCCGCTGCTCTGGAGCTTGGTTTGCGCTTTAAACAATAAAATAAAATTAAGTGCTCCAGCTTCACAGAATATTTAAAGAAGAATTTCAGCATTATACCTGAACAGGAGGCCTGCCTCTGCTTGCTGTTGAAGCCCAGCAGACAAGAATACATTTGATATAGAAGGGTGTGGGAGCTCCTCTACTGAGAACAACCATGAGTCAAATACCGTGTAATATAGAATGTCTTCCCCTCTGGAGCGTTTGCAACCATGTTTTAGCTCAATGCACCCATCACAGAGGAGAAATATCAATTTACATATCAGTAGGGTCCCAGCCACAAGGGCAGTCCAGCACCGAAATGCTATACAATTCTCCTCTGAACAGGAGTGCCATGAGCAACCCCAGACATGTGTTTCATTCTTGTTATGCCTCCTCAGTAAAGTGAAGTTGAGCCTCTTTGAGGAACAGTGAGCAAGGGGTCGATGTCTGGATTACCCAGGGTTATTCAGGGTGAAACCACAACTGTTACCAAACTGAGGAGGATGTGGCAGCCCCTCTATTGAGAATGAACAGGTTATTTGGCCTTCATCATTCTTGGCAGAGGTATTCTCAGACCTCTTTTTGCATGTTTAGGAAATTGGGGTCTCACCCTATGTTATCCAGGGTAATCCAGACGTGTACCGCTTGATCACAGTGCTTAGACAGGCACAGATTCACCTCATTGATGAGGCCCAACATGAACAAAACACGTGTCTGGGGTTGCTGTTGGCACCCTTGCTCAGATGAATATTGCCTAGCATTTCGATGATGGACTGCCTATGTGGGTGGGACCAGACTGAAATGCAAATGGTACAGTTAGCTAAAGTGTGACTGCAGACCCTCCAGATTGGGCATCTTGGCAGAAAACAGGTCATTTGGCCATGTTTGTTCTCGGTAAAGGGATTTCCAGACCTCTTTTGCATGGTTAGGAACTTGAGGTTTCACCTCAAGTTACTCAGGTTTATTCAGACACCAAGCCCTTGATCGCTGTGCTTAGAGAGGCACAGGCTCACCTCACTGATGAAGCCCAACAAGGCAAAAACACGTGTCTGAGGGTGCTGGTGGTACTCATGTTCAGAGGAGAATTGTCTAGCATGTTTGTGCTGGACTGCCTAAATGGGTGGGACCAGGCTGCTATGCACATGGTTATTGCTCCTCTTTGAAATGTACAGTGAGCTAAAATTGGGCTATAGACCCTTCTGAGTAGGCAGCTTCCCTAAGAAAAGGTTAGTTGACTGTTTTCGTTCTAGGTAAAGGGGCTGCCAAACCTCTTTTTGCAAGAATGCATTTGAGCCAGCATTTAGCCACTGCTGGACCTTCTTTTACCCAGCCATCAAACAAGCAAGAACAAACGCTGCATGCTCTCCACCACTTTGATAGATATCCAGTTTCCAAATTACTAATGGACCCGTAGATGAAGACTGCCTGACTGCTCACTTTCAAACCAGAATTCACTGCCAACTCTCTTTTGCAGCACCTCAGATGCTGTAATGTTCAGGTTGTGTACCACAGTATTCATCAGAATAACAGTAAAAGAGACCCTTGACATGAAGTCAAGAGGAGCCAGGTTACTTTCCAGAATGACATTTACTCTTCATGGTATTCCTTTCCCTGGAACATATTCCGTGTCAAATCGATACACTTCCAGTGCAATCACCCATCTCCTTATACGTGATGATACGTCATTCAGACCCTTCTTTTGTAGGCTTTCTCTCAATGACTTGTGATCCGTGCGTGTAGCGAATTCAGTTCCCCATAGAAATTTTCAGAATGTTTCAATTGCCCATTTCACTGCGAGAAGTTTCTTTATGATGGTCGAGTAATTTACTTCAGCCCCTCTTAACAGGCGTGAAGCAAAGGTGATCATGAATTCCTTATTGCCTTCAATCTGTGTAAATACAGCCCCGAATCCTGTGTTACTGGCATCTGTTGATATTATCGACTTTCTAGTTAACTGGAAGTCCTTCAGTTAAGGTGTGCATTGTAAAGCTGTTTTATTAAGGAAAATTCCTGCATTCCATATTTCATTTTTTTTCTTATTTGTTTATTTACAACATGCTGGGTACAAGGCATTGCAGCGCGGACGGGACAGACAACAAAGAAAACATAAAATGTCATGACATCCCAGTCAAAGATCAGATCCAAAGGTCCAAAATGGAATTATTCAAACAAGAGTTTTCAGATGACGTCTGAAATACCCCAAGGAAGCGCAGGACCTCAGATCCAGAGGCAGAGAATTCCAAAGTTTGGGAACAGTATGAGAAAAACAGCATTTCAGAACTCGCAAGAGCTTTGTCCTAGGGATCGACAAAAGACCGGAGTCGCTAGATCTCAGAGTTCGTTTTGTCGATAACCAGTTTACTGATTGGGAATGATAACTCAGACTCACACCACATAAACAATCATGAGTTATGCAGAGCATTCGAAACATAATTCTTTTGCCCATAGGCAACCAGTGCAATGATTTTCTGGCCAAGGAGAGGTGATCAGTTTTATACAAGCGGCTGACAATGCACACTGCGTTATTCTGTTCTACCTGAAGACGATTCAAATCATCCGGTCCAAGTCCCAGTAAAAGGCTTGAGCAATAATCCAAGTGCGAGCTGACAATGGCACGAACCACAGCAGCACAGCTGCTCTCACTCAGAAATTGATGAATTGTGACTAGAAGCCTTAGATAGTGGGAAAAGCGAGATACTAGAAGGCCCACATGGCTCTCATGCTCAGCTCTGGGTCCAAGATGACCCCTAAGGTCTTATCTTAGGTAGAGAGCTCAAGATACAGTCTGCTGTCCTAAATGACTGAAATGCCATGTCCAACCTGCGCAGTCTTTGACTTGTGCCCAGGACCATGACTTCCGTTTTAGAATTGTTCAAAGCCAAACCATTAAGTAACATCTATTCATGGATGATGGAATATTCAGAGTTGATAAGTAGGGTATTAGCCATGGTGTTACCCGAAAGGGATATGAAACACTGACTGTGATCCACATAATTAGCATATGTTATACCTTCAGAGTCTAGCACATGCTGCTATTACATTTTATACTGGAAACTATGGACCAATTTAAACATGCACCCTGCCCTACTCTCCACAGAAACTCTAGGCTTCGCGATAGACTCTCCACCCTCTACGAACCGCAGTTTCCTAGCAACGCCTATTTGAACCGCTGCACCATCCCCAAAAACCAGACTAGGAGCTCATTGCAACCTAACCCTCAATTACCTGCTAGCACCTTAATGAAAGAACCTACCCCGGTTACCTCTAACACCAACTATCTACCTAAAACAACTTCCATAACAGGAGCACTGATCAATGCTAGATCAGTCGTGGCCCACGCCACCGAAATAGCTGACCTCCTTACCTTAGATAACCTTGACCTCCTAGCAGTCACAGAAACTTGGCTACATGACGCAGCAGGTCCAGCCCTCTCCCTAGCAATACCCAAAGAGTACCAACTACTCAGACTAGACCGCCCTAACGTGTAAGTAACTCCAATCAAGCAATCCCACTAAGTCAGTGCCTTGTCTGGGATGCCCAAGGGAAGCCCTTATTTATATATGTTTATGGCAAGTTATAATCTGGATGATGAACCCTTGTATAACACCCCTCTCTTAGAATCCCCCTGACCCCACTGAGCCAAGAAGTAGATTTGTTTTGCAAATTTAAAAGGTTTATTTGAAAAATTAAACAATATATATATATATCACACTTCTATAAATAAATTGATAATGGATAGCACACTTGTGAATATGAGCAGTAATCAGCAATAGGTAACCCTACAGTAGCACAGTTCTTGGTTACTTATGAATAGGAAAAGAAAAATAAGGTGGTAGAGAATGTCTTTATGGCTTTAAGGACAATGCAATGATGAATGAAATGCAATACAGAAAATAACTGGATATGATTTTAGCAAAAGATAATATAATCACTTTTTCTCTGGTAATTCACCCCCCCTCCTATGCAATGTAAGAAATGGAAGGAGAGCACACAGTCTTCAAGAATCCCAACAAAATGCAATACGAAATGCAGTTCCCCCCTCGCAAGCTTAGAGAAAAACAGGTATGATTTTAAAACACAGGCCCAAAATGCTTTGAATGTGATGACAATGAAGTGAGAAATGTGCTAAAAAGGCTTTTAATTCCCTCTAGAGGTTCAGGGTGGGTGATATCTAGTTTATATTAGTTCAGGCTCACTTTAGCAATGCTCTATGAGTAACTATCAGGTTAAAACGAATTTTAGCAAAGGAAAGCAAGGAGCTGCTGATTTTTACATGTGGCTGAAATTGTGCAAAATGTCAAATTGCGGCAAATTTAATTGCGCGCGTCAAGTGTAATTACGGAGGCCCTATAGCAAGTCGGTTGTAGGAAAGCCTAGAATCTTAGCTTTAAGATAAAAGTTAAATTTCGCTCCTAGCACAAACGGTTCCAGAGATACAGACGATTTTGTGAAGGTAGTTTTTCGGATTTGAAATTTAAAAGTTCAAAATGACAGGTGACAGTTTTCAGCTTTAAAAAGGACAGAATGACACATACGATTCCTATGAGGTAGTTCTAAATAGGTTAAAATAGTTTTAATTAGATTATTATAAACTAAGAGATTAGTCTGGCACAGTCCTAGAGTACTCACACTATCTTTTGGACAGGAATGGCTTCGTCACTGATCAGGTCAGGATTGGCTGGACTTCTGCTAGCGGTTCTTCACAGCGGTCTGGTCTCTGGTTCTGCTCTCAGCAATGCACAGTTCTGGTCTCTCTGGATCTCTGGTCTCTCTGGATCTCTGGTCTCTCTGGATCTCTGGTCTCTGGCGGTTCATGAATTTGAAGTCTGGAGTCTCCCGGCAAAGCGTCCCGCAAGAAAGTGGAAAGTGAATGTCCTGGCTGTCTTTCAGTGGTCCTTTTTATGTCTTTAGAAAGTGGGTGTGTACGTTGGTCATAACTAAACCTGCCCCTCTCACTTATCATTGGCCAATTCCTCCTCTCTCCCTTGATTGGGGGAAGGAAATGTGAGTCAGAGTGATGCTGTAGGTTTTATGGTCCGTGGATCCTTCCCCTGTCAAATTGCACACAAATCTATATTTGATCCAAACACACATTTATCTTTGTACCATTTTTCTAATATTATAGGTCCAGTTAACATATTTTCTGTAGTACCAAACCATTCGATCCCTGTCTTTGTACGATGTCATGTCCACTTTTGACAGAATCTGCCCCTTTTCATCCAGATAACGACCTTTAAACCTTTCCAGATTTGACACAACTGTACACCCCCCTTCTACACACATTCCAGTAAATGTTCATTTGTCTAGCTTAAACACAGTGTCTGCAATATCAATAAATAGCGGGGTTCTGCCTCAGAACATGGTACAGAGTCCTAACGCCTTTTAAAATATGCACGGATAAATCCCAAGAATAATGATATTATTTATATAATTTTGACCAGTCCGCACTATGAGTTATCTATCTTTTTTAAATTATGTCCTGGTCAAAAAGGGGTGTGGCTTCCCACATCACATGGTGGAATAACTGGTTTATCCACTTCCCCCTAGCTCAGCTGGCTCTCACAGGCACTGCCCCTCCCAGTTTCTCCCAAGAGGAAGCCATTTTACGACCCCCCCAATATAACATTTGCCTGAGCCCAGGACAGGGCTTTGTTCAACTTCCTGCAGTCTGCAGGTACCACTCCCTTAATTCAATCAGAGAGGTGTGATCTGCTTTTGGTGGGGGCAGCAGGATGCAGCCAGGCCTGGGAAGAGTTGTTGGCCAGTTCAACTCCCGTCGGGGGTAGTTGTCAGGCAAAAGTCAAGCTTCAGCTAAATGTCCTGTTTGTTCCCAGTTTAAATCAAACTTACAATTTTTACACATGCAGCTAGAATGCTGATTCTAAGTTGAAAACCATGACATTTAACAGTTGTAAACTATGTGACACTCAAAAGTAGGTCACTCATTTAATTTAAACATTTCAATTTTAGTGCTTTTAGTCCAATTTCACTTAAGCTGCTGACATCCACAGCTCAGCCAGTTTTGTTATAAACATTGTTTTGGGCTCTTCATCTTTCCAGATTTTGTATGCACACAAGAATACATTCTGCCAAATGTCTGCTGGTGTTCATTGAGATTTTTGAATATCTTGTGATGTTTAAAATAGGCATTTTGAGCTTGCATTCAGGAAAACAAAGGTGATTTTAAGGCGCTTTTGGTCTAATAACACTGTTATTTTTTCTTTGACACCACCTTTCACCCCTGGCGCTTCCGGTCCATCATGCTGGCACTGGTGGTTGGCAGGTTAGACAACCATTTTGGGGTGCGCACAACCGCGCGGTTTTCCTGGTTCTGGGATGGAATGATGGGCGGGGACAGCTCATCCCCACATCCACCCAGTCTATTGATTTAGTTTTGTACTGGGCTAGAATGATGGGCGGCGACAGCTCATCCCCACATCTACCCCGTCTAATAATTTAACATGGTTCAAAACCCTTGACAAACACCAGAGGTGGTGGCTTAGCCATCATCGCCAAATCCAACCTGAATGTAAGGTTAACAACACTGCCCACCTTAAAATCTTGTGAACTCCTGGCTGCTAAATTACCAATATCCCCATGCCAAACCCTAACTATCTATCTCATTTACAGGCCACCAGGGCCCTTAGGCCTATTCGAAGAGGAATTATCCAGCCTCTTAGCGGGCACACAAAAAAATCACCCCAGACAATGATCCTTGGCGACCTTAACCTAGGTCTTAACGACCCTAATGACAAACAAGCACAAACTATTGCTACCATGCTTGAAGGGCATGGCCTCACCCAAAAAGTTCTCACCCCCACCCACGACAAAGGGAGAATACTAGACTGGGTAGCCACCCCCAACTGCCCTACTACTATAATCAAAATTACACCCCAGCCTTGGACTGACCACTCCCTCATCAATTTCTACCTAACACGATGCCCAGAATTGAAAAAATAATGGCACCATCTGTTCCTACTAGATCCAGAAAAAACATCACACCAGACAATATCCTACCCCTGCTCCTCCCAACAATCAACGCCTTGCCATTTCACTCTGACCCAGACACCATGGTTAAAATATACAATGACACCATGGCCATAGCCATGGACACCATTGCCCCACTGAAAAACTGTAAAAGTAAACAACAATCCCACCTTAATACTTGGTTCACCCCCCATCTAAAAGAATTGAGACTTGAAAAAAGGAAGCTTGAAACTGTATGGCAACACTCCCCTACAGCTGAAAATAAACTTAAACTCAAAATGTGTGCTACGAATTACAAGAAAGCTATCATTCAATCTAAAAAAGAAGTCTAAAACGACCGAATCTCCAAAGCATGTTCCAACACAAAGGAACTATTTGCAATCTTGCGAGAACTCAAATCTCCCATACCACCACTCAATAACGTACCCAAAGACAAGCAATGGTGTACTAATATCCAAAATTACCTTGCAAATAAAGTAAAAACACTACAATCAAAAATTGCTATAAAAAAGCCTCGCTCCCTCTTAGTGAAATTCCCAGGACACCCACGCCCACGCTCAAACCCAGCCTAACACCCTTCAAATTCCATCATGAAACTGAAAAAATCATTGCCTCACTAAAACCATCCAATTGCAAAGGCGATCACTGCACTGCCCAGATAATATAGGATGCTGCCAGAGACCTAGCCCCCTTCGTCACTAAACTCATCAATGCATCCTTCTCATCTAGCACTGTCCCAAGCAGCTTAAAAGAGTCCTGGGTTCTCCCCCTGCTTAAAAAAAAACCTTAGACCCCTCCATCCCCACCAACTATTGGCCCATCACCACTGTCCCTTTCCTCCTGAAGATAATTGACAGAGTGGCCTATCTCCAAATCCAAAAATACCTGGAGACTAACCAACTCCTCGGCACTCGTCAATCAGGCTTCAGACCGCAGCACGGCACTGAGACCCCTCTTATAGATCTGAAAGCCCAAATCGACAAGCTCAACGATAAAGGAAACACAGCTATGCTACTCCTCCTTGATCTGTCAGCAGCTTTTGACCTAGTGGACCACGCAGTACTCTGCAAACACCTAGCATCAGCCGGCCACTTCACAAGTGAAACTATAGCCTGGGTCTAAACCTTTCTTGACAACAGAAGCATGCAAGTCTTCTCCACCTTAAACTCTGCAGACCCTATCCAGACAACATGTGGAGTCCCACAGGGCTCCTGTGTCTCGCCAACGATGTACAATATTTTTACTAAAGCTCTATTCGACAAATTGGACAGACTGGGTGTCACCTACACAAATTATGCAGACGACATCCAGATCCTCATCCCCCTTTCGGGCAATTTCACTATGGATACAGCTTTAGTAAACAAAATCTACACCCTCATTCAGGCATGGATGGCAACCCATGGCCTCTGCCTGAATGACAAAAAAACAGAGATCCTTATTCTAGGCTCAGCCAACAACCTAAAAAAACTCGATCCCAACTACAGCTCCTTCAATAGCGACGTCAACATAATCCCTGTCGCCAAAGAGGTGAAAACCCTTGGTTTCTATTTGGATTCCACTTTGTCCCTAAGGAAACAAGTGAACTCCCTAGCCTCATCCACCGCCTATACCGGTAAACTTATTAAAGCATGCAGACCTTTCCTCTCACCAGCCAGCTGAATTATCCTAGCCAATGCAATAATCATCTCAAAACTGGATTACTGCAATGCACTTTATGCAGGCGCAAATAAATATATCATCAATAAACTTCAAACCCTACAAAATGACGCGCTCAGAACGGCCCTGAACATCCCAGCCAGAGAGCACATCTCGAATGTGTTGAGAAACTACAACTGGCTAAAAATCAGCGATAGGATCACCTTCAAAATTGTCACACTAACATTCAAATGTCTGAACAATGCAGCCCCCCCTTACAATAGGGATAGAATAATAAGAAAAACTGCTGCACGACCAACCATAACAGCCAACTCTTTCTGCCTCCAAACCCCTAGATTCTGACTAAAACAAACAGGAGGCAATAGCTTCCCTGTGAAAGCAGCTTAGTACTGGAACACCCTACCAGTTGAACTAATAAGGGATCAGCCCTACAACAGAAACTGATGACCATGTGTGTGATTGATACCTGATGACATTCGTACCCCTCCACTCTTACATGTATAATGTACATAATGTATATACTGTATATAAGATGCTACCTTTCTACCCTTACATGTAAAGAATGTATATAACGTAATTACTGTATACTAGTTATGTTATCTGTATAGTTGCAACCTGTAATCAAGTTCTAAGCATTCTTGCTATTCTGTGCGCCCAGCTACCCAAGGGTTTTCTGGAGCCCTATAAATAAACAAACAAACAAATAAACAAACAAACATCGAACAGGGGGATGGTAAATATATTAAACAGAGTGGGAGCAATGCAGGAGCCCTATGGTACCCCACATGGTAGTACAAATCCCTTTGCTGAGGCTGTTTCACAGTACAGCCTGGCCACCCGCTCTGACAGGAAGGATGCAATGAACCCCAATGCTTCCTTAGAGAAGGAGGCCGATCCCTGGAGCCTGTAGAATAAGATGGCGTGGTCTACAAGGTCAAAGGCAGCCGTAAGAGCCAAAAGCATCAGAAGTGAAGCTTGACCTTTGTCCATAGACTTTAGGATAATCGTTTTCAGATCTAATAGAGTGGACTCAGTACTGTGGAGGCTCCTAAATGATGCCATGAGTGCAAAAATATCAAATGAATTGAGAATGATTCTTCAGAAGCATTCTCATATTTAGTCATGCTTGCAAAATTAGAAATTAATCTTGAATAGTAATTGGCGAATTCCAAGGAAAGTACGCACTGCATCCTTATTCTTTGGCTCTGCTGCATTCTTTATGTTGTTGGCAAGTTTCTCCTTTACGTTTATTCCATCCGCGGGCACTGCATGCCCTAAATACTCAATCTTAGTTTGATTGATTTTGCATTTCTCTTTGCTCAGAGGTAGCCCTCTCCTGACTAGCATTCTCATCTCCCTGTCCAGCCTCTGATAATGTGTTTGTTGATTTGGTCCAAATATTAGGATGTCATCTTGAAAACCTATTAGTCCTTTTACATTTTTTAAGATTTTGTACATGATCCTTTGGAATACGGAAGCAGCAAATATCCATTTGTGGTATTCTACTTGACTTCCCCAGCGCTGGAAGTTAAAAGGCCACCTTGAATTCCTTGATTTAGTATTTTAAATAAAATTAAATATTCAGATTTAAACAGTTTGTTTGTTGACCCAGATTTTGAGGTGGTATTGTTATTTTGGGTGGGGTATTACATTAGTGGCATTCTTCTGTAAAAATATTCACTAAGAAAGTAAATGTATTTCACAGATAGGTCGCTTTACACACCTCCACTGACACATCACAAGGAAGTTGGTGCTAAAAGGACAGCAGAACCTTCACTTCCCGTTTGGAGTAGTAAAGAGTGTACACAAGCTCCTGCTCACTTCCCGGCACATAACAACCTCACCAATGTAGTGACAGCATCTTATGATTCTTACCCACAGTTTGCCATGGGCTGCAAGCTACTGCGATGAAAGCACATGCAGATATGTCTTTTTACACCTGACTTCAAAAGGACAGTGGAACCGTTTATGCCTTGGGTTGATGCCAGAGATTAGATTTGATCTGATTTATTTTTTTATATATAGTGCAACATGTCTATGGGCCTTAGTAGCCTAGCATAACAACATACAACAACACATAACATTAATAAATATAGAACAAGCCATAAAACACTAAGCATCACCCTGCAAAGAACCCTCAAGTTCTGTGTTCTAATGTGACATTTACCTACTCTTTGATGTACCCAGGCCAATACTTTATTCCTGAGTGCCTCCCTCTGCTCAGGCCCCCTAGTCTACTCCACATTAGTAATTATGATAATCTGTGGATCCATAGAAAAGCGCCTTAGCTTCAAATCAGTAATCCTCAGCATTTGGGATTTTCTAATACAAATGTCCTTTGAAGATGGAAAATTAGATGTAGTATGTGAGACAACCATAGTTCCAACAGGCTTTGAGGATGATGATATAACAACATAAGCAGGTTCTATCACTGAACTAGAAACTAAACATTCTGCCTCCACCTGTTATACAACAGTTGCCACAGTTTCCTCGATAGAAATTCCCATTCCAGATGTTTAATTTAAATTTGTTTGACAGTGTTGATTCACCCTATCATAAATCTGGTCCATCTGACAAAGCTTATCAGCCCTACCTGTAATACCCTTGTGTCCAGTCTGTCAATCCAAGAACAGAATTCTGCAACGTTTGTACAGGAATTAAGATTGCATATAATACGCTCCTTAATACCATGTCATCTCCTTGCATTCATTCATTCATCATCCATTACCCTTTTATCCAAAGAGCATAAGAGCTTCCGATTTAACTTCCTCCATCCTTTTCGTAGAGGAGTGCATTGCCAAAGTCAAAGAGGAAACTAAACTATCAGTACTGCAATCTCGATTCCCTGTTGGTGTTTCCCCAATGACATGTGGATGGTCAACCTGATTGGCCATTCTCTCCTTCACCGACTCCATACTAGTAGTAGAAATGCCCATTATTGGGCCTGGTCCAACATCAACCTGATTATCATCATCAGAGGATTGTAGCCTCAAGTCCTGAAGTCGATGTCTCCTCCGGGCACTGCGATCCAGGACTTCTGACAATCGACTCCTACTCCCACCGGCATCTGGGGATTCAGATGTCAGTCCAGGCTTCACAAAAATATGTCCTCCTTATGAGGGCCCACTTCTTACCCCTAATCTGGGGGATTTGGGCTTGAAGGGTGACTCAATTAAGGGCTGAAACATCATTTTAAGAGCATAAGCTCTAGTAACAGGCATTCTACTAATCCTAGATCTGCTCTGATCCAGTATTACACCACCACCAGCCCTGCCAAAGAGTGTTGAAAGGTAAAACTCAGCAACTTTCACCTGATAACAGGGGCCTGCCCAAAGGTAGAAGCAACAACAGCAGCCCTCCTGTCCCCTACCGGCCAGAGCATCCACATTATTAATCAAAAGTGAGAACAGGCATGACAACACGAGACATAAAACATACCTATAAAATGGCCTGTTCAGCGTTCCCCATGTCTAACCCCAATAATGCCTTGCTTTAATGCCCGGCTGAGCACATCCCAGAACAGGCCAGAACTGACTCACCAACATCCAGCACAGGCTCAACAGCTACGGTTGAGAGCCCCTACATGCGAAGAAATTCCCTGCTGAGAGTACAACAGAACATGACCCAAGCCAAGCGGTGTGAGTGGCGCAGGAAAATAAAAACACAGAAGGCACACCATCCAGCATCACAGAGCTACAAGCCACATGCAGGAGCAATGTAGCTTCAGGGATGAGATAATTAAGCAATCTGATGAACACAGGATACAAAATAATAACTATGGAGAAATACTTATTAAGTAAATGGCAACTACTGAGAAAGCATGATTGGGATGACCAGGGCACACCCACTAGGGACAGGATTAATGAAAACAGAGGGAAAAATGACCAGAGGGACAGATTCATCAATTAGAACAATCATCTACACTTAAGGCCCAGAGGTATGCAGATAGGGTCACAGACATAGTGTGTACTCTACAGAGAGAAAAACGTGTCCAAAAGGGAACCAAATGATGGAGAAGACCAGAAAGGGATACTCAGAATCATGCTGAGGAGCATGGCCCAAAGAATGGCCTACCCTATAGCTACGAACAGAGACTGTACATAGCTTGCAGAGGGCTCTGTCTTAGACACTGGCACAGACCAAGCCAAGAGAAAAAGTAGAGGAAGCCAAGAACTTGCTTAGAGCTATATCTCAGATAATGGTGGAACCCAAACACAGAGGAAAACTGTGAGAATGCCATGATCTTGTTGATGACTGAATCCCAGGCAGTGGAGGAGTCCAGACCCAGAGGAAAACTATAGAAATCCAAGCGCCTGTGGAGGGCTATAGCTCAGACATTGGTAGAGAACAGACCCAGATAAGGAGAAGAGAGTGCCAATACTCTGCTGAGTACTATATCTTAGACATTTCCAGAGACCCAATCAAGAAAACAAGCAGGGAAAGCCATGATCCTGCTGAGGGCTTTATCTTAGACACTGGTGGAGACAAGGACCAGAGAAGATGGCAAGAACACCAAGAGCCTAAGGAAGGCTATTATGTAGACATTGGTGGAGAACAGACTCAGTAAAGGAGGCAAGAGTGTGAATAGCCAGCAGAGTGCAATATCTCAGACACTGGTGGAGACAAGGCCCAGAGAAGAGATTGTACAGAAAAACAGTCGTGGGCTCCCTTCCAAAGATGAGAAAGTAACCTAACATCCAAAGAGAGTTGAGAAGATCATGGCCTAGAAGGGTTACCTCTGAGTAGTGCTTTACAGAAACAGTGACTGTCAAATACCTTAATCAGTTAGAAGAAATACTGCAAATAGGAATGTGTCATTAATCATAAGCAGGGAGGAGATACATACTTGCTAATAAGACAATCTAAGCGATAAAATCAACCCTATAAAACAGGGAGGAAAACATTTGTTTTCATGAGTGTGTGATCACCCTGAGAAAGGGGGATGAAAATACTGGTATGTTATTTTTAAGGTAAGATTTGTAGCCTCAGCCCTCGAGGGAGACGTCTGGCGAGAGTGTATTAATTAATATCTGAACCTGCAAAAACAAGAAATCAGGTGGAAACCACCCAATAAGCCCTGGTGCTCACACCTTCCTGTTTGTTAATTCCTTCCTTTACTTTAAATAAATCTCTGTTGTACATATTCAGTAGTAAAGTTGATTCATCAATTGGTTGCTGTTTTTTCAAAAATATGAGTATTGAGAATAAATATCCAAATCGTCTGGGTTTATGTAAAAGCGTGTTTCATTCACACGATTTGTTTAAGGCGAAAAAAAGACTCATGGTCTCTTATGAACATACTATTGCCAATGCATTTCGGTGTCTGGCACCATCTTCAGGGCTATATGTTCATAAATCACAACATTAGTATATATCAGTTTGTCGACAAATGTATCACAAAGCATATCAATATAAAATGTACATACCAGCATTGCATTTCCAAATTGTGTGTTGTTGGTATTCCGGTTCATAAAGAAAACAAAATGAAAATTATGATCAGTTCCCCCATCCAGTGGGTTCAAAAACAAAGTCACCCCGTGATTCACCAATTCATGCGTTTGAAATTACCTTAAAGTTCATGTTCCCTGTATATATGCACCTTATCTTTGGATTATGTAGCTTGGAGGTCTGCCTGTAACAATTGTAAATATCGCTCAATATGCTGATCTAATTTCCATTCTTTCTAGCTCATCGCACAATCCTTCTACGCTTACCTGTTGCGCTTTCCTTCTCAGCTCCTCAGTGCCGAGCCTCCGTACGCAAACGCGCAGGGTTTCATTGTTTTTATAAGTTGTCATGGTGATTCTCCCGGCGTCGTCCGTGGACCGGAAATGGCCGTCACGGATGCGCCTCGTATCCCGCCTCCCCATAGAAATGGGGAGGCGGGACGTGTGGTCGCCATGGTAATGTGGAAGAACATTAATCATGCAATGAAAGCACAGTACGTTGGTATTTTGGAGTTATGTACTTATGGAAATGGAATATTCTTGACTAACCGTGTGCACATATGTTCCCTAAACATCGGAGAAGCTCACGGTGGACATGTTGTTATCCTCAACCTACATCAAAGCTTATGGTTAACATATTCCTGTACCTATATTCCATACAACAAAACATGGTCCAGTGGTATGCAGATATGCGTATCGACTATAATGCTATTAATCAACGATGTGAGTGTTGTGAAATCTACTGAACAGCAATCATCCACTTGTGTTGTAATTCCCTTATCACACTCTAATAGGGAGTTTAAGCAAAAATAAACATGTTATGAGATCACCATACAACATATATCTTAATCATTTTGTGACACATCTTCCAAGGATATTTTTCACAAGAACCGGGTGAAATTTGCTATGTACTTAATTACAAAAACTCCTCAATAAGAAAATAAAGCAAAAAAAATAATAATAATCATCAACAACTTGCATGTCTTCACAAATCATCCTGCAGTATCTATCATAGTCATTTTATGACACATCTTTTCAGGATATTTTTCACAAGAAACAAGCAAAATTAATCTCTTCATTTAGTCCTTTGGGGGCTAATGTTTCCAATTTGTCTATGCAAAAGGATTTCCTTTGGTCTAGTCTCCTTTGGATATTCACATGTAATTCTCTCTCTTGATTACTTCTAAGATTCGAAACTTAATTTGCGATAGATTGTGTTTCTTGTCATCCCAAGGACGTGCTATCGCTCAATTCTTGTTATGGTTTCGTATACAAGATCGATGTTCATTCCATCTTACTTTAGCTGAGCGTTTGGATTGGCCCACATAGTACAGCCCACAGGGTCATTTAATGGAATAGATTATGTTGCTAGTTGCACATGTTGTGAAGTTCCGGAGTTTTATTTTTTCTCCTGTGTGTGGAGGCCTGACAATGTTCCCTTTGAATACATATATTTTTGCAGTATTTAACATAGCCCTTGTGTCAGTGAGCTTGTTGGAAACTGGCAGCTCCTAGTATATACACCAATTTATGAAAGGAATAAAAGAAGAGATTTATATGTTTGAATGTTTTAAGAATGAACACGTAGTGCCCACTTCTTTTCCATTTTTAATATCTGAACCTGACATGCACACTTAAGCAATGTAGGAGAGCTATTTGCAAATAGGAAGATCCAAGAAGTCAGCTGGGTGCTATATCCAGACAATGTGAAACTAATCAGTTATTTGGGAACCATATCCAAGTGACTCAACAAGCAAGCTGGGATCTAAATCCATTAGACCAGAAGGCAAGAGCAAGTAGCAAACTATGAGCTATGTCACAGAGACTGTTTCTCATTTTTGGAAACAAAGTGATAATCGGATTCCCATAGCTAGGTCAGGTCGTGAAACCAATTTGATTTATCTTAGCCGAATAAATGAATATTAGTATAAGATTCCATTATTATTTTGAGAATAATTCCCCTAGGCCCTAAAGAATGTACCCATACCCTATTTATTGTATACAAAGTAGAGGATTGAGCCATACTGCCAATTTCTGTATGTTCACTTGATTCATTTGGAACACATGACAAGTATGAACATGTGATGATTTCCCTCATGATATTTTCTGGAAACATGGGATTTAATTTCTAGTACATGATTTTGTTGCACTCTATTTCTTTTTTAAAGGTTTCTGCAAACTGTGACACATGTAGGGCATTTGTTCCTTCTCTCCATGCTAGAGAGTTGAGCGCACAAAGCAAGACACTCATTAGGGGTCTGGGAAGTGCAACCTCACTCAGAGTGACTCCCCTCTTGGGGACAAGGACTCCCATCCTGCTAAGGAACTCCCAATCCAGAGAAGATATCTGCCTGCATGGGAATTGAAAAAACGATTGTCACTTCTGTTCTGAATACTTCTGTTCTGTTTTCACCAAGTAGTGACATTTCCTCAATCTCTTTAGTTTCAGGTAATGCTGGATCTAACCTGAACTCCATAGTCAGAGAGGAAAGACATAGCTCTTTTGTTTTGGTTGACGCACAGAAATCCAACAGAAACTTTGAATCAGAAAATACATGGGGAGGATTGCTGATGTAGGTATGAACAATACCCCCTTATTGTTTGATTGTATTTGACAGGTTAGTCATTAGAACTTCTCTATACCCAGTTAAATTTATTAAGTTTTATGTTAAGTATGATCTATTTCGTGAAAATTAGTAAATACAATTTATACTGAAACAAATCTATCTCTGTTGAAATTTCAGTATTAATATCTGCGGTATCAATACCTTAAGAGGGGCATAACGCCCAAAACGCGTAGTATTAGACATACAAAGTACCCTAGAGTTCAATCATTTAGGGATTCCCTGTCCCAGATATCGAGATAATCTCACCAAGGAAAATTAGACCAATGTCTAGTTGTTATTGTGAATTTCAAGTGATTAAATTGTTGATGTAATTGATATGGAATTTAATGCAAATATTACTATCAGTTTCTTTCATATTATTTATGAATCTTTGAGATATCCTTTGTACATTGAAGTGTGTCAAGTAACAATGTTCTTTATTTTTGGAAACTTGTTCTTGGAAACTTTATATTGAATTATATTGTTGATTAATAAATGTGACTTTTTCTAACTTAACTTTTCAAGAGATTGGGCCTCATTACGAGGTATGCCGGTAGCCATGCCGCTAATGGCGGCACGGCTGCCGGCAAAACCACATCCGTGTCCTCGGAATGAGGACTTACCGGACCATTCCGAGTTCGGATGGCCCGGTAATTCCTCACTCGAGGACACGGACACGGTTCATCCCCATTCCCATTTCAGCCCCCATAGGGCTGAATGGGAATGGGAGAGGGAGTAAACAACGGCCCATTACGAGATGGCCCATTGTTTGCTCCCTCTTCCTCTCGCAGGACCCGGTATGCACGCCTGGTTTTCCCAGGCGTGCTTAACGTGTCCCGCGAGGGGACCTCGTAATGTGGCGGAACGGGTTGAACGGCGCCGCAGCCTTTTACGGCGCCGTTTAACCCATTCCGCCAGGGTCGTAATGAGGCCCATAGTCTTACAACTGTGTGTTGTATTTTGTTGTGCGCCTATTTGTATCTCGATGTGTATTGAGGTACCTTCCTTTTTCGTACTTGTATTTGATGTGGTAGCACAGATCTAGTAGGGAGCACCGTTAAACCTGAGTTAAATAATTAATCTTTCCTTACTTTTTTGGTAATTCAAGAGTGCACCTCCACAACCAATCCACTCTACTTCTTCTGGTTGGCCACAGAACATAGACCTCTATTGCCACCAAGTACATTAGTGCTTTTCTTCACAGGATTTTTCATCAGAGGGAGTTGGGAATTCAGATTTCAAACACCCAGAATAAATTGTTTCTTGACTGTAATGATTTTCTATACAACATATTCCTCTGAGGGATTTGGGAATTAGAAATATACTTGAATTCCCACAATACCCTGTTTTGATGCTTGAATTTCCATGTTTTGGAATTCTCCCTTGAACTTGATCCCAGTGTTGCTGCTTATCAATGTCAGAACTGTTCTCCTACTCTCCCCTCACTGTTCTTCTCACTCCCCCTTTTCCTCCTGGACATCTGCTGTTGGGGATCCACTCCTGGTACCCTAAATCTATCACTAGTTATGTTTGTCATTGACAGTCACTTCTGCATGTGCAGTTCTCAGTGCCTAGAACCTGTTACTATATATAGTGGGTTTGGGTGTTTTTTTTTGTTGCATTGGGTGGGAGGTTGCTGGGGGTGTCCCCCCTTATACTGTAACAATTGACCTTCAAAATTCGGTCAATTGTGCAAAGGTCAATTGTAATTCGAAACAATTATAGTTCGAAGAATTCGTATACAACCGAAGCTCACACCAGCGTTGTATAAAAACACATTTTGGCAGGACAATGGTTGTATTTACAGTGAATGAGAATGGCGGAGGTGGCACAATGGGCACATACTAGCTTCTCCTCATACATGTCCATTGGCACATGATCAAATACACAGTGCAGTAATTGCCTGGATTCAACTGCTTCAGCTCTGGCATGGGCATACAGTGCCCGATCACTGTATATTGTGCAACATGAAGCAAAAATGGTGACCTGGACAACCTTCTCAGTGCTAGTTCTCCTCATGTTGTCTTCTCAGGCATTGAATAACTGTGAATGGTTTCTACCTTACAACACCCACCCTGTGCATGAGCTGCACATTTATTGAAATTGTTGTCATTATTTCATAACTGTATAGTGGGGGAGGGAAGGTGTGTAAGAATTATAAATGGTTGAGGGGAGGTTTGGTATGGTGGCAAACGTTTGTAGGAGTTTGGCTCTAAATGATTTTCCCCTGTCTCATATATACCAGACAGCCCAATGTTTGACTGTGTTACTGCTTGAATTTGGGCTGGGTGCTGTTCTGCAGGATCATGGAGTAATGGGTTGATGCAGGTATTTGGAAAGAGCAGTGCATGATGAACAGTTTGGCATCACAGGTCATCTGTACATCAAGGTTGTGCTCCTGTCCTTGGTTCCTGAAGACCCTTTCCCTCGCTTATGGGTGAGGAGGAAGTGCATGTGGGAGCAGTCCACCAGTGGTTCCAGCACAATTGTGAATCCAGCAATGGCAGAAAACTGTCTTGGCCACTGCTGATATAAGCTCATGTGGTTGGGAGTGATATGTAATGTTGTGTATGGAGCAAGAGTCCGGCGAGGGCCTAACTGAGAAAAACATAAAATATGGAATGTGACATTCCATGCAATAGTCTGGTGTTGCGCTGGAATGTTCCCACTCCACAGAAGTGCAGAACTGCTAGAAGAATTTGTAGAATTGGCATGGGAGTCCATATGTGGAATCTGAGAACATCCTTAATGAGATGGAGGACAAATGTAGTAGGCTAACTGTCCAAGAGAACAAAAAACAGAGATACCAGGTCTGACTACACTCCGGTCATACCTGGACAGCTACGTTATATATGAAGGAGGCCGGGGTGGTGTATGCTCCTGTGAGGTGAAAAACAGGACAACTGAATTGAATTCAACACAATCCCATTAAATTCAGAACAGCCATGTATTGCATCAAAGACAGGGGGTGGAAAAATTCAATTCACAACCAATTAACATTTCTTATGATAAATGTATTGATTCATAAAAATTAATTAAAAAATGTAACCTTGAATTATAAAATTCATTATAACAAATAGCTGTCAGACTTGCTGTGTCGTGAAGAGTAATAGGGCCTCTGTCCCCAAGTTCCCCACCGAGAGGTAACAATTTACTCTCTGTGCGAGCCTTGAAACCACAGGTTTTGGTGTTGTTCAACAGGAACCAGGCGCAACCGCAGACCCCAAGGCTGTGGGAAGGAAGCCAAGTATTAACACAAACAGTTACAGAATAAGTATGAAAACAGGCACACCCTAAATACCCAAAGATCTTACCTAAACCCGATAAGGGATTGTCTGGGATCGGGAGTGGTGGTGCAAGGGTGCGCGCAGACAGTCCCTGAAGCCTTGTAATGCTGGCTGTCAAAACCTGGATGTCTCGTGGCACTTGGTAGAAAATTATGCTTGAGCGTGACTTTAACAGATGGGGCGAGGCGAAGGCAAATCCAATATGCAATCCGAGGTTCGATTCCGAGTGTTCATGAAAGGCGAACAAAGCAAAAGGAAGATCCGAAGGCAGTCCAAAGTTCGTAATGCAAAGGTCAGTATTCGGTGTATCCGTGCCGAACAAGTAGTGGTGCCAAAGGTTGAATGAGGAAGCAGTCTGTGATCCGTGAGCCGAGGTCGAGTACCGTGAAACTTGAATCCTGAGACGAGACGCTGAACAGTGCCCTTAGAATGACCCTTAGAATGCCCTTAGAATGACCTGGCTTTATGTGTGGCTGCCGATCACGTGAGCGGATGACAAGCCACGTGATTGAGAAAGCGTCCCGTAACCAGGAAGCGAACGTGGAAGCGAGGAACGTATTGAAGGCGGGCGCCACCCCGGCCTTGCAACAACGACCGCCCATGCTTCCCTCGCACCACAGGTAACCTAGAACCCTGAACTAATTGTGACCTTGGAAGCTTAGCGCTATTACTGGTCGAGGAGGTATCGTGAGTGTGAGAGGTGATTTTACTCCTGGTATTGGGTTGTGTGACCTGTATGGAATTTCTTCGCGCATGACAATAGCATATATGTTAATGGGAAAAAATAAAGACCTAACACATGAACAGAACCAAATCAAATTAATCAAATCACAAATGAAATGGTGCATCAACAATAAAAAAAAACACAATCAACTCCCAAAAACTCCATCCATACTTCACTGATACAACATCACCATACTCACTCAAATAATGTGAATTGGTACACACGATGACTCTAACAGTGGAAAACCAAAATATATCACCATTAAACTCAAGAAAAATAGTCACTTCAAAAATTAAAAAAAAACTAAACATAATAATCAAGAAAAATACAACAGTTAAATACTATAATCATAGTGAATGAATCAATTAGTCACTGCCTAATTATTAAATGAGAAAGATAGACCCAACATGTTTCATTCCAACTCTGTAGTAAATCATTGAGCAGGAATTCATCAGGGGTTGGATGGTGTAGAGTCTTCAATAGGAAAGTAATTCATGATCGTTGTTGATACACTGAATTTCTGTACCTTGAAATTTCACCTATAAATTTAACAGAAGCATTCATATGGCGATCCATTCTTGTATGAAATGTACATCACATTATAGTGATATCGTAACCATATTTTTCATAGTGTACAATGCTATGTGATGCCACTTCCTGTTTTGTCAAAGGGTGAAAGGTCATCTTCCATCACTTCCCGCGATATCAATTTGGGGTGGGGTCAAATGTCATCACTTCCTGTGATGTCACTTCCGCTACCACTGGCATTTTGGTGAAATGACGTCACTGCTCTAACTGCTCATTTAAACCTATCAGGTGGCTGTTAGTGAGAAAAATTAACCTCATCTCAGCCTTAGATAGAGCTTTTCCTCGCGGCATTGGCATTGCCAGACGTGCACACTTTCAACAGAATTGACAACTTAAGTTCGTCACACCCATGGTTACTAGCTACAAAGAGTCCAACCAACACAGGTGTTAAAACCTTATTCCTGATGCAGCTTTTGTGTTCACTAATACGGATCTTAACTTAGCGTTCCGTTTTGCCAATATACAGTTTGGGACACGGACACCAAATTGCATATACCACGCCACTCGTATTACAATTAGTCAACACCTTCTGCTGACAAGGTCTATCTAGCCCAAGGTCTACACTTGTGCTTCTACTCCTCAATGTACAACATTTACACAACCCCCAAGGAGAATGACCGCCTGGACTACCCAGGCCCCATTGCGCAGTGATAGTTTGTTGTCGATTGGGCACTTCACTGATGTCATTCAAAGTCACCAATTCTTTTAAGTTGCATCCCCACCTGAAGGCGCATCTTGGGGTTAGAATGGGAGTTTTACCTTTAAGCAAAATATGCCAATTCGTCTTACTAATGCTCACAATTTTATTCGACAGTGGATTATATGTACTCACGAATACCAAGCCTTCTGAATCATGTGAGGGCGGTTTTGTTTTGTACTCCAACAAGGCATCGCAATGGTTGGTGCTAGCTCTTTTCAAATATTACTTTAGTATTTTCCTAGGGTATCCTCTGTGTAATAAGTTGTTACTCAATATGTCTGCTTCTTCTTGGAACACAGTTCTACTTGTTATGTTACGCTTCAACCTGAGAAACTGCCCAAAGGGCAAGTTATCTCTAAGCGTTTTTGGGTGGAAGCTGTCATATCTCAACAGTGAATTCCGATCCGTAGATTTATGGAAAGCTTTTACTTCCAATACATGAGTATTTGGATTCGCAAAAATAGTCAAGTCTAAGAAATCAATCTTATACCGACTATGATTGATGGTAAACTTCAAAAACTGGTTAATCCCATTGAGCCAGTCAAAGAAAGCAACCAAATGTACTTTGTCTCCGTGCCAGATCATTAGCACATCCTCGATATATCTTATCCACAGAGTTTGATGATGTCGAAACACATTAGTGTCACTAAAAATGCTTGTTTGCTCAAAGTAATAAACATAAAGATTAGCCAAAGTTGAGGCCACCGCAGACTCCATGGCCGTACCATGAATTTGTTAAAAAAATGCATTATTGAATTTAAAGTCATATTCTGTTAGGGACAGCATGGTGCACCAAAGAATAAAGGAATCAGGTGTCATGCCTGGTGTTCTCTTAGCAAGGAGTACTTCATCAATCGTTTCCAATGTTGCCATCTGAGGAATCTTCGTATACAGAGATACAATATCTAAAGTGACCAATATATCCTCTCTGGGGTCGAATGGAACATTTTCAATAAGATTGATGACACTCAATGAGTCTTGTATATACAAGGTCATCTCTCTCACATACCCTTTCAGAAATGAATCTGCAAACTTTGCCAATGGTTCCAGCAAAGAATTAGTCCCCGACACAATTGGTCTTCCAGGGGGATTGACCAAGTTCTTGTGCACCTTTGGTAAAATATAAAAATGGAGGTACACTAGGATCTTTTTTTACCAAATATTCAGCTTCTTTGCTGGTAATCCACCGTCTTTCTCATGCCTTTTCCACCTTATTTGTTCTAAGAGATTTCAATAGGATGGTAGGATCGCTCTTAAGTGGTTTATAAAAGATGAGATCTGCCAACTGTCTCATGCACTCTTTAACATAGTCATCACAATCTAACAAGACTATAGCGCCACCCTTGTCCGCACTTCTAATCACAATGGATGTATTGTTTTTAAGTGTGGCAATTGCTAGTTGATGTTGTTTGGAACAGTTTTGGAATGGTTGTGCCAGATGAGATTTTTCCAAACTTTCCAATTCTAAAAGTACTTGACGTTCAAAAACGATAGGTTCTGGACTAAAGCTTGTAGTATGGCGACAAAAACTAGAAGGATTATGGAGCCCACTGTAGGTCTGTTCTAATTCAAAAGGATAATCCCTAAAATATTGTTTCAGGTGAATCTTCCTGAAAAGGCTCTGGACTTCTTGACGAGAGTTGAAGCAGTTATAAGATGTGGTAGGAATGAAACCAAAACCTTTTTCTAAATCTGATTCCTCCTCCTCGGTTGGTATATGTGAGGACAGGTTTATCAGTAGGCTGTGTTGCTCCTGGTCACTCGAGTTTCGTACTCCCATGCTGCCGCGTCCCTGTCTAAAAAAACAGCTTGCAGGCATCTGCTCCGTTGTGTTGACCGATCATTTTGTGGTCGCCGTCTATTGTTAACATTTCCACGTCCGCTACCAGAACCACGTCTTTGTGTCCTAAAATTGGGATCCTTTGAAATACTCTCATCATCTGAACTGTGAGAACTGTAAGAAGTGTTAGTGAAGCAAACATTATTCTTATTAGTTCTAGGAGGTCCATAACAGAAAGCTTTCTCGCGCGTAGAATCAGTTATATCCTTTTGTAGGCTAACTTTCCACCATGCATACTGTCAGGATTTACGGTTGCTAAGCTACCAGGGAAATGGTTTTGCCCTTGGATCAAGGGGTCTACCTATTTCTTCAATCCTCTCTGCCAGCTGCCTTCTCTCATCCCCTCTCCTTGATCTGCCATGGCTCATACAAAGATCATCATTAGATCCATCACATGCCAGTTTATGAACCAGCGCCTTAACCATTGCTCCGGTGTGTGTGCTTTTGGGGCTGTGGCCTTTCATACCATTTTCCATGTGATTGCCTGCACCTAGGCATGCTTATCATTACCTTCATAAATTGCATGTTGAAGTTTATGTACTTTTGGGCTACATTATCTTTCAGATTTATGACATATTCATTTAGTTACAATATGTTGGCATACCGCGTCTGCCCCATGTGTGACTGGCCATTGTTGCATTATTGTGATAATAGGTGCTTAACATGTATTTGCAGCATTTGTACACATCACCAATGTAAGACTTCATATTGGCTATTGCACCATGTTGCCTTACCTGGAAGGCATAACCACCAAGGTTGGCTCTAGTCTTTTTAATTATTTTGACACTTTTCAGACTATCAGCTCACAACTCACAATGAGTAGGAAAATACTGCTTCCAGAGGTTAGACTCTAAGGCATGCCTTTTGAAGTCCTTTCCCGTTTATAAATCCTTCAAAACAGAAGCAAAAGCAACACACAAACCAATGTAGCAGCCCCTATTTTTTTTATCAGTACTCAGTCATTTTACCGAAAATAAATCAGAGTGGTAAGTTTTGCCAAAAGCCAAAATACAGCAAAAAAAAAAGATATAAATATATATATATATATAAGTATTCAATGAAAAAACTTTGTTAAAGGGAAGTTTATGGTTAAGTTGCACTAATAAAAACCTATGAAATTCAGTAAAAAGATGTTGTTAAAGGGACGTTATGGTTCCAAGTAAAACCGAAAAACCCCTGAAATTCACCAGTTATGGTAAGCTAAGCAACCATAACTCGCGCCACCACCGTGCACTGCTAAGACTAACACCCAGGACATCAAAGATGACATCACAAATGTCATTGATGACATCACTGATTTTCATAGGGTTTTATTAGTGCAAATTAACCATAATGTCCCTTTAACAAAGTTTTTTCAGTGAATTTCATGGGTTTTTACCAGTGCAAGCTATTTTCCTACAACTTACTAATGTCATACTTACCCAATATGGAATATTTGTGTCCAATTTACAAAGTTCACCTTAAAACTCTGCCATTTCCCACCTTCTAGAATACTTTTTAACACTTCTATACACTTTTTGCAAATATTTCAACTAGCTTTGCATTCGTAGATGTCTACGAACATTTGACTTCATTGCGGACCTTCCAGACAGTGCCACCTGACCATACGCTGGCACGCAGCATGATGACGTGTCCGAGAACCCGTCCGCGCTTCACAATAAGATCTGTGCTTCGCGGACAATTCGGAACTGCATTTTCTACTGATCTAAGAACTTTCAACTTCCAAATTTCCCTTGCACAGCTCCAAAACCTATTCCTACTCATTATCCATGAACAAGCTAGTACACAGTACCTACTTTTAGCAAAACTGCTATTTATCTTAAAACGACATCAGCTAATGCCATCTCTCCTCCCCAAGAGCCACCACCACTGCTGTAATCAAGGAGCATGAGAAACACTGCCCGCTACCTTAGAAATAACACACACGCAACATTTTCCGCTGTCCACTTACCCCTCCATATTATGTTTGGTGCCTTTTCCCTCATTTCCCTCCCCACCTTTTGTTCTTAGCTCTCCTGCCAAAAAAAAGAAATACATCCAAAAACAACAAAAGTAATGTTCCTTTAGGAACCACCTTTCACAGTTAAAAAATAGAACTAAAAAAAAACACTTATACACTTCATCTACTTTATATTTCTCAGTAAAGTACATAGACTCAATAAGATTTTCCAACATTTCCATTTGCATTTTGTGTTATGCTAATGGGAATATTGTGGCGTTCATACTCCGTTCCAGGGACTGGAATGGTGGATACCGGCCTGGCAGCCCAAGTTACCACCCCAAGCGAAGCGAGGGTGCATAACAAGGTCTCTGGACCATTACAACCCCATTCCAGCCCCTGTAAGGGGGGATGAAGGCCATTAGCAGCCTAGGTTCCCAAATCGGGAACCCGGGGTGTTAAAAAAAAAGATTTTTCTTCGTACACCGGGACGCCTGCAGAGTCCCAGTGTAGAAAGGAAAATCCTTTACCAGGATGGCCACCATGGAAAGGGAAGGTGGGGTTCCATACAGGGCCCCTCTTTGCTTTCCATGGCAGCCTACAGAAAGCAAAAAGAGAACTCTATGACCAAATTACCACAAGCACATTTTTCTTCCTTTTGAAATCTATCCCAATTTCGAATAACTTTACCACAAAGCCAGTCGCAGGAGGACATAGCCACTTTAACCCCATGTTTTGTCCCTCATTTTCATGGCCAGTAGCCAAATTGTCCAGATCATTACCTTATTCCATGACCCGGATAATCTGGCCACTGCCCATGGCCACAGGCTACACCTCAGTCACCAAAGGTATATCACTCTTTTTTGTATCTGCATTATGACACTGGTCAAAAAATAAAACACGGGGACATTTGCAAAACCAGGATTTCAGGTCCTTCTCAATGCTCCTTACACAAGTTTGCTGGAAATCCACCCATGTTTTATTTTTTCTAAAGTGTCAAATATATGCACAAACAATCGTCATATAACCTAGCCCCACTTGACAAAATCCATTCAGACTTTACGAAAACATGTATATCTAGATCTATAATCTTCTTGCAAACCTTTGTGTAGATTTGTCAAATGGCACCACATTTATAAGCCTTTACATTATTTTGGGACCCCCCCTCTAATGTTGCCCCTCTTGACAAAATCCCACCAAACTTCCAAAATCATGTATATCTATATGTATTATCAGTTTCCCAAATTAAGTGTAGATTCGTCAAATGGAACATCATTTATAAGCTTTTACATAATTTTGGGACCCTCCTCTAGTTTTGCCCCCTCTTGACAGAATCCCACCAAACTTGGCCAAGAGCGGGTGAAGTAGATGCGCGCATGCGCGGTGTTCGTTTGTTTGTGTCACAAACTCTCCTGCGGTCTTCACTGATATGTGTTTCCTCCAACGCGTGTGCACAGAATTCTATGCTGTGTGAAATCTCCTATGCGCGTGCGCTTTGCTACGTGAACTCTTCTATGCGTGAGTGTGTTCTACACCGCTACGTGCTTCCTTCAACACGTGTGCACGGTCTTCGCAGCTACATGTTTTCCACAGCACGTGTGCGTGGTTTTCACTGCTACGTGTTTTCGTTAATGTCTTTGCGCTGTCATCATTTCTGCATGTTGTTCTTCAACGCGTGTGCATGTTCGGATGAGGCGCGTGTGAGTTCGGATTCATCTGTTAAGAGGGCGCGTGCAAGTATGAAAAAGATACACTGCTAGGTGCTTCCTTCAATGCGTGTGCGCGGTCTTCTCAGCTATGTGTTATCAATAGAACGTGTGCAAAGTCTTCGCAGCTACGTGTTATCTACAATGTGTGTGCATGGTCTTCGCAGCAATGTGTCTTCTACAACACGTGTGCATGGTCTTTGCAGCTACGTGTTATCTACAGCGCGTGTGTGCGGTCTTCACAGTTACGTGTTATCTACAGTGCGTGTGTGCGGTCTTCACAGCTACGTGTTTTCAACAATGCGTGTGCGTGGTCTTCGCAGCTACGTGTTATCTACAGCATGTGGCGCTGTGTTCACTGCTATGTGTTTTCCGTTAACTCCTGTGCACGGTCATCATTTCTGCGTGTTTTCTTCAGCGCGTGTCCGGATGAGGCGCGTGTGAGCTCAGATTCATCTGCAAAGAGAGTGCGCGCGTGCGAGTTTACAAAAGAAAGTGTCTGCGTGTTTTGACTGGCGCGGTATATGTCAAGAGCGGCTGTGACAAATGTTATCTTTTATGCCTGGATACTAAGAATGAAATGAACTGAGTAAGATAAGCTATGATACAAGATGTATGGATTACATGTATACCGTTTTTCGCTGTACAAAAAATCGTTTTAGCTTAGTATATTTTTTTTACTGTTTCTATTGCCCTTGATCATGAGGAGATGCTGCTATACGCTGAGCAAGCACATATATACGGTAGCCAGTCATTCTATTGCAAACAAAACAGAGTGGTAAATTTCAGAGCATACAATAACACAGAAAAAACAGGGCAAACAATTAAATAAATAAAGGGTAGTTGGGTAAGGGGTTAAAATAAAATAAATAAACAGGGGCTTGGGGGACCCTGCCAAATTAAAAAAACAAAAACAAAATCGGTGTTTCTCAGTGTTTTGTCCAAGATGAATTTACCACTCTGTAATTGTTTGTGGCAAGATCACATAATCATATTTACCTAGTCTCCCAATCGTATTATGTTGGTTTTAATCTCTTACAATGTTTTAACACTTGTATAACTAGTGCTAATGCTGCTTTTTTCCGATATTTGGTGCTTCTATTTTAATTCTATATGAGATTTGTGTAATCTGAGCACTTTTATGGCGTGTCACCAAAAAAAGTGTCTCCAAAAATCTCAAAGTTAGAGTGGCCACGTTACTTCTCACACCACCGTTGAATCGCGCAACTCTGCCATTTGCTCCTTTATAATCCAACATGGGAAAAAATCTAACATCATTTACAGGAAGAAAGCAGCAGTGCCAAATCCAAAAAACAAGTCTGCACGTGTATGCAACGGTACCTGGATGATTTCTGAAGAATGCATGAAAGACGCTGGTCAGATAAATTAAAACTCAAACAAGGCTGCAGAGAAGAAATTGAGCTTCACAATTTGACAGGCATTACGAAGTGGAAGCATTGTGGATTCTCGCCAATGAAATATCTACAATAACAGTTTTTGGCTTTGTAAATGTTGAGAGAAAGTCTATTTTGTTCTGTTGTGGTTTTGCAAAAAGATCTACATTGATAATGCCAGATCTATTGCCTTTGCCAATGGTAGTTTGATTTTGGCTCCTGGTTGGCACTTCTGCCCAAGATTAAATGCTGCATCAATGGTTGTGAAGTGGGAGAATGGGAGAAAAGACTCCCCCCAATCTCCTCGCGACCCTGGCCCAGAGGATCACCTGCCCAGACACCCGCCACAAGATGAATTTGTCTATCTACCAGACGACCAAATACCCTGGTTCAAGAACATACGGATGTGCCCACCAGCCTGCCAGCCAGCCTGCCCTACTCAAGCCAACACCTGCGGCATTGATGAACTCGACTAAGCACTCAACAACAAGCACCTACATCGTTAGAGATGCCATGACGACCTAGCCAACTGTCAAGAACACACGTGCAACCATGCACACTGGACACTCCCACACCAATCTACACGAAGAATATACTCAGTGCTATGACGTAGGTGACGGATACACCCACTGACGCGCATCTTTATTATTTTTCACATAGGTTTTCCGAAATGCAGAAACGCAAGACGCACAAAGCACTCGTCTAAATGCTTGCTGACTGTTCTCCCGACCCTTGCATCGTAATGAAAATACAACGAAGACATGATACTGCCTATGAAGCCATGTGACACCGCAACTTAAGTGCCGTGCATTACACATCCCCACCTTTGAACCAGGCCCAAGTAGGCCGCAAGCAAGAGCCGCCCTGGACACTGAACGAGCAAGAGTACAAGTGCTGACCATGCAGAACGAGCCCAGCGAGAGCTAACAGCCAAGGGAGCGATGTTGCAACTCGTATGCTACCAGCCGACGCCAAGGTCACACCTGTAAGCAAAACCAGGCACGCAGAGGCAAATACAACTTTAAATGTGCAGAATTCTGCCTCAGCCACGGTCTCTCCTCACGTGACCAAGCCAAACCTGACAAGGTGCCAGACCCACGAGGGAGAAGTCGCCTGGGTCCCACGTCTGGGACACAGGCTGCAACAATGAAATGACCCAATGGACACTTACAGCGATGGGAATGGTCTGCTCTCAGGCCTATGAGCAAATCCATGCATTGTCTGCACAAACACATAGTTACATTTTGTTGCAAATGACAGGTACACCGCAAGCTGGGAACAACGATGGTCCCGGCTGGGGGGCTCGCGAGTGGACCAATCAGAACATGGGGGCACTCATCACTGACGCCACTAACATTAGCCAATCATTAGGGGTCTTCGTGTAACAATTTTCAAGTATCTAATAGAAGGGACAACCCAAGTATACCACCTGCCTGACCCTCAACCACTAACAATGTTCTCTATATGTATGCTATACTAACCCTACCACTCGAGGAACCAATCCAGAGTGGCGATAGGTTTTTTGCTAGCTTTCCCAGGTGACGCAAGTAGCGCGTCATACTGAGGCAAAAAGGGGCCTGCGAGCCCCACGAATGTTGAGAGTCTGGACGGACGCGTACGATCCTAGACCCATCCCTGCCGTTATTCAATAAACAGCAGAACCACCTTGCTTCTTGTGTGTGTCTCATACTCATTTTTGGGAAACACGGGAGGAATTGGGGCCTCCCAGCCCGGAGGTCCGCGGAAGGCCCAGCCGACCCCAGGAGAAACTCCCCGACAAGTTGGAGGCACTGCTGAGATCTGGTTACGATCTACGTTTTTGTTTTTCCGAGTACTCTCTTTGCGAGGAGGCCCGGCGGCGCAGATCCCTCTGCCGCTGCCCCCTTTTTGAGGACTACAGGACCATCGCGGAACTGCGAGAAGACTGGACAGCGCAATCCGGATATTGGCTCTCGGGAGCCGGTTGAGAAGTATACCGCCCGCGGTTGGTGAGTGTCCAGACGTGGTCCAGACGAGGGGAGGTGGCGAGCCGCTTGGAGGGGTGCACGCAGTCGAGCGGCCCCACATCAAGAGAACTTGGTGAGTATGCCACACCCAACAAGCAATGTGAAATTGTGAGGGCTGGGGGAGGAATGGAATAAGGGAGGTGGGAGGTGTTACCAAGGTGTGCGGAGAAGATTTGATAAATTAGTATTGGCGGTGACGTGAATGGTAGCTGGACAAGTGCGAGAGCAGTCCGCTACGCTACGAAGAAGAGTGGGCGGAGCACGAAAACATCACATGCGGCCGCGCGTAGACACTGATTGGCCTAGGTCGTGACCACCTGTAAGGGAGTGTGTGTGTGTGTGTGTGTGTGTGTGTGTGTGTGGCTTCCTACGAATTGGCGATTATTGATCAATGAGTAGATGAGGATCCCTATTGATCGAGGAGCGAAACTTGATAGATAGATGATGTTTTCCTGTAGGCGGTAGCTAACTGGTTGCCTAATACGGAAGATAATTGGCTGGTTAAGCCCTCCTGTAGCTGGACAAGTGCGAGAGCAGTCCGCTACGCTACGAAGAAGAGTGGGCGGAGCACGAAAACATCACATGCGGCCGCGCGTAGACACTGATTGGCCTAGGTCGTGACCACCTGTAAGGGAGTGTGTGTGTGTGTGTGTGTGTGTGTGTGTGTGTGGCTTCCTACGAATTGGCGATTATTGATCAATGAGTAGATGAGGATCCCTATTGATCGAGGAGCGAAACTCAATAGATAGATGACGTTTTCCTGTAGGCGGTAGCTAACTGGTTGCCTAATACGGAAGATAATTGGCTGGTTAAGCCCTCCTGTTGAGGGGCGTATCACATGCGAGGCGACGCAGCGTGCACAGTCTGATTATATTATTGGTTACCTTGTTCCAGGCGTGACAAGAGGACAGCTGTGGGGTTAACGGGGACAAATAGCAAAACTTATTTCGAGCTTTCTGAAATGTTAAAGATCTTACCGATAGTTTCAGAAGAGGTCGGTGACGTCACCCATAGGGCTTTCATAGGATACCTCGACCACACAGCATTGTTGAAGAGTGGTGGGGAAGTGAATAGTGGTGAGGGGGTGGGCACGGAGGTTAACGGCAACGTTAAATCAAGGCCAGGTGGAGAGGGAGAAGTGACCGTGCACGGAGAACGCCGGCCACAAAGAGTGAGGAAGGAGGAGGAGGGGTGAAGAAAAGTGGGACGGCTGTATAAGCACGTCACATAGGGCACGCAGCCGCAGGGGGCTACGTGCGCCTTGGCCGTAGGGGTCCGTAACGTTATTAAGGAAGAGAAACAAAGACAGAGAAAAGACTGCATACTTGCAAGAGTTATATTTGACTGCTTTTTCTTTTTAGCGGACGGTCGCAAGTCCCCAAACTACGGGGCCAGGTAACACATCTGTAATTGTCATATTTGATTGAGTTTATTTTTAGCCAAGTAATGACTACTATATTGAAGGGAGCTAATAACACAGTGCTACCATGTCATACGGGATAGGATCGGGAGGGTGGGGGAACACCCTCACTACCCCGCTACAGCATATATGTAAAACACTGTCACCCCATAGGGAGAAACTGATTAAATACAGCATAGAATGGACACAAGGGACAACAAAATGACGACACCCTGGCCGCCTAACGGCAGTTTCGACCCATATGTCCAACACTCACTACTGACACATCTGCATAACACATACAAGGGGAAGAAGTTGACGCACCATGTGGAGGTGTTTAATTTTTTTTTTTTTTTTGTTAACCTGTTTAAGGTTTTTTACAAATCTGTGCTGTGGTGAACTGTGTTTGTGCTACTTCTAAGAAATTTGACCCAGAACTTACGACACCACTCTCGAATTTCCTTGAAGGTCTCTTGCTGCTGTTGCAGGCGATGAAGTAATGTCACTGGCTTTTGCCAGAGCTACTTCAAGAAATGTAGCTGCCGCTCTGGACCATCTAGTGGAATCGCCTGCAATTAACCAAAACCATATTGTCTATTCGTCGAGTGTGAACGGGCATGTGATGAGTGGTGTCAAGTAAGCCCTTCTTTCGTGCACCAATCCAGGACATGAGGTGAGTAGATGACGGACAGATTCTATTTGGTCAACTAGACCACAGACCCGGCAGTGAGGAGAATTTGCCAGCGCTCTTTTGGCCAAAATTTCTCTCGTGTGCAGAAGATTCAGGCGGGCCCGTAGAAGAGTTTTTCTCAGCAATATTTCAGCGGAACCTTTGGGCGATTGTAACTAGGTGGCAAGTCTTTTAGGGATGTGTACGTTAGGATTTTCTCGTTAGTACGTATCCAGTCTTCTTCTAAAAGTTTTGCTTCACACGCCCAGGATTTGAGATGAGGAGGTCGTCCGTGCAGTGGACTTCTTCTAATTTTTGTCCAATTTTCTTCGCCCAGTTGGTGAATGGTGTGCACTTCCCGTTTTCCAGTTCGTTTTCTAATATCCGAAAAATCGGCAGAGAGTCAGGGGTTTGTATTTTCCTGTAAAGTAGAATCGCGCTTTGCATGACAACTGAGGCTAGTGAAGGAAGGCCAAGGTCGCGCCGAATGGCTGGCATGGGGGCTGAGGTAGGAAGCCCCAAAACCGATTTCCATAGAAATCCTTCCAGTCACAGCCAAAATTCAGCAGGTAGAGTTAAGTTGGCTGCCATGCCGTATGTTATGGCCGGTACTACCTTTGTTTTGTAGAATTGCAGTACCGGGGTCCAAGAGAACTTGCCGAATTTTTTGTCGACAGCTCGAGATTTGGCTGTCAGGTTCTTGATTTTTGACCATAACGAGGCTTGGAGTGAAGTGTCGTTCAAAGTGTTGTCTAGTTGAATGCCCAGGTACTTAAACTCGTCTACTACTTCGATTTTTTCTTCATCGAGAAACCACGCCGGGCGCTTCTTTGTCTTTTTTTTGTTTTTTGAAAAGGACAGGATTTTAGTTTTGCTTTTGTTTATTTGCAGATTATTTTCTTCCATGTATTTGGCCAAGTTTGTTAGCTGTCTCTAAAGGCCCACTGCCGTCTGGTCAATCAGAATTAAGTTGTCGGCGTACCACAGTCTTGAGACTTTAGAGATACCCACTCGCGGTGGGAAGGATCTTACTGATTTCGCTGAGTCTTGAAAGTTTCCAATAAACGAGATGAACGGAGCTGGGGCTAACGGGCAGCCCTGTTTCACTCCCCGTTTTGTAAAGATTTGCTCTGAGAGTGTGCCTTGTTGGTTTAGGCGGACTCTGAGTGAGGTGGTTTCATGGAGTGCCATTACTGGTGCGAGAATCGAGTCTGGACATTTCCAGGTGGCTAACTTGGTCCACAGTCTTTCTCGATCTACCAGATCAAAGGCCTGGGACAAGTCCACCATTGCCATGTGGACCTTTCCCGTGCCCCTCTTTGTATTTGCTTTAAATATGTTCAGAAACAGTAGGTTGATTGACGTTCCTGCTCCCTTCTGGAATCTTGTTTGAAACATATCTGCTGCCGGGGAGGCGCTGACCCAGACTTTGAAGTGGCGGAGGAGTAGTGCTGCGAAAATCTTCCCTATGACATCCAGTAAGACAATAGGTCTGTAATTGGCGGGGGTGTCTCTGTTTCCTTTCTTATAGATGGGCACCAGTACAGTAATTTATGGAGGATGTTCCAGGGGTCCCGACCAGGACCGACCGGAATGTTCACTGTGGGGGAAATAAAGGAGGAGAAGAAGATTAAGGAAGAAGAAGAGAATGGGGAAAAGGAGGTTGAAAGCACACAGTGCGCGTTAAGAGGACAAGAGGGGGGGGGAAGCTTAGTGATGTCAATGAAGCAGAAATAAAAAAGGAACGGACCGACGACATGCCCTTAGCGAAAGTAGTGAAAAAGGAGAAGGGGGCTTATATCCTGTAACGGAACTACGAGAAGTGGTAAGGCAACAACTAACGGCGGCTGAGGGGTATTCGAACCCAGCATACAGCCCACCACCATATACAGCTACAGGTGGCTACACGGGGGGGGGTGACGAGTGCGGTAGGGCCAACTTATACGAAGATGCCCCCAAGGGAAGGGAAGACTATTGAAGAACAAATCCCAGTCATAGGACACGATGAGTGGGTAGCTGCGCAGGTGTTATTAAAATTGCGAGGGACATTAACGGGAGAAGAGAAGGAGGTAGTAAGGAAAATGAACGAGGATGATGAGAATAAGAGTGAGATAAAAGGGGAAGGAGGAAAAAGGAAGGAAGGGGAACTGTTACGAGAGGAGAAGGAGATTTTGGAGGAACGACTGGCAGAGTTAAGGAATGAGCAAAACGCCCTGATAAAACAGCTTGAGAGGGAGGAAAGAGAGAGAAGGAGGGAAAGGAAGGAAAGTAAGAATGAGTTAGAAAAAATGAGAGAACGAACTGAAGAACGGAAGAGGGAAGCTGAAAGGATGAAGGTGGTAGCAGAAAGGGTTTCTCGAGCAGCGCAGTGCGACAGGAAAAGGGAGGAAGAAGAGAAAGAAAAGGAAATGGAAATATGGAAGAGGAAAATACTATCAGAAACCACAAAGAAATACGAGGAAGGGAGGGTAATAGAAAGCATATTAGAAAGGGAAAGAGAGAGATGGGAAAGGAGGAGAGAGGAAGAAAGGATATTAGAAAAGATGAGTAGTGAGGTAATGGAGGAATTAAAAAAGAAAAGAGAGGAAATAGGCGGAGAAATAGAGAAAAAAGAAGGGGAAAAAGGAGATAGGAGAGGGGAGAGTGGGATAAGGAAATATGTACGCAGGGACACAGAAGTAGCAACAACATCAGCACAAAAGGGAGCAATTGGTAAAGAAGAAGTGGGGGGAACGGATCTAATAGATTTAAAAACAGTGACAATTAGGAGGAAAAAGACAGATTGGGGGTTGTCGCTCCTGGATGATTTTTGCAGCGAGGAAGAAGAAGGAATGGGGGGAGAAGGAAGAAACGGCGAAAGGGAAAGCTTAGACAAATTGTACATCACCCGCACCAACAGGGAATCACCATGGGCTTGCAGAAGGAAGGAAGAGCTGGGGGGAAGTGAGGAAGGAGAACAAGGAATGGCGGGAAGGCAAACACGTGCAGCTACACCCTCATCATCCCGTCCAACATATCCACCCACACCCGCTCCTGAACACACACCCTACGCCGGCAGGCTTAGAGATCTCCCCGGACGCAGGCAGGAATAATGAACACACGCCCACATCAAATAAAGGAAATAATAAAAGAAGGGGAAGAGATGAAGGGGAAACAGCTATGAGCGGGGGAAATATGGACATATCGGATGACGTAGACAACACAGAAGAAGAGGAGGGGTATACGGACTCAACACCGCGACACCCGGGGGGGCAGATAGGACACAATCTAATGCCACTTTTGGAAAGAGGGGGGGTTAGACCACAATACGTCCCTTGGAAGCATGCAGATAAGGAAAATATCAAGTGTAGGCTCCCATCACTAAGTGGAGGAGCGGGGAAATGGATATATGAGATGGAAAAACACACTGCAGGACAGAAACTAGCAGTAGGAGACGTGAAGGGCCTACTAATATCAATATTAGGGGATGCAGCAGATGACATCTGGAAGAGAGCGGGCTTCCCCGGGGTCACAAAAACGAACACATCACATGACGGGGCGCCATTTGCGAATTGCAGACATGCATTATGGCAAGCACTGAGGGTACAATACCCAGACACCTCAGACCTAGGAGCAATTACGTCACGCAAGATGCGTGAGAACGAAGATCCTGTTGATTATATCCAGGAGATTCAGGAGAAGTGGCGCATGGAAACTAGAGAGCAATGGGACAAGACACCGGCAATATTTTATCACATACTAATACAAGGGCTCCCGGAGGCAGTACAGAAACAATTGAAGAAAGTAGTAGGGATGGAAGCAAAGGCTTGGCCGGAAATGCAACTGACAATAGTACACCATTGTAGGACGTGGCAAGAAAAGATGAAACAAAAGGAAGAAGATAGAAAAGCGGAAGAGGCTAAATTAGTGCAGAAAAAACTGACTAAGTACACGATGGAAGGTGCACTAATAACTACACCTACAACAATGACACCAAACCCCACGCAAGTAGTGGCCGCACAAGATCCCTCCCAAATACAATCACCACAAATTATAACACAACAGCTGCCACCACCCCCACCATACACGGCTAACATGGGAGGAGGATACATGACATCAGGAACTGGATATTATAATAACATCAGGGGAAGGGGAGGAATGATGAGGGGGAGGGGATATGGCTATCCTGCACAACAGCAAGGGGGAGGATTCCGAAGCTTCTACCCCACTGGGCAACCAGTATACCAGGATAATTCAGGAAGTTTTCCATGGCAGACCCGGGAACCACCTGTATGTTGGATTTGTGGAATGTTAGGACACATGTCAGGTATATGTAGAATGACACCCTCCACACCAGCATGGGGGGAACAAGGACAACAAGGGCCTACAAAGGAGCAGCAAGGTTACCAACAACTGCAGGGGCTGCCACAGGGCAGCACGCAGCAACAGTTAGTCACACAACAACAGCCACAGACATATTCACTACCACAACAACAGGTAGCAATAACACAACAACACCAAATGCAGCCAGTACAGCAGCCCACTCAAATACAGGACCATAAGGTAACCTCCACCGATACACAGCTACAACAAACACAATTGGGAAGGGTGACTGTCCTGGGACACAACCCTTACACAGGAAGTGGTCAGTCATTATACCCACAATAGGACAGCCCACAGACGTCCTTGGTGTGTCCCATCCTGTCGGTAAAACCTAATAGTGCGGAGGAACCACGCATTGAGGTAACGATAGGTGACAAAAAATTATCATTCCTTGTTGATACTGGGGCAACCCGGTCTTGCATAAGGGAAGGTAAATTTAAGATGTCAGGTGAGGCCATGAACACCCAAGGATTCTCTGGGGCTAAGGGGTTGGTTCCCTTTACTGATAACATCTCCTTATCTATTGGAGATTATGACATGTCTGTCCCGCTCCTGTATTCAAGGGAGTCTCCAGTGAACATACTCGGGAGGGACATAATGAGCAGGCTAAATATGACAATCTCCTTCACGGAGGATGGCATAATTTGTTCCACTCCAGGAATAAACATGCTCACTGCACGACAAATACTGCAAGCATACTGTGGACAGACAGTAACTAGGGCTGAGCCAGTGGATGGCGAACTGTTCCAGTACGGAACGGACATGGCATTCGCCTGGATGCCAGGAATAGAAGGAAATATCTGGAGGAGGCCAGCAGCATATTTGTTCAGGCCTGATACACCAGCCAATGAACCAGAAGGGAAGGTGATTTCGGTGAGCATCGAGAGTATTATAGCGACTGCTGATTATATCGCAGTACATGCCCAAGACCGGTAAGGGAGAGCATGGAGGGCAGTGATAGAGCTGGCTGAGGGATGCAGGCTCACCCAGGTCCGAAGATAAGGAAGAGGGTGAAATGGTATTCATGATGAGTGTGGATATATGGCTAAGAGTGACATATAAGCAAGTGGCACAGAAAATTGCCATGGCACTTGAAGCACCCGCATCTACCCCAGTTCCCTTTTACGAGGAAGATATGGCAAAAGTTCCAACATCTCTGTGGACCACCAGTCCCTATGACGTGGGCTGCATAAAGAGTATCGGGGGAGTAAGAATAAAGCTGAAAAAGGGTGCAATACTCCCTAGAGTGAAGCAATACCCACTATCAAAAGAGGCAGATGAGGGCATATACGAAACAATAACGGCCCTAATAAATGGCATACTGGTACCATCAGAATCACCATGTAACACGGCCGTGTACCCAGTGCGCAAAGCTAAAGGAGGGTCTTGGCGTTTTATCCAGAACCTCAGACCCTTGAACAACATTGTGGAAGCAGAATACCCCATAGCAGCAAACCCGGCCACAATATTATGTGGAATTCCAGCAGAGGCCTCACGGTTCACAGTGATTGACCACAAAAATGCCTTTTTCTAAATACCGCTGCATCCAGATTCACAAGACTTGACAAGCTTCACGTACAGGAACACAAAATGGAAACACACCAGATTACCACAAGGGTACTGCGAGTCACCCTCAATTTTGAACAGAGTAATATAGATGCACTTGAGAAACGTCGAATTGGAAAGTACGGTGCTGCAATATGTTGATGACATAATAATTTGCAGCACAAGCGAGAAAAGGTGCAGGGAGGACTCATTGAAAATGTTGACAGTATTGGCTGAAAAAGGTTACAAGGTAGACAAAGAAAAGTTACAATACTGTCAGGAACAGGTATTATACATTGGTCAACTAATATCTCAACACGGAAGAAAGATTGCACCCCAAAGAGCAATAGCTATATCAAACACGCCACTACCACAAACAGTGAGGGAGCTGCACTAGTTCCTGGGATTGTGCAACTACTGTAGAGCATGGGTTTTTGATTACAGCTCAAACATAGGACCCCTACTTGAAGCATTGAGAGAAGCACACAAAGGGGACAAAACATTGGGGTGGACAAGGGAAATGAAGGAAGCATTTGACGAGTTGAAAAACGCAATATCAACTGCTCCGGTACTGGCCACCCCAGATTATGAACGGCAGTTCTTTATCTTTTCACATTGCGTCTCAGCAGTAATGAAAGCAGTATTGGCTCAGAAAACAAGCATGGGACACAAGCCAATAGCGTTCTACAGCGGTCACTTGGACCCTGTTATGTTAGGCCATTTCCCTTGTGAACAGAGTCTCGCCGCAGCTGCATTCGCGGTAGAGAAATCATCATCTATTACAATGGGGTGCCCAACCACACTATTTGTGGAGCATGCACTGTTTGCAATATTGAATAAGCCTAAGTCCACACTAACCACGCAGAGGGCGTCAGGTTATGAGATCATTTTGTCTAGACCTGAACTGTCAATTGTCAGATGTAGTACAGTTAACCCCGCAAGGTTTATAGCGGAAGTTATTGAGGAAGGTGATTATGCTCACGATTGTACGCAGACTATCGAAATGTATTCATGCAGTAGGAAAGTTGAAGAGGATGCACTCAATGGTGGAGAGATCTTGTTCATTGATGGGTCATCGACAATAGCCCAAAGTGATGGGATAAGGAGAACTGGGGCAGCAGTTGCAAAGATGACAGAAGATTTGATGTGTGTCCCGGTGAAATGTGTACAGTTACCACAGCATTATTCGTCTCAAGCAGCAGAATTGGTTGCACTGATCTTGGCGTTGAAGGAAAGCGTTGACAAAAGAGTTACTATATATTCTGATAGCGCATATGCCACGTCAACTGTCCACTCAGGGTTGATAAAATGGCAGAGAAGGGGGTTTAGGAGAGCTGATGGCACCCCAGTGCAACATGCTCTCTTGTTAGCTGAATTAATTGAAGTAATTAATGATCCCCAAGAAATAGCTTTGGTCAAATGTCCCGCACACACTAATGGAGAAGATCATATCTCAAAAGGGAATGAAACAGCAGACGCACATACCAAACATGCGGTGTATTTTGATGAAATATGGAACCCCCCAGAGTCAGAGAGAGGGAGAGGAAGGGGGATGGCTAAACAGATGTTGATGAAAGAAGGGTACACCCATCTCCCAGCCACACAGATAATGGAATTACAGGCGGCCGCACCAATGGCAGAAAAGGAACTATGGGTAAAAAGAGGATGTACGATGTCCCCAACTGACGCACTGTGGCGTCAAGGTAACACTGGAAAGGTGGTCATGCCATTGGCACTGTTGAACACCGCCCTGGCCCAGCTCCATCACCCAGCTCATACAGGAAAAGAAGTAATTGCAGCACGAATTAGGGAAGACTGGTTCTGCCCCGAATTAAATTCTCATGTAACAAATTTTATCAGCAATTGCCTTACATGCCAACAGTTTACGGCCGGTCACACGCTGCAAGTGATAAAAGGTACTATACCCCGGCCAGAGGGACCCTTCCTGCACATTCATATTGACTACGTTGATATGATCAATGTATGTCAAGGAAATAGGTATATGATTGTAGTGGTATGCCCATTCTCCAGGTGGATTGAGGCCGGACCCTGCTCACATGCAGATGCGTTCAGAGCAGCTAAATTTCTAGTGAGGGAAGTTTTCCCCAGGTGGGGTTTGTGTGAAGTGTTACGGTCAGATAACGGCCCGCATTTTGCTAATGAAATGTTTCAGCACATCACGTCTTTGCTGGGCATTAAGCATAAATTTGCGTGTGCATATCACCCGCAGGCCAACGGAATATGTGAACGCCTGAATGGCCTATTGAAAGAAGAAATAGCAAAGATACAGCAAACAACAAGGAAGAGCTGGTTGTATTGTCTTCCGCTAGCTCTATTTGAACTAAGGATTAGGCCAGGGTCTGATCACCACCTCACTCCTCACGAGGTGGTGACAGGACGTCAAATGCGCCTTTCTCTAACGCCTACATCAAGAGCATTCACAGACTATGAAAACACTGCAACTGTTCTTGGTGACGAAATGTATCAATATGTGTCTTCCTTGATTACTAGTGTAGTGTTTGTATCTCAACAGCTCGAGCGCACGCGGGGCAGGTCTAAGAGTTGTCAACAAGAAGACACCGACAAAGAATTGGAAAAGGAAGGACTAAGCAAAATTGCTAAAGGTGACCATGTGCTACTCCGCAACTTCAATAGAAAGTGGAACGGCCCACGCTTTACTGGTCCTCATTTGGTAGAAGAGGTAGCTAGCAGAGCGGTGAAGTTGCAGGATAAGCGTGCTTGGAATCACCTACACGACGTGAAGATCTACAAACTCCAGACCCGCCCTAGCGTTACCGACAGGGCCATTGGAAGAACAACGACAGCATCGGCTACAGAGAAGGAGACGTCGACCACAGCTGACGACATTAGTGTCACTACACCCGACCACCCCCCAGAGTCCCCAGAGACAAGTACTGAAATAGACACGGGACACTTGCCCACCGGCCATCCCATGGTCACGAGATCGAAAAGTAAACAGACTTCCGCCAATTGAACCCCAAACCCCCTGCCCGCTAAGGTCACCCCCAATTGAAGGACATTGTTTTGTGCACACACACATGTAAACACTCGTATGTTTTCTATTTTTCTTCTCTCGCACATGCAGGTACCGTGTGTAATTGTATTGTCAAGAAAATAAGTAACTAACAGTGTACATTGCCCCGGAGTAGATGCTACCCACGGATGATAACAACCCTGAAGCCCTATCACACCAATTTGTATATCATATAAGAAGCCCAAAGTACCTAAAAAGAAGGAGGGTACGCGTATATTACACCGCATTTGTTTTGGCCATAGAACAATCATTTCCCCATCTTCACCAGCACTTACCTGCTCTAAGAGATAGATCACTAAGGTTGGCGTGGGAACAGCTCTTCGCCTGGGCACTGAACGATTACTTGATAGGGAGAGCTTGATAACAACAACTAACAATAATAACAAGCGTATTGAGAATTTTCAGGCGGTCAACTTTAACGTCGCAAGAATAAGCTGCAGGACTGCAGCAAGGTAAGAGCAAATACCGGTGAGACTAGCTTTTGTAATAAAAATGATAGGAGTATTGGTCATCACTGGTCTATTGGCTGCCTCTGTATGGCAGAAAAGTTATGCTATAAATATTATGGCTGCACCGAAACCTAACATACCTCCTCCCACGGCTGCAACAGGTGTTACGTCAGGTGGTACTAGCAACCCTGCGCATAAGGGAAGTAGAGTTAAACGCAGCACATACTCAGATAATAAGGGTATTGATAATTGCATAACAGATTCAGCACACGTCTCAAACAACATGTGGTACCAGCACATGACCCAAATAGGTAAGCAGACAACAGAAGACAGCTGTTATGTTTGCTCATTGATCCCATACGCCATGAGCGCTTCTCGAACATTCGTCGCCACAGAAATAGAAGAAAAGACGGCACGATGTATAGTATATCTGGCACTATTCCAAACGAGAGGGCAATTTCAAGGAACAGTGATGCATGGAGTGGAAAACGCGAGACACATACCCGTACGAAAACAATTTCCTCAAGTCTTATTTGAGTTACCACAAGAGCAGTTTGCATGCTGAAGCGTACAGATACATGACAAGTGGCCCTGAAAAGGGAGAAACGAAGAAAGTAACACTACAATACCTACCATGTGATTGGTACGCCACTGAAGTTCCTGGTACACAAGGCTGCTGGGAAAGGCCACTGGTAACAATAACAGGGAAGGTATACATGAACAATGAATGGGACATAGGAGTGGTTGGTAGCAACATGGTAACAAGAGAAAATATTACCACCATAAAGGAACACAATGACAGATGTTGGACGACATGGGGCAAGTACGTACCCATGCGGACATGGATGGAGAAGGATGAAGACCCAATGAGCATACTACCGCTGACCGCGCCCAAGTTATGCTACCAACACAGAGGAGATGTGGAGGTGGGATACAACACAACTGTGGAAGCGTGTTAGAATTACCAGAGGGGGTGCTGGAACAGCAGTGATAATGGATCACTATTGGGCCTGCGGAAATAAGGCTTATCACACCCTGCCCCGTTGTGGAATGGTATATGCACAATGGTACACATTAATGTACCATTGCTAGTGGTGCCCCAAAAACATGTGAATATGGCCAACTTCCCCAAGATGGATGAAGGGAACAAGAGGAAGAAGAGATCTGTACAATCACAGGAGAGAGAGAACAACAACAACAACAATAATATCCTAAACAGGAAAAAGAGACAAGGAGAACCCCTAACAGGAAACTACCTGTGGGGAAGGTCGGAAACAGCACTCACTTCTATCCCACCAGAACACAGGTTATTTAGCAGAGCTGCTATGTTCTTCTTGTCGATAATACACCCTGGACTACAAGCTTATGCAAACGCTAAATGGCTCCAGATAACCCGATGGGAACTAATGATGTCCATTAATTCAACAGTAAACGGATTCAATGCAATAAAAGAGGAACTGCGAGCGGTGAGAATGGTAGCACTACAGAACAGATATGTATTGGATCTCCTCACAGCGATGGAGGGAGGAGTTTGCGCAAAGATAGGACAATCATGCTGCACATTTATTCCTGCTAACGATGCCGATAATGGTACACTTACCGAAGCAGTATCACAACTGGCCCAGATGCACTCCAAGATGATGGAAGAAAGTAAAGGATGATGACCAGCACACAGACACAATAATAAAGGAAAGAGAAAAACTGTGCAGACTGATCATCGCCAACCACCTAGACCCACCATCCGTAAAGCTCGAAAACCCAAGAAACCCGAGGAGCTATATCGGAAGATGGGTATACTGCAAACCGGGAGGAAGTTGTGTATATATGTATTGGTGATTTGAGGACCATGTCAACCACTAGGGACACCTGGGAGGAGTGACTAAAATATGGAGAGTAAGAGGAGATAAAGAAAAGGATATGTTTGTGGTCGACAAGTCGACCAGAGGGGGGACTGAAGTGGGAGAATGGGAGAAAAGACTCCCCCCAATCTCCTCGCGACCCTGGCCCAGAGGATCGCGGCCCAGACACCCGCCACGAGATGAATTCGTCTATCTACCAGACGACCAAATACCCTGGTTCAAGAACATATGGATGTGCCCACCAGCCTGCCCGCCAGCCTGCCCTTCTCAAGCCGACACCTGCGGCATGGATGAACTTGACTAAGCCCTCAACAACAAGCACCTACATCGTTAGAGATGCCATGACGACCTAGCCAACTGTCAAGAACACACGTGCAACCATGCACACTGGACACTCCCACACCAATCCACACGAAGAATATACTCAGTGCTATGACGTAGGTGACGGATACACCCACTGACGCGCATCTTTATTATTTTTCACATAGGTTTTCTGAAATGCAGAAACGCAAGACGCACAAAGCACTCGTTTACATGCTTGCTGACGCTTCTCCCGACCCTTGCATCGTGATGAAAATACAACGAAGACATGATACTGCCTATGAAGCCATGTGACACCGCAACTTAAGTGCCGTGCATTACACATCCCCACCTATGAACCAGGCCCAAGTAGGCCGCAAGCAAGAGCCGCCCTGGACACTGAACGAGCAAGAGTACAAGTGCTGACCATGCAGAACGAGCCCAGCGAGAGCTGACAGCCAAGGGAGCGATGTTGCAACTCGTATGCTACCAGCCGACGCCAAGGTCGCACCTGTAAGCAAAACCAGGCACGCAGAGGCAAATACAACTTTAAATGTGCAGAATTCTGCCTCAGCCACGGTCTCTCCTCACGTGACCAAGCCAAACCTGACAAGGTGCCAGACCCACGAGGGAGAAGTCGCCTGGGTCCCACGTCTGGGACACAGGCTGCAACAATGAAATGACCCAATGGACACCTACAGCGATGGGAATGGTCTGCTCTCAGGACTATGAGCAAATCCATGCATTGTCTGCACGAACACATAGTTACATATTGTTGCAAATGACAGGAACACCACGAGCTGGGAACAACGATGGTCCCAGGCTGGGGGGCTCGCGAGTGGACCAATCAGAACATGGGGGCACTCATCTCTGACGCCACTAACATTAGCCAATGATTAGGGATCTTCGTGTAACAATTTTCAAGTATCTAATAGAAGGGACAACCCAAGTATACCACCTGACTGACCCTCAACCACTAACAATGTTCTCTATATGTATGCTATACTAACCCTACCACTCGAGGAACAAATCTAGAGTGGCGATAGGTTTTTTGCTAACTTTCCCAGGTGACGCAAGTAGCGCGTCATACTGAGGCAAAAAGGGGCCTGCGAGCCCCACGAATGTTGAGAGTCTGGACGGACGCGTACGATCCTAGACCCATCCCTGCCGTTGTTCAATAAACAGCAGAACCACCTTGCTTCTTGTGTGTGTCTCATACTCATTTTTGTGAAACACGGGAGGAGTTGGGGCCTCCCAGCCCGGAGGTCCGCGGAAGGCCCAGCCGACCCCGGGAGAAACTCCCCGACAGTTGACCAAGATCAATTAGTGAATGTATTGTTGCCCCTGATTAATTACTGCACCCATGATCACACTGGATTCATTGTTTCTTTAATTATAGCACTAGACCCTTTGGGACTGATTCATGGAACTTTTAGCACGTTGCAAAGTCACTTTGCTCTGGTGCCAATGAACACCCTGATTCACGGAGTGGTGCAAAGTGTATTTTTGCAGTACAAAGTGACTTGCATCAGTCAGTGCACTTTGCACTGCAGAAATACACTTTGCACCGTTCCGTGAATCAGGGTGTTTGTTGGCAGTGCAAATTCACGTTGCACCAGTGCTAAGTCACTTTGCACAGCGCAAACAATGTAATAAATCAGGCCCTGTGTCTTCAACTCAATTGCTGCTCTTTATCCACCTATTTTCCTTGCTTCACCAAAGATTGTCCTACATTATTATATGATGTTAATGGGTTCCCATAGATATATTCTGGCATTATCCCTGCCCTTGATCAATTGTCCACATACAGTGTTGCAAATGATTAATTGATGTGCCTCTGTACTTCTGCATACAAGATTCATTGTTGCACTAATAGTTGCTCTGTTTTGACTGTTTCTTTTATTGTTTGCCATTTGGTGCACCGATTGCGCTTGCACTAATTGCTGCCCCCTTTTAATTGTTGCTTTCCTTGTTTAGACTAGAGTTGCCCCATTGTATTTCTGCTTGCTAGCTCACTACAACAATTACGGTCTGATATAATGAGTGCCCTATTGTACTGAAACATTACTCTACTACTGCGCCCTAGAAAAATGGTTGGATTATTTGCTGCCTTAGATCAATTGAATTAATGTGCCACCCAGAATCAATTGTTGCACCAATTGATGCCCTTGATCAACTCTTGCACTATTTGCTGCTCTAGATTGGGAATGATCCCACTGTATCTCTGCTCCCTGATGCTGTAGATTCATGTTTTGCTCTAGATTAACTGTTGCATCACTCGCTCCCTTAGAGTGAGTGCTGCAATACTTGCCTCATATTCTATTATCACCCCATTCTATTTCTGTTCCCTAGCCGTAGATTGGCTGTTACATTAACCACGGCCTTACATCGTTGTGCTGCTTTAATTGCTGCCCTCGATTAATTGCTGCATCAATTGTTGCCCTATTCTACTGACATGACACTGTGTTTCTGCTCCCTTCATTAAAAGCTGGATTTGTGTGGCCTGGATTCGATATTTCATTAATTGATGCTTCAATTATGTCCCCACTGTATTTTCCCTCCCAGAGAAACTAAACGTACTATTGCATTGATTTAATCTCTGCTCCCTATGTGCACTGGGTTTGTGTTCCTTGGTGTTCCACACTAATTATTCCCGAGTGAATGTATTCATGCTGCCTGGAGACTTCAATTGCCCCTTGATTTTGTTATCCTGCTCTAACTATTTCCCCACTGTGTTCCTGAGCCCAGTTGCCCTTGTGTTACTGTTTCCAGATGGAACCCCTGATACCCGGTGCCCTAGATTAATTGCTGCATCAATTGTTAAACCAGGTTAATTGTTACATTAAGTGCCTCACTATTTTGGCACCCAAAATATTTCTGCTCTGTGATACTATAGATTGCTTCTCCGCTTTACCAACAAAAACCCTAGTCTGTTTTTTTGCCCATCTGTTTTTCTGCTGTTATTATGCTCTATCTTTCCTACTTACAAAGCCTGTTCATAGGGCAGCTCATGAAGTATTGTATATCTGTGCACCCTTTTGAGATCGATTCTCCAGAATTCAACACCCAAGTTTGGTTGCTTTACTACTGCCCCTGCCCCGACACTGCACCATAGCCACCCCACACACAGTGCTAACCAGAAAATTCCTCTGGTACTCTAACCTAGTAGTCCTCAACACGTAACTCACTCACTGCCTGTGCCCACTTCTAATGTCTGGGGGACAAGATTCCAGTCTCAAAGTTCCAACAATGAGACGGGCACAAGCTTGAAACAAAACACATCACTTGAAACCCTTCTGCTTTCTGTATGTGTTTTGTTCACTGTAGGGGGTCAGTATCAGAATGTTATTTTTATTTATTTATTTATTTGTTTATAACGCGCCGGATTCCGCAGGCATCGGGGTACACACAAACACACAGGACGACAAAAAGAGGAGAGAATGGGCCACCCCATGAACGACAGCCAGATAGGAAGGTTATTAGCAAACAATAGCGCAATCATTATAGCAAAGTGCATTGATACACATATCTTCTCTCCGACTCAACTCCTACCAACATCTTCCAAGACACATTCAGGAGTGGGAGATCTCAACCAAGACCAAAGTCTCTCTGCAGCTCATGCTACCTCTCACTTTACCAAAAAGCCACCCTTACATTGGGCAAGGGAAATATAACACAATTTAAATCAGCAGAAAGTGGTTTAAAGTCCCACGGGCATACTGGACCGTGATTGGTGCATGCACGTGCTATCCCACAACGCTCTGTGGGCATGCACAGTTCTTAATGTCCCTGCAGTGGGCCTAACTACATGAGTCAGACCCCACTTGTCACACAATCCCAGCTATGCCTCTGCTCACTATGTCCAGGAGAGAAGGGACCACCGCGAGATATAAGGACCGCACAACAGCCAAGGAAACTTTCCACACATTCAAGAGTGAGAAACATCTACCAGACCAAAGATTCTTTACATCTCATGCTACCACTCATACTACCCACACACGGCGGATACACAGCATGAAAGAGATCAGCAAGGTCAGGGAGGCTTGCTGGTTTAAAGAGAGGCCCATACACTCACCAGATTGCAATGAGTGCCTACAAGGCTGCCCCCATTACACCCACTACTTAATGGCGAGAAGAAGTGATCTCCCCCACCACCAGGCATAAGGATCACATAACACTAAAAGAAGCTGTGCATCAAAACACACCCTTCCTCACAAAGGACTGGCAGGGCCACGTATCAAACACACAGAGACCACGCGTGTGCAAAAGTCACGGAGCCCAGGTATTTAAGAACACTAAAACATGAGGAGCGGGAAGAGAAAGAAATGACACTCCCACAAGCAACACGAGGCAGGGTTATTTACTCTTATATCCTCTCACCCCCCAGCCCCTTAGCTAGGGCAGGGAACACCATCATCCTTCCCCATACAGCGACAGAGCAGGCCTCTCATCTTCTGTGCTCGCACACTGAAGTAAGATATCCTTTGCGTTGTGCACTCTTTCTCTCTGTATGCATGAGTGTAGTTTGCGCACATACCCACATGACTGGCCCGTGGAAGTGTGTTCAACTTCCATGTTGGCCCACAGGGAAGTTCATTCAGATAAAGTACCAATTCTGGACAAGATTTTTCTATGGCAATGCATAAAGTAATTTCACTATTTGCCGACCAAAACGGCCGACTTTGTCCAGGTGCAATTGAGTACATTTAGACTAGGGGGGACTTGTTGAGGGGCAGCGTGACCATTTGCCATGGACCCAAATGACCCCGTGCCACACCTGAAAGATCACAATTATACGAATGTAAATGCGTTATTGAAGCTCTAAACAGTGAAGTGGGCTATACGTGTACTGCGTTTGCTGTTGATGTGGCTGGAAAAGTGTTTGGATTCTAGACAACCAAGCAAGGGTAGCAAGATTGCAAAGGTGGCACGTTCTAGCGAAAGGGCTCGGCTCTCGGGAAGAAAAATCGCCACAAAAGGAGGAATCCCATTGACACTTGCACCCAATCACACTCCCCCATGCGGTTAACAGTTCAAGTGGATGGACAGTCACGGTTTCGAGTGGGATATTTCCGCGTTGCCCATCATGTGCCCTGGCTCCCGCAGTGTGGAAGAATAATCTGTCTGGGATAACGCACCATTTCATGGCTTGTGTGTTGATTTATCAGGTGGCACTGGAGAGGCCAATTTAAAAACCTAAATCCATAAGTCACAGAGTCAATGTGAACACCTCCTGGAAAACTGCGCGCCCCTTCGTGCCACCGACCCCTGTGCACATCAGGGCATCATTAGTGCCGGCAAGGGCCGAATAGCGCTTTATTTGGTGCTTTTGTTTCAGATGCGGCTTCCTTTCCAAAAACAATTCATTATTTCTCCTTCGTTATGAGGACAAGCCAGCCTAATAAAGTCTCATTTTCACAGTCTCTCCTAATTAGGCTGCTGCACGTTGAACTTTCACCTGTTATAACTCCTAATGATTTGCGTCTTTTTCCTTAATGATGAGACGAACTCAACTACAGTATGTGACAGTTAACCAAGCCAGGGTCCCGCCAGACTGTTCATTCCTGGGTAGAGGGGAGAGGACAGGAGGCAGAAGCACAGGGCCACTGCTTCGTGTGCAAAGCCAGTCTGCAGGGTGCATTAAGGAATCGATAGGCGACCATTTCACTTTAGGGGCCATGGATAAAGTCATTCCTATTGAGCAATTCAATCGCCAGGGCGTATTTAAACCTTGCTGAAGAAGGAAAGCGGAAAACAGAGGTTGTTGGTGTTCGGTTTTGAAACTCCCTAGAGATAATAGAACACATGCACTCTGCCACACTTAAAAGCCCCTCATTATGAGCATGGGGGTAACTATAAAAACAAGTGGTATTTTCAATACCTATTGTTTGTACAATAGAAACTAATTATGGGTTGGAGTATTTATGATGGAGTACACGGCAAGTACTGCATGAGGTAAATATTGGTTATTTATGCCATGCAGCACTTGGTATGCCCCATGCGGTAACTATCCCATTATTATTATTATTATTATTATCATTATTTTTATTGTTATTTATTTATTTATTTATTTATTACGCACCACATGCCCATGAGCCTCAGGGCGCACACAAAACAAACAGGAGCATGAATTCTAACAGCCAGAGATAGGAGGACGGGAGGAAGGGGAAATAGCTGTTCAGCCTCCTTTTAGGTTAAACCAGCTGGTTTAGTTGTATCTCTAAAATTCTACCAGGGAAAGGGATGCCCTCACAGAGAGAGGGAGGGCGTCCCATTCACTGGTGCTTGGTAGTCGCTAGAGCATAATTTATGCGTAGGCGGAATGATGATCAAGCGATCAGTCGGGTATTGGGGAGCAACAGCGTCCAACATTTAAATGTTAGAGACAATACTTTATGAATAATCCTCTGCTTGACTGGTAGCTAGTACAAGGCCTTTCTGGATTAGGTCAGGTGGCACTGCTTTGAAAAGCTGAAAGTTGCTCTAACCGCACCATTTTTTGTGGTTTGGAGAGAGTGTAGATTGGCTGGTGAAGTGCCAATTAGAAGACTATTACAATAGTCAAACTGGTTATTCACCAAGGCAGTTGCAAGTAGAGATCTGTTACTGAGCAACTAATATGGCCTTATTTGTTGAAATAGCTTGGTGACATATCCACAAGTGGATCGAATATGTGAGACCTGCTGCTTCATGGATAACTCGGCAGCCAGATACACCCCCAAAGTCTTCACACAACCAACCACGGATATCTTATTACACATGATGGTAAAGAATTTATATAGAGACTTTAGTTTCTTAACCGAGGGCCCTAAGCAACCATGAGCAGCTCTGTCTTTTCATTGTTGAGGGCAAGGGAGTTTAGTGCCACCCAGGATTGGATTGCAGTGTACACCTTGTTCAGGGAATTGGAATCTTCTGAGTCGGTACCTGACAACTCAAGGAGAACCTGGGTGTCATCAACGTAGTCTGTATATTGGAAACTCTAAGCAATCCAAGAGGTTAAGCAGGGGCATAATATAAATGTTGAACAAGGTGGGTGATAGGCATCCACAGATGGCAATGATGGGGAGTGCCTGAGCATTCGCAACAGCCACTCTAGATGTTCTTGGGCCTAAAAAAGAGTCAAACCATTGTGTGGCCTTCTCAAAGCAGCATGCAAGGCCTTTCGGTCTTTCTCACAGAAGATTGTGAGTGATGAGATTGAAGGCTGCTGAGAGGTCCAACAACATCAACAAGGCAGGATGGCCACTTTCCACAATGCATGCCTCAGTAGGGCTGTTTCTATCCTGGCTCTAAATCCCGATTAGCAGGTACCTAGGATCTATCCAATCTCAAAATGAGGTGCTATTGCGCAGACATGGTAATAGTGCATTAGGCGGATTGAACAGAGCCTTCAACTCCTAGGTAAAAGAATATTCATTTGGCAGGCATAGCATACCATTAAAATATCTGTTAAGTTCAAGAAAATCTCAGTTTCCACATGCCAGTGGAATTGTGTATTGAGTGTTACTGTGGGTGTCCATGTGCACAAAGCTGTAAGTGGAAATCGGAGTGCTGCTGTAAGTGGATCTGTGGGAAGGGTTGTGTGGAGTGTTTTAAGCATTACTGGTTACGCCTGTGAGTTATGTTCTGTTATGGTATTTTATTAAGCTTTCATACGCTTGCCAAACAACAAAGAATTGGATTTACAGAGCAGGTGAGGTTCCGGATAGTGGTTTGTTGTGCACAGTTTGTTGTATTGTCTTATACAAACCTGGATGATAAGTAATGGTCTTACATTGAACAAAGAAAATACAGAACTTATGGTAGTAGGCACACAGGCCAAATTACGGAAGATGGGTTCTGAATACACTCAGTTTCTTGTGGCAGGATGCAACAAAAAACTCAAGATAAAGTGAAAATGTTGGGAGTTTATCTGGATAAGAACCTCAACATGCAGGCTCATGTGAACAGCCTGGTCTCTTCCGCTGCCTACTATATTAAGCTTCTGGCACAGCTTCTTCCATACATCTCCCAAGTCAGCTGTGAGACTATATCAAGAGCAGTTATAGGGTCAAACATTGACAACTGCAGTAGCTTGTAAGTGGGCATCACCAAGCCTGACTGCACTGGAATTCAAACTTTACAAAGTAGTGCAGTCAGAGTGATAATTGGTCTTAACAGGGGGGATCATGTGTCAGAGGCCAGACATAGTCTCCACTGGCTGCCTATCGAGGCAAGAATTGAATTCTGCCTTTTATTGATCACCCATAAACGGTTGGCGGATGCAAGCCCTTTATACCTGAGAAAAGCACTAGTCAATAAATCCTGCACAAGGACTCTTAGGTCCACCAATCCTAATCAATTTAAAATACCGGCCTGCAAACTGATGTAGGTAAAGAAGTGTGCTTTCTATCTGGCTGCACCCAGAGCCTGGAACAATATCCCACCAGTTCTTAGGGAAATGGGATCCACTCCAATGTTCAGAAAATAATTGAAGACCTTCTTGTTCAGGTGATGCTGACCAGACCCCTTTCTCACAGCAAGAGGTCATCCTACCGCCCTGCATTCATAGACATCCTATTGTATTGTGCGCCTTTCGTTGTCTGCACCCGTTAACCTCTGGGTCATTTGGTGCACATTATCAATATACTGAAGTAAAGTAAAGTAAAGATAAGCCGTACTGGGTGGTCTCTGGTGGGGAGGGGAATGGGGAAATGTTGAGAGGAAAGGAGACACAGGATTAGGATGAAAATAACACAAACTATTGAAAAAGTAGTTACATAATGTTGTTATACACCCTTCCTAATAAACCAAGAGGGTGATCTGGGTTGCCAAGCCAACCAACAGAAGTGCCAGAACCAGGAACTGGTAGTGTGAAAGCAGGGGACGCAAAATGGAAAGAGTAAAGAGGAAGAAGGGAAAATCTCGATCCACCAAATGCCTCACTTTATTGCCCACTAGGTGCAGGATGAGACTGAATGGTCCATTTTGTGGAAGGTGCATAAAATATTCTCTAGTAACTATGGGTAGAATATCAACTTAAACAAAAACTGTACAGTTCTCTAGAAGTAAACTTCACTCTTCAATCCCCATCCAAACTGTGATCAGTGGCTGAGTGAGTCTCTGCTATTTACTCATCCGGTAGAGTACAGAGTTTCCAACTGTTAAATTAAACAATGAAGAGGTGTGATGGTCTTTCAATTATCCATCCCTAAGACAGAATGGGCCTCATTACGAGTGTGGTGGCCACGGAATGAACGGTGCCACCCGCTCTGGGCGCCTGGCCAGACCAGATGTGCAGAGTGGGACCCGCTAGCAGACCAGGATGCTAACAACAGGCCCGTCATTAACGAGCCCATTGTTAGCATCCTCCCCATTCCCATTGAGCCCTATTAGGGCTCAATGGGAATGGGGACGTACCGAGTCCGGGACCCGCAAAAGGGAATTATCGGGCCCTCCAAGGTCGGAATGGCGCGTTAAGTCCCTATTGCAGGACCCGGACCCGAGTTTGAAGCTACCTCCAAACTCCTAATAAGGCCCAATGTATGTCATTTTTACAGTGCAAAGCGTAAAATGGCTTTACTACTACACACATTGCAGGGAGGTACATTGGCCACATGGTAGCCCCTATTGCATTTATATGTTTATCAGTGCTTGTTTCTGATGATCGAACGGGAACAGATGAACAATGCAGCAAAATCATTAATTGCTGTGGTAAAAGGTTCATTCTCAGTTCTAATTCTCCTGTAGCCAGCTGCATACTTCTTGTGGAAGGAAGGGAGACTTCAGCCGACTCTGAAATTGAATTCATTTATTCACTCCTCCTTCACAGTCAACAAACAGGGACATCTTCCTTGCCATGCATACACCATGGGTTTTATACACTGGAAATGGAATGTGGAACAATTTATGCAAATGTAGACCCTACATACTTAACACACTCATTGGTCAGGATGATTTGCTATCTTTCAAACTTCCTGGGTGATAAGCAATTTTAAAATTGGAAAATGGCAGTTCCGAGTCACATGACTCTTTATGCAAATTAGCAAATCTGGGTACTTTCCCAAGTTTCACTTTAACCATGCACTATGTTGCAATTCTGAGAATGACTCATTTTGTTCAAGGCCTGGTTCCTAGTACATTTTGTACACGGTCATCTCCCTGCCTATCTACTTTTGACTGTATGTCAGGTTAACTTTGCAATATAGTACCGTGAAAAATACTGTATATTCTTTCATTTGAGGCTAAAGAACCTCATACTGCCCTCTGTTCAAATGCACTCCCATTTCTGCACACACCACATTATTTATGTGTTTCTCAGGTTCTTTAGAAGCATTTTGTGGGTTTCTGAGATTTGCAGCCATTTAAACTGAGTATCCATAACATAATATATGTTCTGCCAATATACTATCCTTCATATCTAAACATAGTTTAGCCTAGTGTCTGTGTTATGTGTGTGTGTGTGTGTGTGTGTGTGTGTAATGTAAGGTAATTTTTATATCCAAGCTATTCCAGACAAGTATGCACAGAGACCCCTTTTTGCAATGTACTTTTACCTTTTACCTTGAATACGAAAACCTATTGTTCCTGACTTACTTTTCCCCTTCCTTTGCTTCTAATCAGAAGTCATCTGCTCTTCCCCTGCTGGTGCCTGTTCAGCCTGTGTCACCTGTTCTACCTGCTGTGCCTTCCATAGATACATCCTTCCTGCCACTTCAAGACTTTCTACGTTGCAGTACTTCATCCACTATTTCATCCTTGCGGAAAACTAGGACATTGTGCAAACACACAACAGTGTGGTGGAACACGTGTTGGCGTTTTTTCAGTTTTATCAATGATCTCAGGATTTCGTACCTTGTTTGTTCTCTCTCAACATGATGATATAAATGCTGGCTAGTTCCAGTGCTTCATACTTCAAGTTGTTGGTTTCATTCATTTACTTATGTTGTTTACAAGTTAATATCAGGCGTTAGCGCAGACAGTGAGGATATCATGTATAGTTTTCTCAGTTACTAAATCAGCTAGAAATCAGAAATGTGCTCATTGTGGGGTGAGAGGACATTTCGCTGGTGTAACCTGCAGTGCCCACAACCATACATAACAAAATGGTTGAGTGTTTTTCCAGTGTAAATTGGGCCCTTGTATTACAATGACTATTGCATATTACACAATATTTCCTAACTGCACATTGCACTCCACTGGGAGCTAATTGGGTGGATTAGAGACGGCTGTGTGTGTTGTTGTTGTTTATTCATTTTAAGCAGCAGTCTGGTTGCCTAGTTTCCACTCTTTAACGTGTTTGTTTATTAGTTAATACAACCCATAGCTAGGAATATAACCAACTTCACAACGTGGTTGGTCTGTAGGTGGGAATCAATAGAATTTTGGCTGAATAAACCATCGAAAACTAATTCCCTTTCCCAGTGCTTTTATCCGGAGGAGAAAACATGGGCCTGTCCGGAACAGGAGACTTTCCCTTTTAGCTTCAGGGGCTGCTTAAGGATATCCCTGTCAAATGAATCTTACGTTTTGTTTCTTCTTGTGTCACCAGCATTTAGTAATTCCATGTTTGATGCATTAAGGCAAAGGAAGCTTAAATTCATCCAGTAGTGGACGTGGAGAAATCCTGTCAGGACATTTTAATGATCAGGCTGCATAGATCAAATGGTATCTGGAATTGCAAAAGGTGCTGTCCAGTCACCTTTGCGCACATCGCAATCTGAACAACAAAGGTGGGCGATAAGAGGACGGTGCTACCCCTTTGGATGCCCTTCCTTTGGGGGACTCGTAGGCAACCGTTTTGATCTGTTGTCAGTAGACAGAAGAATTATATTGGGGATTTTCCCATCCATGTTTTTAAACGTCTTAACCAAGATGTTCATCGTAGAGGATAGAGACATCAAACAGTACAGCATGTGGTCATCTACTGGTAACATGAGGACATCTTCGCTGCTGATTCTGAATATGGTCTGAAATGATGGCGCTGGTGTTGTCTCAGGAGGTTAGCCAGACACGTCATTTAGGGGTTGCCAGGGGTCTCAACTGAGACCCCTGAAGTATCCCTTGCTACCCCTGTGGTCTCCCTTGCTAACCCTAAAAAATACATTTTAAATAAATCTTTCTATTTTTTTAATTGCGGCTCCTTGGCTGTAGCCAGCAGCATGTGGCTCTTTGTTTCTGGAGTGGCTGGTTTTCTGGTAGCTATAGCCGGTAAGATAGCCCAGTGGGTTGAGCGCTTACTGCTGCAATTAGTGTGTGATCTGCAGGTTGCAGATTCGACTCCTGGCAAGGTCAAAACAGGTTGATTAATGAGTACCAACACGGGTTGGGTGATATTGTATGTATATTTGTTCTATGTGAAGCACTTAAGCGTAAGTGCTATATAATAACACATCATTATCATTCGGCCTTGGATGTCTGCTTGCATTCACGGTCATTTGGTAATATGGGCCTATACGCACTGATATTAATGATACATATGGTGATCCATTCTTGTATGCAAAGTATATCACTTTACAGTGATACCGTAACCATATTTTTGTAGTGTACTTAGAAACAATGCTCTGTGATGCCACTTCCTGCTTTGACAAGGGGCAAAAGGTTGTGTTCCATGGCTTCCCGTGATATCACTTCGGGGTGGGCGTCAGATGACATCAGTTCCTTTGATGTCATTAGAGGTCAAGGGTCGTGTGATGTTACGTCCGCTTCCCCTGGAATTTTGGTGAAATGAAGTCCCCGAGGTTAGGTCAGGGGCAACATGCTCCATTTGGAAGCAAGGCAGCAGAGCAACACAGTTTCGAACCCAGGGTCTGCGCTTAGAAACCGGTGGGCATTAAGCACCTTACAAATAACCAATTATAATTATTTTCCCGTTTAGAAAATGTCTGGGATAAAGTATATGTGAGATTTGGAAAAAGCTGGCGAGGTCCCTGCGAGCACTGGTGGTTTTTAAAAAATTATTTTTGGTGACAGGATTAAACTAAGCAGAGTTCATGGATTTGGGAACTGCACTTTGCCTCGTGGATGAATGAGCTGCATGGCTTCCTCATATTGGTATTTAGCATTACACAAGGATTGATACAACAATCAATGCAACTGTTAAAGGTTGATGAAGCAAAGAATATCCATTCACTAGGTCCAGGAAACGTAGCTTTCTACCATAAGTGAAAGGCCATGTATGGGTTTGGCATCACATATATGTTTAAAGTATTGGACATGCCAGAATACATTCTCAAAGTTACCCCCACCAGCAGCAAAGCATTGCAAGAGCAAACACATCGAGTCAGAGGAGGATGGCTGCTCAGGGGGCAGCAAAGCTAGGCCTAATCACTGCTCTGCACAGAAATAATGCTCTTAAAATAATGGCATGCGCCGATGATATGAAAAGATTTCCATGCCAATTAAAGTCCCATAATGCTAATACATCATTAGGATCAAATTAATGTGCTCTTTAAGGGGCTGTTCTGATTAGTGTAAATCCCTAATTAAGAATACACGAGAAAATCCAGGGCCCCTTATCTGCTTTCCCTACTTTCCATGAAGAAGAACACTTCTAGGCTTAGCTGTAGCAAAGGCGTATGCTGTCTGAATGTGGTGAAGGCTCATTTCTGCCAGAAAATAACTACACATATTGATGATTAACGAGTTGCACAGTATTATTTTATATTCCATGTCTAATTATATTTAATTATACTGCTTTGCCAGACATAACGAGTGATCACTATACTCATAGAGATGGAAAAGCTGTCAGGAGGCAGTGAAATCATATTGTAGTGCCATGCACCTGCATCTATTTTTGGCATGTTGGGCAGCAGTGTTACCCACCCTTTTGACCTGCATCTAAACATCTCTTCCTGCAGTTCCCTCTGAGCTTGCTTTTCTCTTTTTATTAACCTGCTTATAAGCAATGTGATGAATCTTAACATCTTTGTTTTATAGATGTTGCTACCATAGTGTGTGACCTCAAAGCGTACCATATTTAAATGTATAAGTGAATATGTGGAAGAAAACAATTCCATTCATGATCTAAAATGCTTGTATAGAGCAAAACCAAATATGTAAAATCAAGCATTAAGACTGCAACGTGTAAACAAAGCGTTGGGGTAGCCAGGAGTTTTGTTTTTGGTAAATGGAACTCCTTTGGCCATGCAGTTCTCACCCAGGTGCCAGCTAGTGAGATTGAGGGTGTAACCATAATGACTGAAGCAATACCACCTCTAGGTAAAGGGGCAGCATCCCTGCACTTACCAGGACTCAGCAATCTTAAGGTCGAGGCCATCTCCCCAGTCCTAGTGTTGCTACGTGTGCACATTTTGTTGCATGTCTATACCACATACATTTATACAATATCATGAGCTCCCCCTATTTGTCACTAAAGAGCCATGAGGGTGTCAAAATAAATGGTGGTGCTAAAGCTGCAACAATAGGTCAGAAGTATGCAGCCTCATTAACCGACTCGGAAGCACCACCTAGTGGTTGTGGTTCAAAAGCTCCATTTACGAGCCAAAACTAATTGTGCTGCTTAAATGCCTCCTATCAATCAAAGCTATGTAGCACAAAAAGGTGCCCTAAAAACACCACCAAAGAGCCAAAGCTAAGAATGGTGTGGGAGTGCCAGCTAGTAGTATTATGTAGTGTCATCTGGAGCCTCAGCTTTGCTATCCTTCTCTCTAAACAAAAAGGCATACCAATATGTTTGCTTCACTCTGTGGCAATAAAGCACCACCTGTGAGCCAAACCTATGTAGATGAAAGATATTTCCAGACATGCTCTGCATTGCTATTCTTCTTTCTACACACTTTATAGCAACACAATACAACACATTTCTCTGTGGACAATTTAAGATACTGACTTCAGATGGTTGTGCTTCATTTTAAATTTCTATATAATTATTCAAAATCTATCTGTACATGTATTTGGCATGAGTGTATTTCAATACTACATCTTTGTTATATTGACATGAACACAGACTAGTTTAAGACAGCTTTTCATATCTCATATGACCTCTCGTCATAAAAGGTATTCTTCAGACAGACACTTTAACAAAGAATGTAATGATGCATACAATGTGTGCAACACTTAAGGTGCGACACTTGAGGGACAAGTGTTCGTAAGTCCTGCAGATCAGCCAATGACCAGGAAATGGTGCGTTTCCTGCTCTGGCAGGTTGGCCGACCACAAAACTGTTAGCTAGCAGCCTTTTAACCTCACACCACTAGGTGTTATCTGATAGCAGTTAAGTGTTATATGATAAGGATTCAAGAACAGGAAATTGACAGACGCGAACAGAAGCATTTTTCACATTCGAAAAGGCAAGGCCCATAGGGTACAATGCGAAGAACTGGGTAACAACTGAGACAGATATCTCTTGATAACAGACAGCCGGCTAAGATAGCCTGCAGACGCATTTGATGCTGTGATGTTGCAGAACTTCACAAAATGCCATAAGATTACAGTGAAGGTACTTACTAACGGGTACAGAGATCTCACTTTGAGATGCAAAAAACCATCTAACGTAGTTTCACATAAAGGTTCTACCTCGAACGAACAAAGTGACACGCTAGCTCTCTCTCACTGTTCAAACAGCGGATATGACAAACCCACACGTGCAGGGCCGCCATTAGATAAGAGGCTTGTGTTGATGCCGAATCCTAGGCAATCAACTCAATATATTACAATGATATTTTTCCAAAACCGATTTCAGATTGCTGGTTGCTAAACCATTTATGAGCTTAATATTCTTTCAGATCGAAAATGGTTTTTTAATCCACAAATCTATGTATGAGGGCAATTGTTACTTATTATGTGGTTCTCCAGATGTTTTGGAGTGCATTTCCCATGATCTTTTACCACTGACTGTGCTTGCTAGGGTTCATGGGAGTTGAAGTCCAAAACATCTGGAGAGCTACTTATTGAGTAACCATGATCTGTCCAATTGTCCCTATGTGGAACTACATAGAAATAAGGGAGAGGGAGACACACATTATTTTACAGCACATGGATGCAGAAAAGAATGTATAATTTGATCAAATAATAGAGAACTGTCAGAAAGATGATCTAAAATAAATATTCAAACATGTAATACCTTGAACTCTGAGTCATGCCTCTATTGAAAAATACAACAACCCAAAACCAAGTTGGAACCAGAGACATACACTTTCACAGTTGGGGTAGGTGACACAGGTCCCACGGGTAAAGATAAGTTTGAATTGCATGCGCCATATTGGTGGCTGGGGTGACAGTGAAGTTGACATGATGTTGCAATTTAGCAGGAATCCAGTGTAGCTAATGGGAATGAGATGTGTGTTATTTTTAGTGTTGTTTGTATTTTAGTTGATACATTTTCAAATAAAATGTGCAGAACAACATAAATGTCAAATTTGTTGATACAATATAAATGCAATATAGGTGTGCCATGCCACATAGCGCCTAACAATCGGGCAGCAAGGAGCTCCACATGTCCATGCTACGTAGGAGATTTGTAATGGGAAAACCAGTGTGAAAGGATGTGGTAGTCCTGAACATACATGTGGAGCTACAAATACATGGGGTTCTCTAGGGAAATAGGTTTTGAGCAGTATGAATATACAGATCTGCTTTGCCCCAGAGTTCTCTGATAAGTTAGGAATTGTGCTGGCTGAAAACCGGGTTGGGCAATTGAACTCTGTGTGACTGAGAAACCAGTTTTACAAGGTTGGGGAAAGGCAGCAGAAGTTGCAATGAATATCAGATGGTCATTTCCGGGCAGGCCTCTTTAAGGCCTGGTGCATTGTGAAGGGGAGATGTAATCTCTGTAAGTATATGGTAGTTTGTTAGTGAATGACGGAATGATTTCAGCCACCTGGTGGGGCTGGAATTTAGGGCCTGACAATTAAACCTGATGCAAGGGTTGCTTGCGGAGGAGGTGCACCAATAGATCATGGATTTTCAATTGAGTTGTCGAGGTGCGTGTTGGGACCATGTGGGCTTGAATGGTAAGTCGCATAGTTTAGAATGAAATGTGGGACACCAACACGTTTGGGCGATAAAACCAGGAACAATAGATCATAAAGAAATGTGTTTGTTCCCCTCATCTTCACATCAATGGACTTTCCATAGAAAAGCTGTGTGCGTCACAAGTATGGCTAAAGGTTTCCAACCAGATGGAACCTATAAGAATTGAAATTGTTTGTACGTTGTGTAAACTGTGTAACTGGGAGATGGGGCTATGACCAAATATGGAAGGGCCCCAGAGAGGGGTGTAGTGTAAATATGAAACATGCAATTATAAGTTAAAGAGAATGGTGCTTAGATGAATGTATCCAATAAGAAGTGTAGGAAAGGAAGGTTATATGGTTCCATTTTATAGGTTTAACCAATCATGTGTGCGGGGCTGACTTTGTAACAAAACCTCTGGGAGTGTTTTAACTGTTGCAAATTGTATAAAATGTGTGTTATTTGTGTGGTTCAGGAAGACAGGTTAGTTTGACTCTTTGATGTCATCTAACCCCTCCCAGCCATTTGTACCATAAAATTGCTTTACGGAAAAGCGTGCACTTACTCTTTAAGGGTGGGCCTGCTTTGGGCTACAGTTATCAAAGGCCTACTCCTACACATTTTCTCACACCGTGACACAGTTGAACCTGTTAGCAAATGTCTGATGGATTGGGTGGATGCTTTGGGTATTACAATGGTCTTGAACAACTTGAAATTAATCAAATCTGAACTATATTCACAATAAACGTAGATATTATCAATGTACTTAAGAAGTGTCCATTTGGCCATCTTTGTATCTAAAAATGTTGGTTTTTTCAAGTGTGAATATTTTAGTGATATTTACACTTTGTCCAAAAGCAATCTGTTCTTATGTGGTCTAATAATTGACAAACAAAAATTAGTAATCATAGATGGTATAAAGAGCATTGAGCCACAAAGATATTGCTGACAATGGCCGAACCCATTAGTAACACTGTAAAACCGTGTAATGATTCTTGAGTAAATAATCTGAGACCCTGCCAGAAGGATGGCTACAACATTAAAGGGGAAATCTATATTTGTGGCTCATAAATTGTTAACTGTCAGCATGTGTTTGCCTAACATCAAGATGTCAACATTATAAGATCACAAGTACTTTTCATCTGAGCAGCACAATAAAACACTACTTTTTGAGAAACAATAGTATTATTGCTTCAGAATTTTGAGATAGCATGGAGAAGGTTTATAAATTCTTTAGAACCCTTATTTTCTATGCCAAAGAACAATGTACACTACAATGACCATCAGCTATACATTTATTTTCTTTTTCACTTACGTTTGGCTAAATAAAAAAAGAAAACAATAGTTAAGTGATTTTAAGAGTAATTATTTAGCATGAAACAAATAACCCTCTCGTAGCTACATCATGTGGCTCAAGATCCATTCATATCTGTTTTGCGATCTATTCAAATTAACACAATAATATTTCTCACACATTATCATTTTTTTTAAATTATTTGATTGGACATTTGTATGGTGCCTATACACAAGTGTTTCCAAGCACCACAAGACAAGTTGGGGTGCGGGGGGGACATAGGAAAGAAAGTAGAACAACAAAAAAACTATATTGGCCTTGGCCTATAGTGCAAGACAAGGTTATAAGTGCAGGGGGTGGAAGGAGAAATGCAGGAGTGGAGTGCACAAGGCGGGGCATGTGCTGGGGGGGCAAGGCAGCAAGTGCCAGGGGTAAGTGAGGGGGAAGGGAGGATGAGTGCGGTGGACAGGGTGGACCAGATTAGGGCTAGTCCGGTGAAGGGCAACCAAGGGCAAGTGCAGGCAAGGGATGCTGGGGGGGCTGGTCAGGGGCAGGGGAGTTGCTAGGTCTGGAAAAGACCCGGGGCTAAACTGATGTCGGAACTGTTGGGACTGGGGGCTAGCTAGTCTTTTGGCTGTAGCTCCTTAGATTCTATCAGCGGCTACAACCAAAAGATCAGGGGTTATAGCCCCCTCACCCCCCCAGCAACCCCCTGGTCAGGGGGTGTCTGGCCCCTGTTGAACTCTGAAGGGACCAGGTCCCAGTCGCAGCTGCAGAGAGAACTTTAGCATGGGATGGGGAGAGGGAAGGAATAGGAGAAAAGGAAAGTCTTGAGAATTTTTCAGAACTTAAGAAGATTCAGCGCAAGTGTGAGGGGGGGAAGGAAGGCTGTTTCAGAGGGAGGAACCAGCTGAGGAAAGGGATCTACCTCCCAATCTATGCTCGGAGAAACCTTTGACCTGCAGAGAGTTGGAGACAGAGGACCAAAGTACTCTGGCAGGGAGGTATTTAGGGAGGGAAATCTGGATGTAGAGAGGTCCCAGGTCCCAGACAGCCTTGTGGGTGATGCAAAGGGTCTTGAATTTGATCCTTGTGGTCACCTGGAGCCAGTGCAGAGATATTAGGGCTGGAGTGATGCAGTCCGTGGGCTTGAGGCCAAGGATATGTCTTGCAGTTCTATTCTGGATTAGTTGAAGGGGGCGAAGGGAGGCAAAAAGGCAAATTGAGGAAGAGGCTGTTGCAGAAGTTCAGCCTAGAGAGAACCAGTGCTCTGGAGACATTGAGCTTCAGGGGAAAGTGAGTAAAGGTAAAAGGCCCCTGAGGAGGTGGAGCTGAAAGTTGGACTTCTTGGCAAGGTCCATGATGAGTGGAGAGAAAGAGAGAGATGAGTCAAAGATGATCCAAAGGATTTTTGCCTCACAAGTGAGTGAGGGGAGGGGACCCAAGGAGGCTGGCCAGAGAGTGGGGGAAACAAGCAACAAGCATCCCAATAAGAATGATCTCTGTCTTACTGACATTAAGGCAGAGATTATTGGCAGATCACTGAATAGCAGTCGGGCAGGCAGGTATGAGAGATGAGGGGGAGGAAGTAGAGGATGGCAGCTTGAAGGAGAGCTTTGTGTCATCTGCATAACACTGGAAATGAGGGAAAAATGTGGAGATCAAGTGGGCCAGAGAGGCCAGGTAGATGATGTAGATCCATGGAGATAGGTTAGAGCCGGTGTCCGATTAAAGGTTCGAATACAAAAGGTTTGAATGCAATAGGGTCGAGTCAATAGGACTGAAAACAAAAGGTTCGAATTATTTTTTTAATTATATCTTTTTTTGGGTTTCCGTATAGGTAAAAAAAGTGGTTTTTACCACAAAAACAGGGGTTGGGGGGACCCCCCCCAAAAAAAAAAACATTCAAACCTTTTGTTTTCGGTCCTTTTGATTCGACCCTATTGTATTTCGAACCTTTTGATTCGAACCTTTGACCTATAGCCGTTAGAGTCATGAGGGACGCTACAGGTAGAGAGTGAGGTGGAGGAGAGAAAAGACCCATTTGCAGTTGGGAGGGACTGTTTGAAAGGAAGGAGGTCAGCCATATCAGTGCCCGGTCCGTGATACCTAGGATATCATGGAGACAGTATATGAGGAAGGAGTGGTTAACTGTGTCAAAGGCAGAAGAAAGATTGAGGAGGATCAGAACAGAAGGAGTGTTTGAGTCCAGGTTAGAAAGCAGGTCTTCATGGTTGTTTTAGGAGAGGGTGCACAAGAGAATGCTTAAGGGGTTGTGGGATGGAGCCAGTGGCAAAGGAATGGTTGCAGAGGTCAGCTAAGGCTGGCGCGAGAGAGGCAATGTTGTCCTTGATGGTTCTGGAGGAGCAGCGGAGCACCTGTTTAGAGTAGAATTTCATAGACAACAGGGGGCATCATCACAAGCTTGGCGGTATCCTGGCGGTAAATCCACTGGGACACCACCAATGCAGATAGTGTTACGGCGACTCATCTGGCACTATTAGCGTCAGATCCTGAGTTGTGGTAAGGCTGTTACTTCCCATTTTTTGAAGAGTCCATGGGGCAGTAATGGCACTATTTCTGGCAGTGGAATTAGCGCTGCAGTGATAGCGCCACAAATGGGCAGAAAGTGGATAGTTTTATCTCTGGCAAAATGCTGGAGGTAAACCTCAAAATTTCCACCAAAACTCAGGATTGGGCGGAGCGGTAATGCAACAGTAATAGCGTAGCGGCTGCATTTCTGCTGCGCTGCCCAACTCCTGATGAGGTCCCAGGATGTCCAGAGTTTGTAGGCGTGCAGAGGGCCTGTGAAGGAGGAGGAGAGGAGGAGACAGCAGTATTGGCAAGTTCCTTGCAGATTTTTAAATGTTCAGCCGTGTTATTGATGGCTATAGAGATGCAGGCTTGCACATGAGCCCTTTTCTTGGAGCAGATGGTGAGGTGATATTGCGTTTGGATTACGGGGCAGGCCAGTTTGCCAGAGGATGAGTTAAATGTCTTCCACTTCTGCTCTGCAGCGTTGCACTTGCGTTTCAAAGCTGCCTGAGTCATACCAAAAGTTGCATTTGGAGGGAGGCATACATCGGATCCTCATAATGGGGGCAGGGATGTCCAGGGTGTCATAGATAGAGAGTTGGAGGTTAACTAGAACATAGTCAGAAGAAGAGTCAAGTGAAGAGGGAAGAGGAGGGTTGAAGGATGAGGCAAATGCAGCGACTCACATGCAATGCAGATGGAGGCATCATCAGGGGACAGGGGAAGTCAAGGTGGGAAGAGAGCAGGGAGTGGTCAGACCAGAAGAGAGTGGTAGCAAGAGGGTTGGAGAGTGGGATGTCTGTTGAGATGAGAGCATCCACGGTGTGTCTGGCAGAGTGGGTTGGGGCAGAGGGAAGGATTGCGAGCGAAAGAGAGTCGCACAGGTCGCAAGAGAGTACAGTAGCCACATCTGGAGAGCCCCCAAGGAAGATACGTTTGTGGGAGGAGGCAAGAAGAGAGGAGGACAGGTCTACCCATTCCAATAGGAAGAGGGAGGTCGATCTGGGGGGTCTACACATGGTAGCGAGAGTAAGAGAGCAGGTAGGCGAGACAGATAGCCTGCAGACTAGGCTTTCAAAGGATGAGTAGTTTTAAGTAGGGATGATGGAGGCAGGAACCCACTCAGGGAAGATCAGAGCCACTTCACCACCAGGCTGGGAGGGTCAAACGCAGTGACGGAGCTGGCCTTTGACCACGACTCAGTGAGGCAAGTACGTCAAGGTCAAAGTCTTCAAGGAGGAGACAGATGTCAGAGGAGAAATTAGGGTAGCTAAGTGAAGCTGGTTGCCTTCTTTAAATGATTTGCGAGGGGGTACACAGGGGTTGGGTGCCACCACTGGTGTGACAAAGGGGTATAAGGGCGGGAGGGGTGACAGGAGAGGGGGGGGAGTTGAAGAAAGATGGAAGACACCTGTCAAGAAGGAGGTTGGGCTGAGAGCCCTAGGCCATGATAGTGCCATTGTGATAAACATTAATGTTTCACTTGGAAGATGCAAAGTGAACCAGGAGCACTTTCCAACTGGTGCCACCAGTAATGGGTGAGGAAGAAAAAGGGGAGAGGACAGAAACTGCATGGGATTCCAATAGTAGGAAGAAGCAACTGCAAACAGAATGTCAGTTATAGCCTCTCTGGAGGAAGCATTGATGTAGGTGTATGAAATGGGCAGACCAGGGTTGGAACTCAGGAGTAGCTTTTTAAATGTCTTCCTTGTGGACTTCATGAGAGAGGGAGGATAATTGATGGATAAGCAATTAGAGCAGATAGGGAAGACAGGGAGAACCATGGGGCAGAGACAAAAAGGAGGGGAAATCAGGGGATAGCAGGGCAGAGGGTTAAAAGCACTATGCAACAATAGAATCTCACCAGGAGACCAAGCAGACAAAATCAATGAGCACACTAGAAATGCCCAGATTCAAAGATCATTAACAGATTGGAAAGCACCCCTAAATTCGAATTTGCCAGAAAGCACTAAAAAGCAGTACAAAATGGAGGATGCACAGTTGGAAAGCACATCTAAGATCGAATTTGCCAGAAAGCAGTAGAATGCATTACAGAATGGAGGGTGCACAGTTGGAAAGCACACCTGAGAATCAAAATCGAGTTACATTTCTTTTTTGTTGAAGCAGGGCATTAAGAAAACAGCAGAGAATGTTCATTAAGAGGCACAAAAAAAAGCAATTTCAATTGGTGCCAAGATTAAAGTTTGTAGCCAGGTAGGGAAAGGTGCAGAAAACAAACAAAGCAGTAATAGTGTCCAAGGGAAGTGTGCGGTTCAGACCAATTCGATCCATGTTTCTTACCAGAGCAATGGAAAAGCACTATTTTGTTTGTGTCAAAGCGTGCAGTGGTCCCAGTCAGTGTGATTCATTTGGGAGCATTGCCAAGAGGCAAAGTGTCATGGAGTAGCAGCAGGCAGAGGCACTCCCTCCAGCTTTGGACAGGGCCAGGCCTTAGTGAGAGCCTTCATGACATGGGCCAGCTCTCGCCTGTCAGCGTGTGATTGGCCCTGATGTTGGACAGGGTGGGCAATCAGGCTGGATGCGGGGCCGGCATTCAAGCACTCTGGTGCTCAGGCAAGGCGGCGGCCATGATGGAAGGTGAAATGGCCAGATGAATACAACCTCGCAACTGTGCAAAGCAGGCCAAATGTTGCAAATCAAACTTAGAAAGAGGTGGGGAGCGCAGCATCACAAAAAACAAAGCCCATCAGGGTAGGTATCGCAAAATGCAGTGCCTGCTGCCACACTCAAACCAAATTTAAGCAAAGTATGCCTGAAGTCCATCAGGGTTTACCTTGTGCTTTCTGAAGGTGTATCCACTCCCCTGCTGACTTGTGCAGAGAGTGCAATGTTCCGTCTGTTTGTGGCTGGTGAGAGTGAGCAGAACGAATAATCTGTCCATATGATGGGTTATTCTCAGAACCTCGAATGTCTAAAGTGACAAACAGGTAGTTTTCTTCCCATGGAATGAGATTTACTTGTTGAATGATATGTTTTGAGGTTTTTAACAAATGATGCTAGGTTTGTTGTCAGAGGCTGAATAAGTGTATCAATGTATTTAGAAATGTTTTCTGTGATTGAACCAATTCCATTTATTATTGGTCTAAAAGCGGAATTTCTTTGTATGCCTTGTGAACTTTTGGTAAAAAATTCATTGGGCCTCATTACAAGTGCTCCGGTCCGGAATTAACGCAGCCGGTATAACCCTACCGGCACCGTTTCTGCGTCTGCCTAATCATGACCTGCGAACCCGGATATAGCACCACCTCCAACCGCCACCGGGGAGTTAAAGCTCCCGTAAACTCCGCCTGCACGAAAACTCCTCCGTTGCCGGCAATACGAAACACCGCAAGCATCACAACTAGCGCGGACATGGAAACACCGACAAAAAAATGGTGGTAAAACCGTGATCACGGTGGCGGTACCGCCGCCACAGCGAACATGACTTTAAACTGTGCCTGGTGTCCTGAATCAGGCCACAGGTGCACCAAATCAGCCCAGCTGGACCCAGCAGGCCACTGGGTGCGTACAAAAGGGACACACCCAGCCCAACTCAAAACAGAACCATGCAGGCAGCAGCTCTAGTAGCATTGGGACTGGTATACTCAATCAACAGGCAGCACTGCACATGATGGCAGTAATGTTGCAGAGGAGGAGGAGGAGGCGGAGGAGTAGGAGGCGCAGGCGGCAACCAGCTAACCCTGTACCCATGGCAAACCCCATTGTCCAGCCGGCAGCACCCCGCAGGCAGCCTGCAATACCACGCATCAGGGCCTCACCCTGGAACCTCACCCCAGGACAGATCCACACATTATACCGGCTGGACCGTCCAACAATCCTGTACATCACTGGCCTGATAGAGGATGACATCAGCAGCCACATAGACACCCCCACTGCCACCCCCCCTCCTGAAGGTCGTGTCTGTACTGCACTTTCTTGGCACCGGTACCTATCAACACACAGTTGGTGAGCTGCATGGCCTATCACAACCCTGTTTCTCAATAATCCTGGTTCAGGTACTGGATGCCCTGTTGCGCCATGTGTCTGAACAGATTGCCCTACCCTGTACCCTCCCCCAGGTGATTGCCACCAAGTTGGCCTTCCATGCCATAGCAGGCTTGCCAAATTGCATAGGTGCACTCGACTGCACCCACATTGAGCTGACAGTACCACGTGTAATTGAAATGGTGTTCCGCAATAGGAAACAGTACCACTCACTGAATGCACAGATGGTATGTGATGCGACGCTAGTGATTACACATTGCTGTGTACGTTTTCCAGGCTCAACCCATGACTCAATGGTACTGCGGAATTCAACATTGCCACGGTACATGGAACGCAATGCTGGACAAAGCACATGGCTTTTGGGTGAGTACAGCTGCCAATGCTGCGGACCTGTGTAAGTGGGGTGTGTGTGTGTGACCAGGGCAATGAGCTACGTGAGTGGGCTGCTGCGACTGCACATGCATCACCCCCCGTCCATCCACTGAATAGACAGCAGAACCCAAACTTCACAAAGCAACACATGACAGGTAGCCACAGTGTGGCCGTACACACCCTGCCACCTGACACACACAGCCTGAACTCCCGCTGGCACACACACCTGGAGCCACAGCAAACCCCCCCCATAATATGCAACACAGCACTCACAATGCACATGATGGCTGTACATGAGACGTCCTGCATCTACTATATCATCACTGTGGAGTGACCCTGCCATGTGTGCACATCACTGCACAATGCCATACTCACAAGCCACATGCACACCAATGCATTGGTCAATGTCCAGCTGCCAACCCCCACTATGATGGCCATAGAAGATTAACACCCATCAGTGAAAACACTGCATGACACATACGCATGAATGAACAATGACACAGGATTGCACTGCATCTGATGAAGACATGATACTACCAACACTGACATGTCTCCCACATCTACATCCCATGTAGGAGATTCCCGGATATGCACTCACGCCATGGCTGATAACGCCTGTACGGAGGCCAAGGAACAGGCATGAGGATGCGTACAACAGGGCTCATGTCCGAACGCGTGGCATGATTAAGAGGACATTTGGATTACTGACGGCCCGGTTCCGCTGTTTAAGCAGATCTGGCAGATCACTGCTGTACAGCCCAGTGAAGACGGGTAAAATTACGCTTGTTTGTGCCATGCTGCACAATCTGTGCCAGCGCAGGAACATTCCAATGCCCCCAGACAGAGATGATGAAGATGGGGATGGTGACGGAGACGGAGATGGGGATGGGGATGGGGATGGGATGGCACAACCACCTCCTGGGGGTCCATTAGATGGACAACGAGCACGGGATGCACTGATTCGCATTTACTTTTGAGAGATAGCACATCCACAGCATTTCAGGGATATGGTGATGCCACTAAATGAATAAAGGGTATTTCCGTGAGCAAATTGTAATTGTCCCTACGGGTCGGCCATGTGTTTTCAGGCATGGATCTGTTGATCGTAGAAAAATTTCCTATGGACCTTACCCGGCTTTTCGTCCACTAAACAAACAATAAATCAGGCTGCTGTGCGCCGACATTATGTGATAATCCTATCACTTGCCCTATCGCCCTGGCTGACCTGCTTTTGCGGCACTAAATCATATCCCCCGCCCCTGAGCCTGACATCAACAAAGCATTCATATTCCCCGCCTCTCTCCGTGACGTTACTGGGCTGCGTAGCCAAATGCGCCCAGTCGACTTCTACGCGACTTCACACAGAACCTGTAAAACAACACAGATCATCTCACAACACAGCGCGCCACAATTCGGAATATGAAACTGTGGTTTAAAAGCAAACAGCAAGATTGTACAATTGGTAAAGTACATTTATTTGACGTCAAATGTTTAGAGAATATTCAGCGATTCGCATTTGTCTTTGCTCTCGATCCGCAAAAGTTCATCTTGAGTCACGCGCTGTTCCTTTGCGGTACACAGGGTGTTGGTTTACGCTAAAAGAAGCACTATGGTCGCACTGATAATCACAAGGCTGTTCCAACAACGAGGCACTATCCCACCGTAACGGTTGGTATGTTGCTTCTAGCCGCTAGTACCGCATAAGGGCATATTGGTCCTTGCTGATCGTCCCATAAAATGGTCAGGGTGGTGAAGTTGTTCACATGGAGCTGCACCTGGCAGCAGAAGAACCCATCGGCCGGGGTCTGGAAATGATGGCATTGGCAGTAGGGAAGGATGTACCTGTATTAAAAACATTAATTAGTCTCTCCAGACGATCTTCATTAAAATTATTCATTTCATTTATTGGGCCTGAAACTATTTGCTAGCGAGGATAGTGCAACGGAGTATGTTACGTTATTCCCACTAACCCACCCCCTCTCCTCCGCCTTTTTCGGAGCCGCCTGATTGCCAGGGGACCACTTCGGCGTTGATAGTGCGCAGTACAAAATGCCACATTGAACGAACAAGTCCAACTTAACCGGCCTTTAACGCTACGCTATTGTTAATATATTCCGGGATAAAATCATCTAAAGGGTTACTTACATTAGATTTGCATTTTCCATTGTCTAGGCGTAATGCAGTCCCTAAATACCACTCCGTCTGTGCCAACGATCTTTCTTATAGTGAACAAACATGAAAATCGGTGTCGTTTCTGAAATTTCATCCTTATCATCTCTTACGTTATTGCACCCCTCCTTCAAAAGAAGTCTTTAGGCACGGTGCCTGTCTGCCAAGGTCAAAAAACAATAGAACCATATACTGCGAGTCGTGGGCACTCCGGCCCGTGAGCAAAAAATCGAAGCAGCTGACCTTCACTGTGAACGTGCATACATTCTTACTTTGCAACATTCTCTGTAAAGCCATCCCTGAGAACTTGAATTCTACACTCCATCTTTGTATATTGTCCGCGTGCTTTGCAGCCCTAGAGAACCATAAATATGGAGATAATTGTCTATTTATGTAAAAGTGAGATTTATCGTTTGTTTAGTGGACGAAAGGTCGGGTCAGGTCCATAGCAAATTTTACTACGATCGACCGATTCATGTTTAAAAACACATGGCCGACCCGTAGGGAAAATAAAAATGTAGGACCGGAAATACCATTTTATTGTACTGCATATGAAATGATAGATGTCCACTCATTATGGTACGTTTCAAAGGTGTTGTATTTTCGATAAACCAGGTAAGAAAGTGCATTGGGTAGGTAAGCTGTACACCCGTGCCCACCCACCACCCAAACGTACACACCCCCAACCAGGCCCCAAACAACTAACCCCCTAATGCACCTCCCCCACCACCCAAACGTACCCACCCCCCTACACCCATGGTGTCCCCAAATGTCATGTTGACTGGCATCCCCACATGCCACTATTTGCGGGTGCGCTTATGCAGTGCCGTGTCCTTGCTGGCGGCTCCAGTCACCTGACTAGAACGCCTCCGTGTCCTGGCAGTGGCAGAGCTGGATGGGGTGGTGCTGGCTGAGGTGACTGTCGGTGTGACTGTGGGCAAGCGCCCTTGAAACGCCTGCTGGGCTACCAACATTGACTGAGCAATGCTGGATTGCACACTGTTCCCTTCCCTGACATGGCGTGCCAGGGTGTCAATGGTGGCCGCAAATCGTCCATTCGATCTGGAGAGCCGCCGCACCGACGTAGCATTGCTCTCACGTTGCAGCATGGCCTCCTCCCTCTGATGCATGGCCTCCTCACGCTGCAGCCTGGCCTCATCCAGTTGACTTTCCACCAGCTCCGTCAGGGTGGCCTGTTGTTGCTCAAAGTGCTGCAAGCATGTACTGAGCTCAGCCATGGAGGGAGTTGGGGAGCGCATGGGGCTGTGCAGTTCTTGGGGGCTGAACTGTAGGCCATGGATGGGTGACACCTCATCCATGTTGTCCCCCTCACCCTGTTGTACTGCTTCGGCCTGCATGGCCGGGCCACTTCCATCACTTGATGCAGCCTCCTCAGCTGTGCAGATGGGCTGCGAATCATCATCCGGGGCTAGGATGGGTGCCTGCATGGGGATGGTGGCGTATGCTGGTGTGCCTGATGTAGCCGGTGTGCCTGATGTAGCCGGTGTGCATGATGTAGCCGGTGTGCCTGATGCAGCCGGTCCTTGTGTGCTGGAGCAGCTAGCATCATCCTCCTGGGCAGAAGTGCTGAGTTGGGTGCGTGCAGGTGGCCGCTGCGTTGACTCTTGGCTGTCGCTGTCACTTGTCTCGACTGTGGGGATACAGAGGGCATGCTGTTAGTTGTGTGATGTTACTAGATGTGTCCATCACATGCATCGACATGATAATCCATGACCACTTGCATGTACACACTTGTGACTATTGATGCACTCAGGTGTGTGTGTGTCTGCTTTCAGTCAGGCACGCACTGTGTGCATTTCCAGGGTTCATGCTTTGGGGATGTGTTACTTGTCATCTGGCCAGTCAGTGGGTCCATTGGGTCACTCCTGCCCTGCTGGGGGGGGGCATTGTGAGTGGGTCCATTGGGTCACTCCTGCCCTGTTGGGGGGGCATTGTGAGTGGGTCCATTGGGTCACTCCTGCCCTGTTGGGGGTGAGGGGCATTGTGAGTGGGTCCATTGGGTCACTGCTGCCCTGTTGGGGGGAGAGCATTGTGAGTGGGTCCATTGGGTCACTCCCATTCACACTTATGGCTTTGTACTATGTGCACTTACCAGCATGTGCAGGTGGGCTCACTCCTGCCTCTGCCTCTCCTATGCCGTGGATGCCTTCGAGGTGCATGCTGCAGCGCTCCTACCACGGTTGCAACTTGAGAGGGGATGCAGGGCCTCCACCAGTGCCAGTGCTGTGTTGGCGGTGTGCAGTCATGAGGTTGCGCACCCCAGAGCCTGAGGTCATCCCACCTCTTATGGCAGTCCTTCACAGAGCGTGTGGTCACACCGACCGCTGTGCACTTGTGTGCTGCCTCCGCCCACACCTCCTTGCGCCGTTGCTGAGTAGCGCGCCGCTGGTCTGCACTAAAGAGCATTTCCGCATGCTCAACAATGTGGTCCACCAGAACTGTGAGCTCAGCCTCACTAACGCGCGGCTTTCGCTGTTTGCGTGCTGGTATCCTGGATACCATTCGATGAGTTGTCAGTCTCAGGGAGGTAATCTGACCTGTGGTGTCTGAGGATGGCAGTGAATTGTGCTTTGCATAATGGCCGCCTCTCTGTTTCAGTTTTTTTCCCGCAGTCATGCTGTTTCTGCTTCCAGTGTTGGTGTTTCCACTTCCGGTGTTTCCGTGTCGGCGGGGGCAGACACGGGTTTAGCACCGTTTTCTGTTGCGTAAAGTCCGTGTGCGTGGGTGTTTACATGACGGGGGTGACTCCGTTACTGCCTCAGTGTGTTGCGCGCGACCCAAGTGCCGTAATCGGCCCTTATTTCCGCAACCTTGCGGTCGTAGAAGTGGAGTAACCGTCGTCACAGAATCACCGGATTCCGGCACAGCCGACTCATAATGAGGCCCATTGTTGCTTTTATGGAGTTTTTACTCAAGAGGCCGTAGTATTCTTTTTCGCTGAGAAGGTCTTGATCATGCCATTTTTTAACTTTTTCGTTCCATTCAATCTCTAAATCTGGCAATGGATCGTTTGGTAATTTTTCATAGCAGTCTTTCATAACGAGATGTTTCAAACCTTCTTTGATGTAATCTGTTCTATTGAGTAACACAATTTTTCCTCCTTTGTCAGCCGATTTTGTGACCACTGATTTGTCTTCTCTCAATGTTTTAAATGCTTGCCTTTCTTCCTTGGTTAGGTTACTTGTGACTTTGGTGTAATTATTGTTTAAATCATTCTTTCTTACATTGTCACTTACTGCTTTATGAAATAAGTCTATTGCATTCTCAGAGGAAAAGACAGGTGTAAATACTGATTTAGGTTTGAGGTATGTTTCTTCTGATGTGCATGTCATAATTCCTTGTTCTTCCAAAACTGTTTCTTTTCAACACCAAATATAACTATTTTGTATGAAAAAGAATGATATTAATGGTGTGATGTTTAACACCAAGTGAAATAAAAACACAATTCTCACCAACTATTTGGAATCAAGTTCGTGTCACTATATTTTCAACATAAAGATACATTTTCAGTAAGCATATTTGACTCACCAACCAAGCCTTGAAATTTATAAAGTTGGCGCATTTGAGTAAACTATTTTCCCAACTCAAAATAAGCTTCGATATACTGATATCTGTGCAGCAGTCACACAGTGTTTTGGGACACACTCATGCAGACAACCAAGCCTTACTAAATAGAGCAGGCGCCAGGGGAAAGTTTTGCTGACTGCAACGCTTTATTTTTTTTAACTATTCTCAGAACCTCCTTAAACTTGCAATACCATTTAGCTTATTGCAAATTTTCTCTCGGACTATGATCTGCACTTCAATTTGTTGCATTACTATTATACTTTTTGCAAATTGTATTATAACCCTTGATCCTCTCACACAGTGAGCGTCCTTCCAATCTCCAGCATTGCATAAATGTCTAGAACCTTAAAAAGGTAAAGACATCACTCAGCTTGAGGACTGCATGAAAATGGATGACGTACTAAAGCCAGACCAATTGAGCTATCATCCCAAACACAAATCTGAGGTCACCTTTGCTGTTGATATTCTTACCCATGGCAAAGTAAATACCTTTGTGCTGCTCACCCGTTAGTTGGGTCAATAATGGTCACTCAAAGCCCCTTACTGTAAAGACCTCAATCTACCGATGATGCTTGTCTGGGCAGTCTTAAATTGATCTTCAGCAAAAAGCATAAGTTAAAATTAGTTATCTCATCACAGACTAAATCATTTCCACTTTCAAATGCTCCCTGGTCTCTACCTCCATGCCTTATTTAATGTTCAAACCGTTTTTTAAAAACATTTTATTCAAAATGTCCAACAAACAGATAAAAAAACAATAACCTACACATATACACCTTACATCCCCCAATTTTAAAACACTATACATACTTTAGACCCACCCCCAACAATCACTTGCGATGTAATGACCATACTTAACATTGAAGGAAGGTAGAAAGAAAGAGAGCAAAAATAAAACAGAAAAAAACAAGGTATAATAATATTCAGTGTTCAAATTCACATGAATCAAATATCAATGCTCAATGTAAATATAAGGCAACATGACCAATTTACACAAATTTGGAATATCACAAAGAGTTACTTATTTTAGCACGTGTTCAGTCCAGGTCCAAACTCAAGAAGGCCCCCAAATTCTTTGAAACAGTGACTCTTTATTTTGCATTAATAAAACGACCTTTTCAATGTTGCAAGTAGTGTACATTTCTGCCATCCAAGTGTTCCATGTCAAAAAACTTGTTGACTTCCAAATTCGCAAAATTTGTTTTTTTTTGCCATTAAAGCCCTGTTTAAAACCAAGGTTATTCAATGGTGTTTCTAGTGCTGCAGTATCGTGGCTTCTCCCAGGATCATTGTCTCAAAGTTAAAATCCAGATTCTCCTTCAACACTCTGTTCATCATACCGGCAGCTCCACTCCAAAAATCTCACACCTTGTGGCACTCCCAGAACATGTGTTCCATTGTTCCTTTAGCATGACCATAGCCCCAACAAATGCCTGTCATAATTAAACGTTGCTTGTGCATTCAGGCCAGTGTTCAAAACACTCTTTTCAGGATCTTAACTTGACGTGGCCTCTCTCCAATGTTTAAAGACATTCTTATGATGTTTCCACACAGCACTTCCCATCTATTTTGCATCATTTCTTCTTTCAGGCATGCCGTCCATGTGTCCAAGATCTTTTTATTCCTTTCTAAGAACCTGCTTAACATGTTGTACATCTAAGATGCCATGCTTTCGTTAATGCCTATTTTCTTAAATATTTTCAGTATTCATTAACTCTGAATGTCTAATGATGGCATATCCATTGCCCCTTTCAGACTCCTATATTCTCCACACGTGCAGTCAGTCAAGTTGTAGTCTACTTTCAGTTCTCAGAATGTTTTCCACCTTTCTCCTTCAAATAAATCTTTGATTTTCCTGATACCAGCAGCGAACCAACTTATCCAGAATATGGTTTTGTTATTTATCTTAATTACTTGATGAATTTCGATGTAACTGTATATGCCCTCCAGGTAGATCTCAAACATTCTATTAAGGCAGAGCGAGTGTCACGATCTATATTGGAAGTTGATAGGATCGCCCATGTGTTCAACGGACCTGCCCCATTTGCCTCTGCAATTGCCCATTCATCTTCTTTTCCTACTATGAATGGCATAACATGTCGCAGCGTGAACGCTTGATGGTAACGTTCAAAGTTTGGAATGTTCAATCCTCCTCTGTCAGCCTGTAGTTGTAGTTTCCAGTTTCGGTCTTGGAAGCTTTTTATTTTATAGAAAGGATTGGAGTGTGTTATCCACCTTCCTCCATGTTGATTTCTTCACCGGTAGGGGAACTATACTCGGGACATAGGTTATTTTTGGTGTTAACATTATCTTTATAGCATTTACTTTGCTTCCTAATGACAGATTGTGCTCCCATCATTCTATTTCCAATACTATTTTTTGTATTGTCAGGTCCATATTTAGGTTAATCATTTCACCAATATTCTTCGTGGTCCATATGCTCAAGTATTTAATCTTAAATGGGCACCACCTTAAGCCAAAGTTCCTTGTCAGTACATTGCTTTTTGAGTGAGTACAGGGCAAAGCCTCTTATTTGGACCAATTAATCTTATCATTTGATATCAAGCCAAATTCCTCAATCAACTTCATCAGTGCCGAGATTGATGATGTAGAATCTTGAATAACCACAAGCAGATCATAGGCGTATAGCCAGAGCTTTTGACAAACCCCATTATAGTTGATTCCAACAATCTTATCATCTGCTCTTATTGCCTCTGCCAGTGGTTCCATCGAAATCACAAAGAGTAATTGGTACAAAGGGCAACCTTGACGCGCCCCACATTGCAGCTCAAATTTTCCAGATATTTTCCCATGTTATTAATCTCTGCAATAGGTTCTTTATAGAGCACTCTAATCCAACTCAGGTTTTCAATCCAAAATTCATCCTCACCATCGTTCTCAATAAGAATTCCCATCATACTCGATCGAAAGCCTTTTCAGCATCAAGGGACAAGGCCACTGATTCTATCTTCAATTTTTGGCATTCTTCCAAAGGTAAGTAGCAACTTCTGCATGTTCGAAGATGAAACTCTGCCCTTTATACAACCTGCCTGGATGGGATGTATTAACAGTGGGAGTACCCTCTGTTAGCCAAGATTTTGGATAATACTTTGCTGTCCGAATTGATTAAATTAATAGGTCCTCAACTTCCTGGTTCCAGCTCCAGGGTGACCTTGTTTAAGTTATAGGGATATTGTTGCTTGTCTTAGCATAGGTGGTAAAAAGACCTTTATTTGCCAATTTACAAACATGTCTCTCATCAGAATCAGAACAATTCTGGCATTGCACGATAAAACTCCGCTGGTAGACCGTCTGGCCCTGGACATTTCGGCAAGGCTGTCCCGGGAGGATAGCTCAGCGGCAGCGTGCGCGTCTTGGAAGCAAGACGACATGAAGCAACAACAGGTTCGATCCCCGGGTCCGCGCTTAGAAACCTCTGGGTGTTTAAGCGCGTTATAAATACGTAACTAAGACAAAAAAAAAAAATACGCAACTAAGAAAAACAAACAATTCCTGTAACAGCGCCTCGATGCCTGCGGGCTGTGTGAGCGCTTTATAAATGTAAAATAAAAAAAATAAAAAAAAAAAAAAAAGTTCAAGCTCCAGATATACTTTTCGACCTCTTCTAAAGATATTTCTGATTCTAGATATTCTTTCTCTTCCTCTGTCATTTTTTTAATCTACAAAGTTTTAAAGAATTGGTCCATACAATCTGGGTCTACCTTCGTGGACTCACTGTATAAATTCATATAGAAGTGTTTAAATATCTCATTTAGTTCATTTGGGTCCATAGTCACCCCTTGATCTTTTTTACTCGCACCAATTGTTCTATTTGCTTCTCTTACTCTCAAACTGTGAGCTAATAATCTCCCACATTTCTCTCCCCCTTGATAGTACCTGCATTTCGACCTGAAGATGGCAAACTTTGCCTTTTGACTAAGAATTATGTTTCAATAATATTTTAATTTCATCAACTTCATCTGTTTCCCTTTTATCAGAAGAGCCCATTAGTTATTTTTCCAAATTCTTAATTGAGATATTAAGTTCTTTCACTTCCTCATCTCTCTTCCTTTTTCTAATACCAGACACTCGCATAGCCACACCACGCATCACACAATTAAAACCTTCCCAAACAGTATCAATCCCCACTTCCCCATTCAAATTAGTTTTAATATATTCCTCTGCCACATCCACTAAAATATCCCTTAATTCTTTCTCTCTCAAAATTGTGGTGTTTAATCTCCAAATTCTTGTTTTGCCTAATAAGTAACTGAGTGAAAGTTCTAATTTGATGGGTGCATGATCTTAGATGACAATGCCCTCAATGTCAATGCTCATAACATTTTGTGTCACTGTTCCTGATGTCAACACATTGTCTATACGCAAATAGATATTATGGGCACCCAAATGGAAAGTATACTCCCTCCCTGTCGGGTGTTCCAATCTACAGACATACGTCAAACCAAAATCTTCCATTAACAACTTCAACACCTCTCTATCTTTTTTCCTGCCATCCCTAACCATCTGACTGTTTCTATCCAGAACTGGGTCCACCACCAGATTAAAGTCCCCTCCCACCAACAGGTTCTTCCCACCCATATCTAATAAGCAACGGCCCAATCCACTAAAATATTGACCACTGTTAAAATTAGGAGCATAGATGTTACATATTGTAAACTCCAACTGTTGGAATTGGATTGTAACTGTTGACTAACTGCCTAAGAACCTACAATAGATCCCTGGAAATTATTTTAAACAATGTCTACACTCCTCTTGAGCTTGAAGAATGTGTGTAATGAAACATCTGTCCAGCCCACCCTTTCTCAAATTTAGTAGCCTCTGCATCTGTCAAGTGCATCTCTTGTAAAAGAAGAATATCTGCTTTTAGATGTCTCAAATGCAACACTATTTATTTCCTTTTTATAGGGTTGTTTAAGCCATTTGTGTTCAAAGACACAATCTGCAAAGAATCAATAATCTGATTACTTGGTACTGCCATAGTTAATGTAAAGTCCTTGGTCTAACCAAAACTAAATACTGTTATGAAAGAAAATAAAGCAAACATTTTACCACAAACAAAACATATGTGAAAATAAAATTAACTAAACATAATTTAAAAAACATACTATAACTCAGAGCTGAACTGAGATTGAAAACAAGTAATTTAACTGTGTTCACCTTAACCCGAACAAGCTTACTTCTCCCTGGATCCCTAAGCCAATGAGTATAATTATATTCGCTTCCCCTAAATATGTAACTTATCAGCTAATCGTGAAAGAGAAAAACAAAGAGAAAAAATACATTTCCATTCTAAAATAAGATTTTTCGATATTAGTAATGTTAATAATCACGTTCATATCTACAATAAACTCATACACTTTCAATGCACCTTTTATTTTCATTTTTCATACTGAAATATTCCCCACTCTAAAATGTGTTAACACTAGCCGATAAGTGAGAACCCCATCCATTCATGGATTAAAGTCAGTGGAGAATAACTACCCCATGAATTTTCATTCTTAACAGCTCCCCTAATCTAATAACCTTGGTGCGCTTGGCCTACTTATTAGTATGAATCGTTAGAGTAACTTACACTCCAACCTGTGCAAAATTCCAAATAAATTAAGAAATTTGGAAATCGGATTACCTGTAGCAACTGGTGTATTTCACCCTTACTCTCTTCATCCTGTACAAGGCCACGAAATCATGGGTAATATATGACGGCTATGCGATTCAGAACCCTCCCGTCATGTTCTATGATTTAAATATTTGTCGTAGTGTGACCTTTTGGGCAGATGTTGAAAGAATTGGTCCTGATGACTACCTTGAATATTAATGGGTGAATGAGTCAATATTAATTATGAAATGAATTGTTGAAAAAAAAATGGGACATTTCATTGTTACATTAGATGCATCTCTTTTTTACTGCTCCCTTCCTATTGTAGGGGAACAAGTAAGCACATGGCTCAACCACTGTGCCTGATTGATGTATTCTCTTGATAGGTTTCAATTGCTAAATTGCAACCTACAACCTTTGAGGACGTATTGCCTTCCCGTTAAGTGTCCTTATTTTGAATAAAACAACATGTCAAATCTGTTTTCCTCATTGTTATTTTCTGTGAAGTAAATGAACATTATGTTCAACTTCGTATGGGTATTTTTTTCAAATATGTTTCAAGGCTATTTAAGCTGCATAACGCAAGTATACGCAGGGTCTGGGATGCTCTAAACTATTTCTGTCAAATTCACCAGATATTAACCAGTACTGCATACGAATGATGGAGAGTATTCCTTGGCAACACTCCTATGTGAAATCCAACCTTCCAAGCTTTGCCCCTTGACCCTCTACTTACTGTCCAAGCAGGGCTAATAGTGATGAGGAGGTTTGGCTTATGCAATCCCTCAACTCCCCCATATACATTCCTCCAGCCACAGGGAGGGAAACCGGCCAACAGAAGGTAAGGTCCAGCAAAAGCTGAACTAATAGCCACGCCATGAGTAAATTAACAGTAAAAACGTGAGGACACTTAAAATACCACAAGGTCAAAACTCAGAAAGTCTGGAAAGTGCTTCGAGTTTTTAGAAATTACAGCACTTGGTAAATATGCATTGCTTATTCCATGCGTATTGAACTTCACTATGGGTGTATAACCATATGATGTTACCCACTGGACACACCTCCCAATTTCACTGCTCATTGCAAAAGAAAAGTGATTTGCCCAGGATTGCTCATTATCAGGGCAAAGACAGAGATGTCTGCTATTCCAATACTCAGCCTTCAAATCATCAAACCTGCACAGCACTTTCAAATTGAAACCCAAACACGATCATTGCAAACGCTTCTGACACTATAACCAGGAGGAATAAACTTGAACGTGACTAGAAAAAGTGTATGAAGGCTCTGATTGTTCAAAGAATGCACATCTCGCATTAAGCTAAGAATAGAGAGTGCGGTGACTATTGATGCGGTGCGGAAGCAGATGCCTCCGTAAGTGAACACTAGGTGACGTTTATTATTAAAAACCTAGCGTTCATAAGTATGCCTTAATGTAAATCTAGATAAATCTTTACTGGGAGCCTGGGTGAAATCTTGGGCATAAAGTCCCTATTGCACGGACGTTGAACAGTAGAGCGCTTACCTGGAGCAAAGCGTCTGGCATCCGGCTCTCCCAACGGGTTTGTGAAGCTTGTCCCGTTGCTGCTATGGTAGTAAAAATAGACAATAGCTCTGGGTAATGTTTCGATGAGGTGTGCCATTATTGGTTTCTTCATTAAACCTCCTATAACACAACAATTACCAATCCCCAGGCACCAAACAGGCTGTGCCTCCTTCAGAACAATGTTAGAGCTGCTTCCTCAGAAAACCGTTTGTTTGTTTGTTTGTTTGTTTGTTTGTTTGTTTTATTCACTTATAATGCGCACCAAACCCAAAGGTAGCCGGGCGAGGCAGTAGAGAAAATGTGAGGCTAAAGTTACAGGGTAGGGTCATGAGTTACATATAAAATACAGCATATTACAGGTAGAAAGGCAATTGCAGTTTACATACAGGCATAGTAAGTACAAAGTACAATGAGGACAGTATATGTACAGGCACTAAGTGGACATTAGCTCATCGGCCAGATGGGCAGGGTGAAAATGTTCACAAGAGCAAAAGTAGGCAGGTCAGTAAGTGTCTATACTAGGTGTCTCGTGAGGATGAGTAAGTGCTAGTGGGCTAATCATTGGCAGACCTCAGCAGATTGATAAAGTTGGATCTACATTTCGGAAAGGGCTGCTCCTCACGTAAACGTGAGGCAGCAAATTCCATAATTGGGCCGCTCAACCTGGAAGCTGCCTCCCCCCGCCTTAGTTGGCCTAAATCTTGGTATGATGAGGCTATTGGGGTTTGAAATTCTAGCTGGGCATGTATGGTTTCTTTTTATGAGTTTGTTTGTGAGATAGCTTGATGCAGCATTGTTCAGGGCTTTGTGGACAAGGGATGCCACTTTCAAATGGATTTTATTTTGGTGGACAGACAATTATTTTGGCGCTTGATATTTGAAATGTGCGATCTTTTGGACACACCGAGGGCAGCTTGCAGGGCGTTATTTTGTAAGATTTGAATTCGATGGGTGATGGATTTATTGGCTCCAATGTAGAGGGCATTACAATAATCGAGTCTATAGAGGATTAAGGCTCTCGCTAAAATAAGGCAGTTGTTGTCTGAGAGAAAGTGTTTGCCTGTTCTAATGAGCTTACATGTGTAAGCAGTGGCCGATGCCAGAGACTTCACCTGTTTGTCGAAAGAGAGGGTGGCATCTAGATAGAAGCCAAGTGTCTTCACCTCTTTAGACACCTTAATGATATTACCATCAATCTCAAATGAGGTGTAGTCCTGGCTTATTTTTTTGAGGTTAGAATGAGTCCCTAGGACAATGATCTCTGTTTTATCATCATTCAGGCCTAAACCTTGGATTGCCATCCATGCCTGGATGATGATATACACCCTATTTACCAAGGCCAAATCCTTATTATAATCCCCAGAAAGTGGGAGGAGAATCTGGTTATCATCTGCATAGTTAGTGTAGGTGATACCAAGAAGGTCCAGATCATCAAAAAGGGGCTTAGTAAATATGTTGTATAGAGTAGGGGAGACACAAGAACCCTGAGGAACTCCACACAGGCTGGGAATCGGGTCAGCCGCTGCCGATGGGGAGAACCTGTTGCTAAGAAAGGATTCAATCCAAGTTATGGCCACTCTGGAGAAATGTGTGGCAGAGTCTAAATGGCTACAAAGTACCCCATGGTCCATAAGGTCAAATACCGCTGAGATGTCCAACAGTAGGAGGAGAGCCATTTTTCCTTTATCTCTAAGTTCATCTATGTGTGCCTTCAAATCAATGAGGGCAGTCTCTGTGCTGTGTTGGGGTCTGAATCCTGATTGACGCTCTCCTAAAAATGTTTGTCATGAACCACCGGACGCGTCCCTTCTGGACTTCGTGGTCCCTGACCCATAGGGGACTGAACTCAGCAGTACTCCCAACATGGCCGCTCAACGTGAAACGCTGTTTGCCAGTCTTCGCGTTGTACGCTCTGCATTCTACAAAGCAGACACGCCCCCGTGGCCCTGCGTGTCTCAACACTACCGCTTGCAGTAGTCAGACGTGTGCTGCCGTAGTTCGTACAACAATTTCCACTGATTCCTCGTTCCCGGTCCCCTAATTTTCCTCCTCATTCATCCTCCCCTTTTTGTCCTCACCTTGCATTCCTGGATCTCCTTCACACTCGCCTTCCGAGTGCGCTCCCCGCTATTTCCTGGACTTTTTTCCCGGACATCTGAACACTCCCTGGAGACGGGACAGGAACTGCACGCTGGAACCCGAGGACCCACACACAGGGTTATACAAGACCCGAACGGTGCGAAAGAAGACTTCATCGAAGAACTCGAACAAACAACACAGACAGGTGAGAAGTGTGTTGTTCTAGAAAACTTTGGATTTGATTATAAGCAATCTTATCCAGGATTTTAAGCAGAAAAGGAACTGTCGTGATGGGGCGGTAGTTTGTGGGTATAAGTGGGTCTAGCGTTGGCTTTTTGAGCATTGGTAATACTCAAGAATGTTTTAGATTGGTGAGCACAGTGCCGGACGTGAATGAGGAGTTGACAAGTTTTGTAATAAATGGGGAAAGATCCCTAGCGGCATCTTTTATGAGCTGGGTAGGGCAGGTTTGAGGGCTTGAGAGAGAGGATGACTTTCTCCACCTCAAGGAAAGATGTTTTAGAGAACATAAATCGTGCATCTGGGTCCTGTTCCTTTAGCGCACGGTCTATAATAGGGTTGTAAGTCTTGGGTGGTTGTGTGAGGGATGCTTTTTATTGGGTGATTTCCATTTGGAGTAAGGAGATTTTATGTGATAGTGCTTGTTGAATATCATAGCACCAAGTTTTGTCTTTGGAGAATATATCCGGAGTGGGGGTGGGTGACTCTAGTTCCTTGAGGATAGTGAACAGTTCCCTCATACTTGAATTAGCGTTGGATATACGCTTGTTGAATGAGTTCTGTTTGGCCAAGTGGATGTCTTGTTTATATTGGGAGGAGATTTCTGTTAGTTTCATTTTGTGCTCTTCTGAGGGGATAAGCCTCCATGCTGTTTTGCAACTCCTCTTAAATAGTTGCAGATCCTCTAGTTCAGGGGTAAACCATTTGTTTAGGTGAGACTTAGGTTTACTCGGTCTAAGTTTCAGAGGGGCGATGTTGTCAAGGGTGGTTAACATCATTTTGTTATACTTGTTGACTAACGTTTCTGGGTCTAAATGATTCTTTAGTCGGTTAAGGATGGGCAGAATCACCGGGATCACTTTATCTCTAGTGACGCTCTTTTTATTTCTTGTTAGGCATGGCGGGCCATGATGGATACTGGCGGAAGTGGTCTGGAGGTAGATAATTCAAATGACAAGAAGAAGTGGTCTATCCAGGGTTGATGGACAATGGCTTTGATATTGGCGGTGCAGTTGTAGTCTGCTAGCCAATCAAGAATTCTCCCTTTATTGTGAGTGGGTTCTAGAGTTTTTTGTGTTATACCCAGATTGGAAAGAGAATTGGCAATGGTGGTGGCATTTTTATCTAGAGGGTCAATGAAACCCAAGTTAAAGTCCCCTAGGACAAGTAGTTGGAATGAAGTTTTAAGGTTATTAGAAAGTAGGTTGTGGATATCCACCTCAAATGTCCCTATAGGTCCAGGTGGTCTATAGATGAGGTGGATAGTCAGGGTTTGGGAGCTAGCTAGAGGAAGTTTGATGGTGAGCGTTTTGCATGCATCGGATGCTATGGTGGGTGTAATTCTCATGCCTAAGCTGGTCTTTGTGATGATAGTAATGCCGCCACTGCGCATATTGGTTCTGTCTTGTCTGAATATGGTATAGTCTTCCGGGATAGCTAGGGAGAGTAGGGGTCCTGCTGTGTCATGCAGCCATCACTCTGTGATAGCGAGGAAGTCCAAGTTATCGAGCAATATCAAATCGCAGATGTCTGTGGCATGTGCGGTCAATGATCTGGCATTTATTAATCCTCCTTTGAGGGGGAAGGCAGTAGGTTGGGATGGTTCTGTTTTGGAAAGGGTGGAGAGAGACCTCAGGCTGTTGAGGTGGAAGATATTTGCCTTCTGGATGTTAGATCTTTTGTTGGTGGGAGATAGGGTTCTAGTCAGGGGCTCATGAAGTCTCGTGAGTCTAGCTCGGAGCCTGGAGTTTCTAAGGAGTAGACTACATGGGTTACGTGGATACTCAATTGAAGGACTCAGATCTGGATGTTCCATAGTGGTACCGGTAGCTAGGGAGGTCATGGAAGATTTCTTTAGGGCTATGGTGAGCGCTGTGGGGAATATACAGTCCGCTCTCTGGTGGGTGATGATTAGGAGAAGTAAATACATTAGCAGGCTACAGGGTGTGCTACTCATGATGTGGAAGCTAAGTTCCAATAGGCACAGTAAGCTGAAAAAGGCTACTTCAAATGGACACAATAAGCAGAAATCAGCATAGGCACAGTGGGCTAAAATGACTAAATTTCACAGAGGCACAGTGGGCTAAGTTCAGCATAGGCACAGTGGGCTGAAATGACTAAATTTCACAGAGACACAGTGGGCTAAGTTCAGCACAGGCACAGTGGGCTGAAATGACTAGGGTTCAAATTGCATAGGCACAGTGGGCTACAATGACTAAATTTCAGATAGCATGGGCACAGTGGGCTACAATGACTAAATTTCACAAAGGCACAGTGGACAAAGTTCAGCCTAGGCACAGTAGGCTGCAATGACTAAGGTCCAAATAGCATAGGCACAGTGGGCTACAATGACTAAATTTCAGATAGCATAGGCACAGTGGGCTACAATGACTACATTTCAGATAGCATAGGCACAGTGGGCTATAGTAACTAAATTTCACAAAGGCACAGTGGGCAGAATTCAGCATAGGCTCAATGGTCTATAATGACTACATTTCAAGTAGCATGGACACAGTGGGCTGCAATGATTACGATTCAAATAGGCACAGTGGGCAAAGTTCAGCATAGGCACAGTGGTCTATAAAGACTAAATTTCAAATAGCATAGGCACAGTGCATGCAACAAAGGCAACAGCAAGGGCAGAAGCATGGGCAGAAGAATTGCAGTAAGGTGTCTAGTGACCAACAGGCAGTGTGAGAATAAGTTCTTTAGTAGCAAAAGTCAGAGATCCTTAGGAAAACTGGGCAAGCAGGTGAGTAATTTACTTTTAGAGTTAGAAGAGGGTCCATGGGGCTTCACAGAAGACACCCCAGCAGGATTCTAGCAGTGGGACTGGGTGCACTGGATAGGGGACCTCCCAATCACAGAAAACACCTCAGGAGTACACAGAAATCCCAAAAGGCTTAAGGTAAGTATATACCCCAGCCAACACCGTACCTCAGCAATGAAGAAGAGATTGCAGCAGGAGAACTTCAGGGTCTGCAGCCAAATACCTGGTCAGTGGATTCCTTGTCCTCGAGACTGAATACAAGACCTCAGAAGGGACTTTGCACCAGGGATTGATGAAGAAGGCTCTAGGCAAGATTTGCCTCATGGCTGAATGCGGTTCTATAGTTTTGGCACCTTTTCAAGGAGTACAGAAGACGACAGAAAATTGTGGTTAAATTCTCGTCTTAAAGGTCCAGCACTCTTGTGAGGGGGCTTTTTGGACTTGATTCCTCTCTCCGACCCACGAGCACAACCTTTCCAATCCTCATAGCTTCATAATTTGCGACAGCCTCCCCTTCAGCACCAGCCCCCCGGACTACATCCACGACACGCAGCCATTTATCTCGAAGCTGCAATCGGCACCGTGCTTCACATGGGTACCGAGGCCCCTACAGTTCAGTTTCGCCAGTCCACATCAGTCATCCCGGCATGCAGCAAACGCAGACCGCCGCCAAGCCAACCATACTATGATGACCACCCTATACCAGTCACACGTTCCGAACCCTCCATTTTGGCAATACCAACTTACTTATTACACCTCATCATGGCTAGACAAATGGACCAGTAAGTATAAAAACACTCGGAACAATTTCCGTATAAAAAAGACGAAAAAACATTTTGTTTACACAAGATATCACATAAAACAACATTTTGTGAAAATCACTGATTGCGGTGAATCAAACTACCATAATTCCCAAGTTCTAACAAATTTGTGAGGTTAGTAAGGGTGTGTGGTGGACATTTCGGATGTCTCTCATTCATATAACTTATCCTTGGCTCTGTCGACACAGAGAAATGTGTTTCTGGGAACTAGCAACAATTTTTTATGGAGCACTCTATAGCCGACTTAAACCGCTATTAGATGTGTGCTGAACCCATCTTCAGGACGTTAAATGGTGACATCAGGATTTTGGATGTCAAGAAAGGTTCATTGGTTGACCCTTCGCATTATGGCAATCTTCTGATTACTTCATTGGCGTGTGTGGCATCGAATTGGGTGAACATGTAGACCAAATTCGAACATAAAGGCTGTGGATTCTCACAGCCATTGAAACTTCAGCACATGGAGATGGTTCCTCCGATGACCTCGCTAGCCACGAGAAGCGTGTGTTGTGCCCAGCGTTAAAAGAAAGTGCCGTGGATTTGATGAAGGCATAATCTAAATGCCCTGGTGAAAGAGTTCCTTGGCCATACATTTCTGCCATTATTTTGATTAGAGTGCCCTCTATTTGCCCTTCTTTAGTTATATCTTCTGGGAGGGCCATAAGCCTAAGGTTCGGATTTCTGTATTTCAAGTCAAACATGAAGTTCAAGTCAGCAAAGGAAGCCTTCATCTCCCCAACATCCTGGGAGACCTTCAACAGCAGCATGTAAATGTCTTGGGCGCTTGGAGTTTCCTCCATATTAGCCTTGGTTTTCTTAGAGGCGGGGTTCTCAAGGGAATCAATCTTATTTTTTGAATTCATTGTATTTTTGGATTATCTGGTATCAGGGAGACAGGAGCTCCTGCTTCAGCCTGCTGCCTGCTCAGCCAGCATTCCGGAACCACCTTTAATGTTCAAACCTATGTACATGCCGCTACACAGAAGGCCACGCCTCTGCTTAGACTCCTACACGATAAAGACTAGGGTTTACCTAAAGTTCTGTGGTACACAAATAATGTCTGCATCTAGATCTTCTGTCATTTAAGAAGCGTGATTAGGCAGAAGTGTAGGCCAAAAATGTATGGCCCTAAAACATCCATCAGATCCCTCCGTCTTCAGCACATGATTTGTTTCAGTTTCTGCTGTTCCTTCCTCTCTTTCTTCTGAAATCCTCTTCTAAGCATTGCCCAATTATTCAAAAACGATATATTTTGCCAGATTGTGTTGGAGTTATCATCTTGTACAAATGGCTGCAGTCTCCATGCATGTATTGACCAAACTCATATTCACAGGAAAAGGTTCTTACCTAGTTGTATGTTTTGTCATATTTTATTTGCAAGGCCGCTTCATGTTTCTCAAGGCCGGCAATGGCTAAGAAGCAAATAGAACACACCCTGCAGCATCCTGAAAACACTGCAATACATTTATAATACAGATTAGAAGAACAGAATGCATGGAAAAGAGCTGAAAAACGAATCTAGACCTTGAAATCTTAGCTGGTAAGGCAGGCTCTTCCACCCTTCTGAACCTTAAGATTCCCCTGCTGCCCTCTGCTAGCAGGAAAAAGGTAGCTGCAGTCTTTGTAGATGTGGGTAGCAATTTAGCGCTATCGAATACAATACATCATGAAGATGAGCTTTTTCAATCTATTACCAGAGAAGATAAGGACCCTAAGATATTCCTTTAAGTAGGACTTCATATCTCCTTCTAAAGGAAAGCCATGAGTCATTTGCATGATGGTTGAATGGAGGAGAGGTGCAAAGGGTTGCTTTCATCTTCACTGGAGCCCGTGAATGATTTTCACTTCCCCAGCCCGACTGCAATATGCAAGGGGTGAGTCTGTGCAGGTTCTATGGTGAAAGGAGCATGAATAATTGTGATTGTGTGTCGGGGTTGGGTATGTACTGGGACGTGACATGCAGCATTTTACCAAGTATTTGCTCGACACTCTCAGGGGCAGGCTCTGGATGACGAACTTCTATCACTGCGACAGGGCAATCAGGACCTCCTATCCTATATTGCAACCTTTAATAGACTAATTGTGGAAACGGGATGGCCAGAGGATAAAAGAGTCACATTGTTTTATCGAGGCCTACGTGGAGAACTTAAAGATGTCTTGGCCCAAGTTGTAAATCCGCCCCAAGAATGCACAGAGTATATAGATTTAGTGGTCCAATTGGATCACAGACTTCAAAACAGAAAAGCAGATCGGTCCAGGTTTGAGACCCGGGTGTTGGTCAAGACCCATGCTAATCCCAAGGGAGTTGATGTCTCTGAGCCTATGCAAATTGGAGGGGTTAAAGGACCCTTAACTCAAAAGGAACGTGAAAGGAGGCGGCAGTTAAAATTATGTCTTTATTGTGGGAATTCTGGACACTTTCTACGAGAGTGCCCGGCAAAACCGCCCCGAAAGGCGGTAGGAGCCGCTGATAAAAACCATGAAGACTCTGTTTCGGGAAACGACTCCGCCCGACAAGTGTAGGGGTCCGCTTGCCGAGCTTGAAAACTAACTCTCAGACCTCGCATTTCATTGTGCCAATGGTTCTCGTAGATCCAGAACAACCTAAGCGGTTGCATGCAATAAAGGCATACATCGATAGTGGGGCTATTGGAAACTATGTGGATCGTGAATTGGTCTCTAGGATTAACCTCCCTCTCTGTCCTAAAACCAGCAAAGATGTCATCACCACAGTCGATGGAACTGAAATTGCCTCTGGACCGGTAACACATTCCACTACTGAGGTGACTCTTATTGGTCCCGACGGCCATCGGGAGGGTGTTGTGTTTGATGTAATCAAGGCTCCACAGTTTCAGGTTATTTTTGGAATCCCTTGGTTAGAGACACATAATCCTCGAATTGATTGGCGAGCTAAGAGAATAACCTTCCCGGATTGTACACAAACCTGCTACCCAGAAAACCTGAAGATTAATCTAGCATCTGTAACCTCTGCCTCCATGCAACTACCTCCGGAATACCAAGACTTTCAGGACGTCTTCCAAAAGGAACAAGCCAACACGTTACCTCCTCACAGATCGTACGATTGCCAAATCGATCTGGTGACCGGTGCACAACCCCCTTGTAGCAGGATTTATGCCCTTACCGAACCTGAGAACCTGCATTTGAAACAATATTTGGATCAATACCTAGCTAATGATTTTATTCGCCCGTCAAAGTCCCCGGCATCCTCGGCTTTGTTCTTCGTGCCCAAAAAAGAAGGCGACCTTAGAACTTGTATCGATTACCGCGCATTGAACCAGATAACGGTTAAAAACCGTTATCCTCTGCCTCTGATCCCTGAACTCCTTGACCAGGTGAAGGACGCTTGCATATACACCAAGTTAGATCTCCGGGGGGCTTATCATCTGGTACGAGTTAAAGAAGGTGACGAATGGAAAACTGCCTTCCGTACTAAATACGGATTATTCGAGTACCAGGTGATGCCTTTCGGATTGTGTAACGCGCCGGCTGCCTTCCAATACTTCATGAATGATGTCCTTCGGGAACTCATCGATGTTTGTGTTGTCGTATATATCGATGACATTCTGGTGTACTCCTCTTCGGAATCTGATCAAAGAAAACACGTCAGGGCAGTACTTGAAAAACTGCGCCAACACAAACTATTTGCTAAATTGGAGAAATGTGTTTTCCATACCACAGAAGTCGAGTTTCTAGGTTTCATCCTGACACCCAAAGGAGTCCGAATGGACTCAAGAAAAGTGGATGCCATCCTCAATTGGCCATCACCTAGCTCTGTAAAAGGGGTTCAAAGCATGCTCGGCTTTGCCAATTTCTATCGCAGGTTTATCCCGGAATTTCCACGCGTGGTACAACCCATTACTGCACTCTTGAGGAAAAATAAACATTTTGAATGGTCTGAAGAAGCCGAGCAGGCCTTTCAGGATTTAAAAGCTAAGTTTACCTCCGCACCTATATTGAAACACCCGCGTCCAGATCTCCCTTATGTCGTCGAGACTGACGCATCCAGCCTAGCCATGGGAGCTGTCCTGTCCCAAAGAGATCCCGAAACCAACCAACTGCATCCCGTAGCATTTTGGTCCAGAAAATTCTCGGCACCAGAGGTTAATTATGCAATCACGGACAAAGAACTGTTAGCCATTAAGTCCGCTTTTAAAGCCTGGCGGCATTATCTGCTTGGCGCTCGACATACCATCACAGTGATCACTGATCACCGGAATTTACAGTATTTGAAAACCGCCAAGGCTCAGTCATCACGGCAGCTCCGATGGGCTTTGTTTTTCGCTGAATTTGATTTCGTGACTACCTATCGACCTGGCTGCAAGAATGGCAAAGCAGACGCCTTATCCCGAATTGGAATGGGAGAATCTGATACAAACTCAGAACCAGTACCAATAATTCCCGAACAGAGGATTCTAGGTATGACTTCGTTACAGACGCTTGAAGACATTCAAGCCAGAGTGAAACAACTCCTTGACCCTACAACCTTACAGGATTAGATACAAAAGGGATCAGACTTTACCATAGATAATGGTTTACCTTATTTCCAAGGACGCTTATTCCTGCCACATAAGGAATTACACAAACTAGTTATTTCCGGTTATCACATTGATAGAGGGACACCCCGGTATTGCCAAGACAGAGGAAAAGGTGAAACGACAATTTTGGTGGCCCTCTTGGCGAAAAGATGTTAAATCTTTTGTGATGTCCTGTGGTGTTTGCGCTCAAAATAAAAATCAAAAGAAAAGACCAGCTGGTCTCCTTCAACCTCCAGACATACCGCCAGCACCCTGGCACACCCTATCAATGGATTTTATTACGGACCTACCTCCTTGTTCGGGGTATAATACTATTCTGGTAATCGTGGATTTGTTTTCCAAAATGGCCCACTTTATTCCTTTGAAAGGTTTACCTTCAGCTTCTGTCCTAGCCAAAGAATTCCTCGAAAATATTGTTCGGCTACATGGATTCCCATCTATACTAATCTCAGACCGGGGAAGCCAATTCATTTCCCACTTCTGGCGCAAATGTTGTCAAATGGCGCAGATCAACATGAGATTATCGACCAGTCACCACCCTCAGACCGATGGTCAGACTGAGAGGACAAATCAGACCCTTGAGCAGTACTTACGGTGTATGTTACAGCAATCTGAAAGCAACTGGAAAGACATTCTTTGGATAGCCGAATACGCATATAATAATTCGGTACACTCTGGAACTGGCCAGAGTCCTTTTTATACTTTGTTTGGGCATCACCCTCGAACCTCAAACCTTGACTCACCTCAGAACCTCGGAATGCCTGCAGTAGAACATCTGCATTCTACAATTACCCAAGCCTTCAAAGAGGCAACTACGTATTTACAACAAGCCAAGAGAAAATACAAGGAGAATGCTGATCTACATCGGAGTGAAGCACCTCCGTATCAGATTGGGGATCAAGTGTGGTTAGCTACCAGACATTTACCACTCAAAGGGCCTCGAACTTTTAACCCAAAATATCTGGGACCTTATTCTATTACGGCAATAATTAACCCAGTGGCTGTTAAACTTGATTTACCAGCTAGTATGCGAATTCACCCTGTTTTTCATGTGTCACTTCTGAAACCAGTGGTACCCGGAACCCGACTACTCAAACCTCCAGAACCTATTCTAATAGATGGGGAGCCCGAATTCGAAGTGAAGAACATTTTAGACTCAAAAATGTTTAGGTCAAAACTGTTCTACCTAATTGATTGGAAGGGGTACGGACCTCAGGAGAGGTCGTGGGAACCCAGCGAACATGTGCATGCACCTCGATTAGTCAGGAAATTCCACCGACTCTTCCCAGACAAACCAAAACCCCGGAGGGAACAACCTTGGGAGGGGCCTTGGGGGGAAGTGCTGTCATGATGCCCGCTCCCGGGGAGCCGGTTCAAGCCCTGCGTCCCTGAAAGCGGACATCCAGTCCCCAAGGAAGGACCCAGCAACCCCATATAGGGGCCCTTTGGACAGTGTCCTGGCATCTATGGCGCCAGGCTCATAAAAGACATCAGTCCTGGCGCCATAGGCGCCAGGCTCATTATGGGAGTGCTTGGGTGCACTTACCTGATGCAGACCATGCTGCAGGATCCCGGCCTCCTTGAGGCCTGAAAGGAACTACTTTACCTGTGGGACTAATTTACCATCCGGGCGTGGTCGGGGAAGGATACATACCTGATTGGAGGAAGGATACATACCTGGAACTTCTTCCAAGGCTATTTAAACCCCACCCGAACAGCCACAAGTGATTCGCGTTGTTCTACATCTAGCAGCTGGACGCTCACCGTGTCTGCTCCTGCATCCTGACTTCTGCCACGCCTGCCAGCATCCTGGATCACCTGCCAAGGAAGAGAAGAAGAGAACAGAAGAAGGAAAAGTCCTTACCTGCTAAAACCGCATCCCGGAGACATCTCGCCGACAATCCTGAAAAGGAAGACTTTTATTTAAAAGCTCATTGCGTCGATCGCTGCAGCGCCGCATTCACTCACCTTTACAGGGCACCTCCATGTTCAGCAGCGATCATCCGGATTCGCAGTCACGCCCCAGCGCCTAGGGAGAAAAAGACCAGAACAAAAGGTGAGAGAAAGAAGGGAATAAGGAAAGCTAAATCTCCATGTTAAGACTTACCTGTTGATTCATTCCCTCTTCATTTTGGGTCCTCGCCGCATCCTGGCATTTCCGGACCCCGGCCCCTAAGGGGAAAAAGAGACATCAGCGTTAATAAGCGAATGAAAAGACATTACCAAAAAACGCTCATTAAAGACTTACCTGATTTCTACAAGGATTTCACCTCTCATCTCGGGTCGGTGCCTGTTCCCCGGCATTCCGTACCCCGGCCCCTATGGGGAAAAAGACACTAGCATTAGTACATTAATGCATGGACACAAGGGGAACCTCTTATCAAAAAACTTACCTGGAAGCCAAGCAAGTTTGGTTCTCACCAATCCGAAAATCCAGTGAAGTAACTGGATACCAACGGATGGAGAGCTCGTCCTTCCAGACCCTAAGGTGAGACGCTACGAGGAATCACAGAAGGGTTTCGAGGAGGGTGAGAGGGGAAAGTGGGAGGCCGATTGTATTACCCCGCAGACAGTTAATCCCCTATTTTCGCCTACAGAAGGATACTTCTGCGAGCCAGACAAGCCAGATTTGGGGGCCCGGTCCAGTCCGTCTTCCGAACCCTGCGCATCACCCTAGAAGAGGTCACAGCAGCGCAAACCAGGCCAGCGCCTCCGTGGGAGTCAGGTGAGCGTTACAATTCATTCCTGGACCAGAGAACCATAAGAGTCTTCTCACTCTCATCAGCAGCGGATCCAGTCCCCATCACCTGTGGAGTCCCTCAAGGGTCATGTGTTTCCCCCGGGTTGTACAATATCTTTACAAAGCCTCTCTTTGATATATTGGACAAACTAGAGGTCTCATATACCAACTACGCCGATGATACTCAGATTCTTTACCCAATCCAGGGTGACTATGAAAAGGACACCAGACTCATAAATAAAATCTACCAAATCATCCAAACCTGGATGGCCACACATGGCCTATGTCTTAACGATGACAAGACTGAGCTCTTAATCATCGGGTCTACCAATAAACTGAATAAATTACCCCAGCTGTACAACTCCATCATGATCGATGGCATCAAAATCAAGGTAGCCAAGGAAGTTAAAACCTTAGGATTCTACCTAGACTCAGCTCTCACCCTCGACAAACAAGTAAATGCTACAGCCTCAGCAACCAGTTACACCTGCAAACTTATCCACGCCTGTAAACCTTACCTATCCACAGATAGCTGTATAACCATAGCGCAAGCCCTCACCGTCTCCAAATTAGACTACTGTAATGCACTGTACCTAGGCACCAGCAAACACAACAACAACAAACTCCAAACCCTGCAGAACAATGCCCTTAGAACAGCCCTAAGAATTCCCGAAGGCAACACATATCTGTCCATAGAAGAGCCGTCAACTGGCTGGCCATCAATGACCGTATCAAATTTAAAACTCTGAACATTACACACAATTGTCTAAACAACAAAGCACCTGCATACCTCACAGAAAAATTCAGAAAGCACACTTCTGAACGACCCATCGGAAAGGCCCTCTCAAACAGCATCAAAGTCCCCAACTTTAAACTGAAAAGAACTGGTGGATCCAGCTTCCCAGTTCTAGCAGCTCATCTCTGGAACTCCATCCCAGATGCACTCAGAGCCACCCCTTCCTTCCATGTGTTCAAAGTTAACGTCAAACTTTGGCTTAACACCAACGACTGCTAAATGCCCTAACTGCACCTAATACTCTGCACATTTATTGTAAATTAAGTGTAACTGTAACATATCCTACATGTAAATCATCCGACATTGTAACATAAGAAATGTTTGATATATGTAACATATCTCACTTGTAAGTCTTCCGACATTGTAACATAAGAAATGCTTGATATATGATCCTGTAACATAAGAAATGCAACTTATTTATGTAACTGTAACCTAAGATTTATTTTCTGCAAGTGCCCAGTTGCTTAACAGCCAGGTGCGCTCTATAAATAAATAAACAATACAATACAATTGTGCATGGATGCTTGGCCGTGCCTGCGGCCTGTGTCCACACTAGTGTGTGAGATATACGTAAGCTGTGAGGATTTTCAGCTGGGGCGGTATTTGTCCAGGTCTAGAAATGAGAGTGCTATACCAGTGGGCCTAGGTTTGGCAATGTAGCCGGTATCAGCATATATTAAACAAAGATGGAGGCAACACCTTTATGATCTTTAACTTTCAGTCACAGAGGGATGGTTACACTATGAACATGCATGGGAAGGAGCTTCTTTCTTGCGCTGTTTTCATAAAGTGTTAAAAGGAGTGGATTGCTGTTTTTTTCCATGCCTTTATTTTGCGGACATGATGCATCTTTGAGGTTTTCCTTGTTGTACTGTACATGTTCTGGAGAAAACTACTTGGGTCATGTTGTAGGGATTGTGCCAACAAGCAAGAAGTTTTTATTCTGTGTCGTAGGAAGGAATATGATCACTTTTTAGCTAACCTTGAATAGTTTCAGTTTTGCTTTTTGTTGTAATATTGTTCTTGTCTGGTTTGGGCACCCTCCACATGGGCCTTAACAAGGCCTTTGACCCCCTTCATGTATTCTCAAGTGTTCTGCATGAGGTAGTGGTAGCTGGTTTGGGTGTTGTAAGGGTTCTCTTCTTCTTCCCTTATCATGTCTGAGATGTAATGGGGATTCTGACCATACATCAGCTCAAATGGCAAACATCCTTTTGCTACCCTGGAGTCTTTCATAGTGCAATCATGACCCATGCTAGAAGGTCATACCAATTTCTACCATCCTTGTCCACTTGCTTCGTTAGGACATTGTTCAGTGTTTGATTGAAGCACTCTACCAGACTGTTTTTCTGGTGATGCTATATGGATGTTCAGAGGGCCTTTATATTCATCAACTGCTTCATATCTGACATGGAGTTTCCACATTAACCTACTTCCCTGATCCATTAGAATCTCATTAATAAACCCACTCAATTAAAGAAACGAATCAGAACCTTCAGGGTGGTTTTTGAGATGTTATTTCTTAGTGCCTTCGCCTTTAGGTAGTGGGTGGAGTGATAAAAATGTGTTTCTGCACAAGGTGCTTCCAGGGGTCCCACTATAGCTATTAAAATCATAAAGAAGGGTATTTCGATGATGGGTAATGGTTAGAGGGGAGCTCTCAGTACATCAGCTGGTGAGGTCATGTGACACAATGCACACACAGCAGAGAAGTTATTTAGCTGTGCATAAACCTCTAGCCAGTATAAATTTTATTTTGCATCTTATTTAGTCCAGATGTCTAGCCAGAAGGTGGGGGAGAGCCTACTCCAGAACATTTTGAAAGGGTTTGGATACTAACAGTTGGTATTAGTTTGTCCCATCCCCTCTGGGCTTCACTTCCACTCTGAAAATTAACTCACTTCTGTCCACAAAGTGAAGGGTCTTAAGATTTTTTACTCTCTTCCTCTGAAACCAAATACGTATGGGCTTACTCGAGAAGGGGATCCAGGCGCTGAGTTTCAGATAACTCTATGGAGGCTCGGCCTATAGTGCATATTAGCCTTTTGAAGGTCCCCTTTTGGGTAAATTCCTGAACCCTGCTTGATCCCAAACTGTCTCATCCAGGTCTTCTTCCATGTCGGGTTCAGGGGCGAGGTTCTTCTCTCAGATCAGCTGGGTAATGGGTTTGATGACATAAGCAATGTTTCTTTCTCAGATTAAATAGGATAATCTTCACTTCCCTGCAGTAGTCTCCATCTATTACTCCTGCTCCAACATCAAGGGAATGTTTGTGGGCAAGGCCAGACTTAGAATCTATCCTGCCATATATTGGGCAGCACCATCTTTAATCCCTCCTTTAACAGAGACTTCCCTTGTGGCAGAACCACCACCTCACCGCCACTGTAGAGGTAATTCTGCAACTCTTGGAGAAGCCTTAAGAGGGTGCTTGACTGACTTGGAGATCTTTATTATTCTCAACCTATTGGGTCGTGAGCAGCCCCTATATGCCACAATGACAACACTTCTCACAGATGGCCTTAACAATACACAGGCAAAATAGGATACATTTTTGCCAGGATTTTTTTGTGAATGAAATTAGGCTTCTTGGGAGGTTGTGGTGGACGTGGTGTACGGGGTACCCTGGTAAATACTCCACCTTCCTTTGAGCTCCCTACACCATAGTCCATACGTTCCTATTCCCCCAGCACTACATTCCAAGACAAAATCTAAAGAATGGTATCCCCTTCGGTCTGGATCTAGTCTGGTTTAATGGAGAGCCCAACAGCACTGGCATTCTCTCTCTCTCTCTATCTCTCAGGAGATTTTTCTAAAAGGATTCATATGCTAGGTTGCTCTAGATATTCTGCCCAGAAGGAGTTCTCAACTCCTCTCTCTATTTCTCTCCCTCTCTCACCAGTCTCACTCCTGCTCAATCTCAGGACATCTCTCACATCTTCTCCTCCTCTCCTTTTACATTCTGTCCTATCACGCTTGTTCTCTCTACTCTCCTTTCCCCTCCAATCTTACTAGTCTTCCTATCCCTCTCTCTCTTCCTTAGTCTCTCTCTTTCTCTCGCTCTCTCCCACCTCTCTTTTTCTCTGTCTCCTTTCTCTGATATTACCTTCTCTTACTCCCTCAATTTTTCCTTTCTTCTTGTCAATTTCTACTCTCTACTTCCTCCCCTAATACTCAGCTTCTCCCTCTTTCTATTCCCCATCTCCACCACCTTCCAGTCTCCCTCTCTCTCACCTCACACCCACATCCCACACATCACCAATGTTTACCCTCTCTCTACAGCTCTCTCCCTCTCCATCTCTTCCTGTTCCAGTCACACTCTCCCTCACTCTCTGCACTACTATAGTTGGTACCACTGTATCTCACACAAAATACCTTGTCTGCCATTGCCACAATTGTCACAACACTTCTCTCCACCTTCCATTCTCCACAACATGGTGTGTTGTTCCACCTATTCTGCCCTTTACATCATCAACCCTTTTTATCCAAATTCTCTTTAGGCTGGGCTTTTACAGCCCAGCCTGCCCTGGTTCATTCCTCCTCTGGGTTCCCACGTGTACTTGCGGTCAACTGTTTCTTGTGTACAATTTATTCATGGGGTTTCACACCTTTAGGTGCCACCACCTTTTTGCTCTTTGCAGCAGCCTCCACACATGGAGAGAATAGTTTGTTTGTTTGTTTTATTATTTATAATGCGCACCAGACCCGAGGGTATCAGGGCGCAGAAAGCAACAAGAAAACTTTCAGCTTCGTTTACGGTGCTGTTCAGTAATATACACATGGAAAAGGTTAACAGAGAGACAAATTATCAAAAATGAAGGAGCAATGAATGGTAAGTATATGCAGACAAGTAGGAGGACGACATGAGAGGTGAAGTGGAGTCGGTGGGCGGCGGACTATGTATTGGTGGTCATTTTCTTTTGATCTTGATGTGCTGGCTTTCACCACCAGGTAAGTGTGTTAAGTTTTGTTTTCCTTCTGATGCTGTTTCTGGTACCAGATGGAAGTCCTCTGCATAACTGGTTTATGATTGTAAGTGGTAACCTTTGCACAATGTTCCCTTTTCTCATAAACCTCAGGTTCAGATTCTCTCTGCAGCTGCCTTCTGGGATGAGCGCTTTGAAAGGACGAGAAAAAAGACCTGACCCGAGAGGAGCATGAAAGGTATTGCACTCGAGACAATGGGCAGTCAGTGACTGGCGACCCCCACAACACCCTCACTCCTATTCTGGGTAGGATTGGCTCTGGCAACTGCCCGGGTAGACCACACACCCAGGTTTGGAGGGGTCCTGGTTCCCCTTTGACAGGGTCATGACCAAACACACACACCACACACGTTCCGGTTTGAACTGCCTCATCTTTCCATTTTTGTTTTGTGTTTTTACTCTTCCTTTAATCTATTTGTTTATGTACTAATTCATCCCCTCTCACCCATCTTCATGCCTGCATGTGTGTGTGTCTGTGTGCTGGGACATGTGGTCGAATATTGAAATATTAAACTGTATGGGGTCATTACGAGTGCGGTGGTAAGGGGTTAGCGGTGCCGGTAAGGAGGCCGGTGCCGTTAACCCCTTAACGCCACATTACAAGGTCGCTTAGCGTATCCCGCTAAGGGACCAGGGAGCTAATAACGGGCCCGTTATTAACAGGCCCGTTATTAGCTCCCTCCCCATTCCCATTGAGCCCTATGGGGGCTCGAATGGGAATGGGGATGGGTATTTTGAATGGGGACTTACCGGGTCCTCCAAGGTTGGAATGACCCGGTAAGTCCCCATTCAAGGAACCCGGACCCGAGTTTGGAGGCAGCCATGGCGCTAATAGCACCATGGCTACCTCCAAACTCGTAATGACTCCCTATGTGTTGTGTTCCCAAAAGCATCTTGGCCTGAAATGTAATCACGAAATACAGCATTTTAAGACGTATCTTCCTTCTGCATCACCCATTGTCCCCGCCCTTGCCAGACACACACTCCTGCTGGATGTGTATTATTGTATTCTCCCTTTCAAATTTCAATTATGTTCCTGTAGTCCATTTTTCTTTTTTTCTGGGAGGTTTGATAATGTCATGCTTTATTTAATTGCGTATCCATTTATTCTCAAACCCTTCATTTTTTAACACAATGGTGGTCCTTTTACACTACCATATTATGCTGCATCATGGTATGTTATATTTGCAATGGTTTGTCGCTTTGTACATAGCCGACAAGGGCTGTGAAGCAGCTGAAAGGTCCCTATAGCACCCCACAAACACTCAAAAAAATATACATTAAGCGGCAATCAGTGCATGAAATAGGGCCACAGATCCTGATGAAGACCTGCAAATGTAAATGCAAATATAGGCTCTACCGTCCTTCTGAACATTACGATTCCTCTGCTTCCCTCTATTGGCAAGACAAGGTAACAGCATCCCAGGTTCAGAAGGGTAGACACGCCTGGATTATGAACAATATATAACTCCCAGAAAAGCCCAGCCTCAGCCCAACAGGAATCCAATCTCCCACACCACCATTACCATCCCCATAAAGCTGCTAGGAGGCCCCAGGAACTAGCAGGCAGCCCAGTCCAGCGCTTTGCTTCCAGAGGAGCAACCCATCAAAACACGTCCTCATTTAGGAGAGCACCGTGGTTTCTCACAGTTTTTAGGTCTATAGAACATGGCAGGTTAGGGCCTAGAGAATGTTTCCTAGAACAGTGTGTGCTCACCTGGTCCCTGGAGCATTGTTTGAACACACCAAGGCAGTGCAGGAAGGCCTCAAAGACTGTGTCAAAGCTGCCATAAAGGTTCTGCATACAAGCCATCTAACAGACAGATACCCGCAAATAGTGTTGCCATTAATATGTCTCTTGACCTAGTGAGCCTGCTGTGTGTTATTTTAGAAGCTTACCTATAATGTAATTCTCTTATAATGCACTACAGTGTCTTATTTGCCAAAATCACTGCATGCAAGGGTGACACACTGGCCAGTCTTGTAGTTCTTGTGATGGGGAGATATCTCAAACTTTTCTTTTGTGCCCCTCCACACTCATTCTGCACCCAGGCTATTCCTAGCCATTAAACCTCCATCTGGTGTCTCCCCCTCTACTTAACAGCAAAAGGGAATGCAGTATGATTGTCTGGTTAGTAGCCCCCACAAATCCCAGGAACTCTTGAGATGATCTCAAGGTCATCATGCATCCCCAAAATGATTTGACATAACATCACCACCACACTATTAATTTACTGCATGCAAGTTCTGTGATCAACAAGGGAAATATTTTCATTTGATTATCTTCTGGCCAAAACACTAAATACTATACATTCATCCCAACATCACTGTGTTTTCATTTGCCTATCCATTGTGCGTTAAGTATGTTTGTGCCTCCCTTACTTTTCCCACTGATCCCCTTTCCTGCTGTACTTGATCCTGTTACCTTTTCATCCCACAGACCACGGTCTGGATGCCACCTTTGCTGAGTCCCAGTTCACCTCTACACAGATAAGGTTCCACTCTTTAAGATCACTACAGTGGTGATGCTTGCAGTATAAAAGACCGATAGCATAACATAATGTGAATGCCTTTCTCCAAATTAAAATACTAGAAGCAATTTGCCCTAAAAGCCCCAGTGTTTCAAGCTGCATGGTTTTGGAAATTATTACTACCGTCTACACATTTGCAGATGAGCAACTGTGATTAATGTGCTTTTATTCAGTCAATGGTTTTCGAGCAACATCTAATAGAGAATCAGTGTAAAGCTTGGGAGGTCTATGATGTCACACAGACACAGTGGTGAAAGAGACCCTGCTGCTCGTACAGTAGTTACATAACTCATAAGGTGTCCCTTTCTCACCGTCTGCTCTCTCAATGTGGGCCAGCAGGTCAGGGGATACAGAGGGGAGCCATAAAAGAACCATAACCATCATTTACCAATAAAGAAATTACCTTCTGTCATGCCACCCTCTTCCATCACAAACCAGTCACAATACCAAAATAAACACCTGACCATCTGCCACTTGCCCCCTGAAACACTTCCTTGCTATCGCATCTGGCTTGAGGGAGTGTGGAGTACCTGTCACGGTATGTCAATCCTGCTGTGGAATGTAGAAGGTTGTGTGTGCATGGGTGAGATGTAGAATGTTGATATGTGCTTGAGAGAGTGGGTGAAGGCAGTTTGAGGCTGACTGATTTAGGCGTGGATGCACTGGTGGGTCTCTATATATCAGTACTTCAAGAGAGGCGTTTACACAAGTTATCCAACCACTGCCTGACGTGCTGGAATAAACCAAGTGCTGAAACTACTTTGTTGTCTACCACGTCACATTTTTGACTACAGCTTACGGGTATACTTTATTTGTAACATGGCTCACCCATGCAAAAAAAAAGCAGCAGCATGCATCTTGGCACCCTGCCTCCACCTCCCTTTTATGCCTATGCCCCTTTGCCAAAAGGTGAAGGTACCTGGTGTCCAGCCATCGGTCCCCCGTCTCTCTTGACATGGATTGACTTCATAAGAACACTGGAGATGCAGGCCTATCACTGCGACAAGCCAAAGGCTTCAGCAGTGTCTGAGCATAAACCAGCTCGTGCTCTAGCTCTATCAGTGACAGAGGCCTGCCGCTAAAAGCTGTCTCGTGTTTAGACACTTAAGTTAAAAAAAATCCATGTCTCGGTATACCAAACAGGTGAACCGCGAATTCAACTGATTTTGAAATAATGTGTTCTTACATAGATATCTTGCATTTCCAGGCCTGTAGAGCACCAAGGGGAAAGGTCATCTATGAACAGTGTCAGCCATTCCATTCTATCAAACTAACATGGCACAGTAAATGGAGAGTCTGTGTCCATGAAGCTACCATGTCCAATAACAGTAGCAATAGGCTCAGGAGAAGGGAGCGCGAGCGGAAGTGGAGTGTCTGGACACATCAAATAATAACTTTAGAATGTAGGGTATGGTTGTTTCATTTTAAATGCGTGTCCTCACTCTGCCAATCACAACGACGATTGCACAGGAAATGATGCTCGATAGAACGTTGCTAATAGAGGACGCACACCTGTGCACGCCTAACTGGCTTTCAGCCTGAAAAGACTGCACATCTACAGGGTAGTAAGGAGGCAAATAATAAGTAGGGGTAGGGTGTGGTCGGGTGCAGTATGCTGCCAAGAAGAAGGGAAGCGGAGTTGAAACATGACATGTGAGGCACCGAGTTTGTTGAACCTATGAAGGGCATTAGGGGGAGTAGGGGCGGAACGCCGGGGTTTTTCGGCCGGAGGACCTTCCAAAAACGGGCAAAAATATGGCATTAAGGAAGGCAGTATCAAAAAAGGACACACGCATAACATATGGAAAGCCAGCCTTTGGCCATTAGAATTTGGAGAGCAGCATATTTTATAGGCAGCTGACAAAAGGGTGACTATTGACACAGAAACAGGTCTGGTTTAGCAAAACTGGAAAATAAACCAGGTTGTCAGGGCAGTCTGAAAAGTAGGTATTTTGATCAGTGGAAAATGTTCAAAAAAATACAGTTCCGAAGAAATCTATTCTCCAGCCATGTAGAGTGCTCCCTTGAATGAAAACAGTACATGTTATCGACATTTTTTAATATCGCCTAACACAGGATGCACCCTTTGTCCTGATATGAGATCATTAGTCTCTGGGAGACTACATATAAACAGTGCTTCCCATGTGCAAGGTTTTGGCCAAGCCAAGTACATGGCAATTGATAGGTGATGATATGCCCGACTAGAATAAACGGAATGTATGCTTCTACAGGATGCCTAGTTACAGTGGGGTTAATGGGACCAGGGCTTGGTTCTTCCCTACTTGAGATGCCTTTTTTAACTTCAGTTTGTTACTTGCATGCCTCTGTCACCCACTTCCTCTGCCTCCACTCTAGCACCTCACCCATCATGGTCACCACCCGAGCACAGCTGGCCATACTGACTACCTGCACCAAAACATGTCCAATGTTCAGTGTCCTTTATGTATGTATGTCTAACGATGCATTGTCCACGGTGACTGTTAGATTTACTCCGCTGGTCAGAATGCCCCTCAAACTCACCCCATTGTAAGAAGCTCGCCGCTTCCCAGCAAATCTGATTTCTTATGTATTGTACATTCTTTTGTGATCAAAAGAGCATTGTTCCTCCTGTATATCAATACATAAATACATACTTTTGTTTACTGATTGACAAACCATACATGTACAATATGGGGTTGAAGCGAGTGTACTCTTGGTGCACTAGTTAACCTTATGACTTGGTGGCTGTGGGGCACTAACAGAGCATTGCAATAATCTGTGAACATGCATATGTGTGCCCAGCCTCACAGCCCCTTGATATCCAATGGCTTTTTTTAGTTCCCTCTCTGCAGTAATACTTTTTCATTACTACAACATTGAAAAATACTTCCTTATTTAAATACGGCTGCTTTATGGGGAACGTTATTTTCATTTATTTTGTTTGAATTTTGGGTTGCTTTGCGGTCATTGGAACTTCTTCATAACTTGCTTAGTACACTACAAAGTGATCTTCACTTAGGCCAAGGCTCGGTTACTGTGAGCAGCCCTGAATATTGTAATTTAAATGCTTTGACTCCTTTGCTTTTCTATTTTTCACTCACTTGTTACACTTCTGTATAATCAAATGTTGTCTCCTCATTCAAAATGTGCTTCTGTGTGGGCAGCCATTTTAGATTTCTTGCATTTGAATTGTGAGTTGGGTAATGCTGGGTGAGCATGCCCCACTGACAGGGACATTTAAACCTACTGCATAGCGACAAATATCACATACCTTTGTGTGTGTTTTTAGCTCGAGCTCTGGTTGGAAATGGTGGACTGCAAAGGGCCAAACTTTCCATGTGTCCTGGGAGGTGGTAGGAGATGGTTTGTGCTGTGTTCATGTCAAGTGTCTCTACAATAGACACACATGGCAATCTGCAGGTGCTTATCCAGTTCTGACTCTTGATGTTCATACCAGGGCTTGCAGTACTGGGTTTATAATGGGAACAATAGAACAACAAAAGGCAAACAAAACACAAGGGACTAGACCTTATTTAAATCAAATCATCTGCTAAAAAGAGTAACTTGTGTAGGCAAAACACCACCATTCCTTACATGTTGTGCTAAAATGCACTGGTTTTGTACTATACTCTAAAGGTGTGTTTAGGGGAATTAGTAGGATCTGGGTGTACTAAGGGGGTGGGACACATATGGGGCTGTAACATGACAAGGTTAACATGCAGCCATGTATTTTGTCATTGTGGTGTGGTAGGTCAGAATTAGGAGACTGAAATACACGCATCCAACAAAAAGTACACATAGGCCATGAGCCTAATGAATGAACGGTGGCTGGTTTTTGACCCCCACACTGGAGTTTCTTTCTCAATGAGGTTCCTGGCCCCTAGTGTACAGTCTAAGCAAGTGGCCTTGACCTTAGACCATAAACACTTCACTCTCTTGCCAGTACAGTTCAATCACGTTTTAGTAGTGTCTTATCTCGACATGGAACCGTCTGGTCAGTGTCCACCCCTTGCAGGATATAGTTCCTGGCATTGTCACCCTGGGGTTTTCCCCCATCTTGACTTGAAATTTCTCTCACCCCACATTGGGGTCTAGTTCCTCTCACCCCATCTCGGGGTCTCACCTTTCTCTCCCTGCTTTGTCATCATTTCGCTATCACCCTGCCTTGGGTTTTCACAGCTTTTAGACCACCTTGGGGTTGTCTCCCTCTTTTACCAGTCCATGGGGTCTCACTCCATTCACCTCGCCATGGGGTTTCACTCTGTTTAGCCCAGCTTGGGCTCTTCTCTCTTCCTCATCACCCTGGGGTTTCACTTGGTTCACCCCACATTGGGGGCTTTACTCGGTTCACAATACCTTGTGGTCGTCTCTCGATCTCCCCACTTCAGGGGTTCATTTGATTCACCCAGTTTTGTGGACTTTTTTTGCTAACTCCTCTCCTCAGGTCATTACATGGTTCACCCTGCCTTGGGATCTTCTCTCTCTCAGCACACATTGGGGCTCTCCTCTGTTCACCCTGTCTTTGGGTCTTCTCTCTCTAACCCCTCTTTGGGGCCTGGTCAGTCTCACTTCCCCTTTCCCGGTTCCTTGGAGCAACCACATACGTCTTGTTGCAGTGCTACTCAGGAGACTTGGGAGTTTGGCCTATGCATCTTAAATTCTTCAGTTTCCTCTCCAGAATCCACATTGGGCAGAGTTGCGTCCCTCTCTCTTGGGGTTTGCAGTGGCTCTCGGCACAATGCATACTGGGTGATGTACACTTATTGCAGCCCATCCTGGCTGTGCGTTCCCGGTTCCTGCTTTGGTACAGATATAGGCATCCCAAAGGCTTAGCTGGGGTTGGGTTGGCCACCCCTTTCCGATGCTCACTGCGTCTTGACAAACCTCCCAGGAGGCAGGTCCCTACAGTCTCCAGCTATGGGGCTGTGCCCATCCTCTTGCTCCTGAGCTGATTGACTCTTTACCGTTCCCTCTGTTAGAGTGGAACTTACCACAATTCGCTTGTTCCCTGCAAATAGTCTGTACACAGAGGGTCGGAAACCAAATCAGCCATTCTTACAGGGTGCTTCAGGTTTTCATATAGGCCATCTGTCATATAGCCAACCAAGACATTCGGGTCTTGGGAATTGGGAGGGTAACTTACATCTCTCTCTAGGGGTATCCTGTTCTCTTAGGAGGCCACTCCCAATGAGATCTCGCTTGACCTGCCCCCTAGGGCATGTTAAGCTTAGCAGGGACACCACCCTTGTCCCATAGGGAGTGGCTCCCACTTGGCAGATGGGACACATTTCCTGGATTTGTCACACTTGATATGCATTGCTTGTGTGTCTACGGTGAAGTAATGATGTTTCAGTTTTGTTCTAGGCTGTCATCTATGACGCATGATGTGAATAAAGAGAAGTACGCTCTGCAAGTAAAAGACTGGACATCAAAGACATGCTCTCAATAAATGAGATATCCATTGCACCTCAGTGGTTTTACTGGATGATGTCTGGAAAGAGAAGGTACCTGACTAGTAAACCACATCCACAGGACCTGGTAAAAGTACGTCTGTAAAGAGCATGCCCAAGAATGGTTGAGGCCTCATAGTCATACTTGAATGCATAATGAACATATCCTTGTCAAGGACCACATCGTCTTAGAGCCACCGGTCTTGCTTGTTATGTTATGTTAATCGATTTTATACTGTGCCAACTCACCAATTTAGTAGTCTGAGAGTGCCTATATTGTCCAAGAGTTGGTTTATTGTGACCCTTCAGGGGTATTGAGAGACTAGTCTGTGGTAAGGTTTTATACACAGCATATTTTAAAATTACAAGTTAATGATCCTAAACATTACACTGTTCCAGAATTTATTGGAAACCAGGATCTTCATTTTTTTCTGAACCACATCAGACTCTCTGGACTTAAATCCAATAGAAATGGTGCATGAACATTTCAAGGCATATGTCAAGCTGGGTTTAAATTCAAGGGTACCTGTAAACACCATACGTACTCCAGGTACGTTATACCCAAAACACACAATGGACCTAGGCAAATGAAGCTTGAGAGATCACTTGTACAACCAACATTTTTCATATATTTATATCAAAATATTGTTTTTATTTCAAAAAACAATTTTAATACTGTTTGTTCATGGTCAATCATACACAGTAAATATCAAACATCGTTCTCTTCTATCTCACCATCCATACTCATTCTCATTCAACACACCAAATGATTACTTCATACACAAAGAATCGATGAAAGACAGGTATTCATACCTGTATAAAAAATAATCCCCTCAATGTACAATATTGTTTCACCTAAGACAATGTTTAATGTGTTCTCCCTAGAATAGCAAAAACTCTCTTTTCCACAAGATCTACATGTTTCAGTTGTATCGTTGCCCCTCTGCCCAATGCACTCCAACCTTCCTCGGATCAAGGTCAGCACAAATGATGGTATAACCTAATAACATAAGGTGAGTGATGTCCTCTGGAATGCGTCTCTAAAATCAAACAAACAGTAACAAGCCATTAATCTCTAGTTTCTAACTTTCTAACGACACAGTAATCTTGTGTGTATCCATCAAAGATGATGGTACTGCTCGACATTCACCTCCAACCTTTCGTGTCGGGCATAGTATCAACGGCAGAACTAATCCTTCTGACTTCTGTTGTCACAATCACAGGAGCCTGAAATACATTACGATATAGTGTTCTAAACATTATCACTCTTCTCTCATCGTCTTGCACATGTTTATCCACACAGCATAAAGCTCTATGGTGTCCAGTAATCAATCAACTTACTTAGCCACGTAATTCAATCAAACACCTGAATCCCATGTCTTTGTTTAGAGTAAAAAAATCCTCAATGCTTTCCCTGGATCAAATTTTCACTACGTCCTCTGCAGCTGAAAGATGAACCCACAATGGATGAGGTGCTAGACACTCATTGGTCTGCATTGTGAAATTGTCAGAAAAGGAGTGCAGGAAGCTAAAGTGGAGGTTTTAAATATAGTGGATGGAAATCAGAAAAAGAAAACAAAGGAACAGCCTGTGCTGAAAGGAAACTGTGATCCCAAGAACAATAGATCAAGAGGCGAAAAGAGAGAAGAACGCTTATGCTTTCGATGTTCCAGCAATACACACTTTGCCGCATCAATGGGATGTCCGGGTACAACAGTTGTCTGTGCAAAATGCAAATGACAAGGACATTTTGCTAACTGTTGCAAACACTTTCAGTTTAATCGGAAGAGGGTGCTATTCATAGATTAAGAGGAAGGGCTTAGATCTTCTGAGGAGGAGGATGGATGCCATGTTGAAAATGTTACTGTTAACATGATTCAGGGAGTGGATGAGGAGGAGTGTGAACATCCCTATGTGAGTGTGAGGGTGAAGGATTTCTATGATGGCGAATTCTGGTTCAAAGATATATCTCATGTCTAGGATGTGTTTGAGCAATATATGGAAGGTGATGTTCGGAATTTGTTCAAACGAGACATCAACCACAGGGGGTACAATCAGGATAAGATTGAACTGTTTGGATACTTTGAAGATACATTTGAGTTCAAAGGGAGGTGTGCACAAGGAAAAGTGTACCTGACCAAAAAAGGGGTTTTACATTCCTGGGGTGGCATGATCAAAAAAGACTTATGATAAGGTTAAATCCATATACCGATGACCAGCTTCTACATGTGAGACCCATGGTGAGTGATAGATAAAAAAAAAATCTTTAGGAAAGGAGTGGGGAAAGTGAGTGGTATGCAACATCACATTGTATTAAGGAAAGTAAGTGTTTCTGTGTCAGCCAAATTACGGCCTATGCCCTTAGCCTTAAAAGATTATGTAAAAAGGGAATTGAATGATTTGTTCCGAATGGGCATCATTGAAAGGGCTGGTGGAGTTGATTGGACATCCCCTTTAGTTGTTGTAAACAAATTGTCAGTTGATTTGCGGTTGTGTGTGGATCTGCATGAGTTGAATAGGTATGTTTTGATAGATCAACATCCGTTGCCCAATATGGGGGAAATGTTGGCTATGGTTGGTCAAGGGCGAGTGTTTTTTCGAAAGTGGATATGGCATCAGCCTACCATCAGGTTGAACTTGAGGAAGGATACAGAAAGTTGACAAATTCATAACGCATGAGGGAGTGTTCCAGTTTCGAAGGATGCCCTTTGGACTAGTTTCCGCATCTTCAGTATTCCAGAAAGTAATGGACAGGCTTTTCGAAGGGATGAGAGGTATGTTTTGATTTCAGGATGACGTACAGATGTGTGGTGAATCAGAAAGTGAACATGACAGGGTGTTGGATGAAGTGCTTAGGATTTTGGAATCTAATGGAATAACACTGAGGGAGGAGAAGTGTATGTTTCGAGAGAACAAAGTTGAGTATCTTGGTCATGAGGTGTCAGTGCATGGAGTGAAACCTAAGAGTAGTATGCTGAGTGCTATAAAGGAATTGAAGAGGCCAAATTTAAAAGGAGAATGATGCTAATTTTTGGGTATGATAGAATTCTACCAGAGATTTGTGAAGAATTATGCTAACAAAGTTGGTGAAATGAGAACATTACTAAAGAAAGGGGAGGACTTCACTCGGAATGGGAAATGTGAGGATGAATTTAACACGATAAAGGAGGACATTTATTTGGCTTGACCTTTGGGAAATTTTGATACACATAGAAGGAGTCTGATTACAGTAGATGCCAGTGACAATGGCATTGGAGCAGCACTATCGCAGGTGAAAAATTCGGACCAGGAGGAGATAGTTGCACATGATTCAAGAGCCTTAAGAGGAGCAAAAAATAATTATTCTGTTCTGGACAAAAGAAGCATTAGCACACCACTGGGCAGTTGAGAGGTTCAGAAAGGTGTTGTGGGGTAGAATAGTTGATTTAGCTCATGGCAGGCATGTTGGAGTGAGAACAGAGGCCATTTTGAGGAGTAAATACTGGTGGTCAGGGTTTGATAGAGATGTTGAAAGAAGATTGGCTGATTGCATTCAGTTTATGAAAGTGGGTAAAGGTGTGGAGGCCAATGGACAACATGTTATGGAGTTTGGCATTCCTTGTAAGGTATGCAATTTAGGTCCTGTAGAGTTAGGTTGTGGATGTGGGAAGTATATCTTGGTACTGGTAGAATTGTTTTCACGATGGTCTGCGTTCAGGGCAGTTCGGGATATTTGTGGTGAGAGTATTGTTTAATTCATTCAAGACATCTTTGCGAGAGAAGGTCTCCCAGGAAGTATATTAGCTGACAATGGTACACAATTTGCAGGTGGTTGTTTTGTGGAATACATGAAGAATTGTGGTGTGAAACATAAATGGTCAGCTTCATACCATCTGGAAGGGAATGGTATGGTGGAGAGGATGAATAGATATGTTATGGATTCCATTTGCATTGTTGGTGCATGTGGAATGGACAAGAAGGTGGCCATTCAGGAGCGAATATATGCTTTGCGTATGTTGCCCCATTCCATGATGGTTGTGAGCCCTATTGAACTTATACGAGGTCATAAGGCCAATACCAAGGTGAGCCCACCTTGGTTGGGAAGAGCGAGAGAGAGAGTTGGATTATGTGGTAGATGAATTGAGGAAGCGTTTGAAGGAGAAGAAAGAGAAGTGGGTGATGAGAGAGAATATGAGACAGGGAAAGAACGAATTGAGAATAGAGTGAGGCATTTGGGTGAGGATAAAGGAAGGAGTGATTAAGAGCAAGGGTATTTACTGTACTCAGATCCTGTCCATGTGGTGGCCGTACTTAAGAGTGCAGTGCGAGTGAGCGGTGGTCAGGTATGGAACAAGAATAGGATTGCGGTGGTAAGGAGAGGGTTTGTTGGATAGACAAAGGGAGGTGTGTTATGATGTACTTTGATAGGTAAGGAGTGTGCTGTGGGCAACACTCCATATAGATTGTTGTCATACAGGGAGGCTTCCAGACACAGTAGTTGGTCGAGAGTGTCCAGGAAAGAAGTTGTTCTGGGGGTCTGTTGCTGTCATATTTAAATAAACTGGATATAAACCTTTCCTGTTGTCAGTGTTTTATATCCCAACACTTATGAACATTCCTAAGTTGTTGACTGACTTGCCTCAGTATTGTTGGTGTGCAGGGAATGGGATTATCCATCCCTACATGACACTACTCTTTTCTTGAAGCTGGTTCATAAGCATATGAACAAGACTGAGCTAAATGGTGGAATCAACACATTTTTGGTTCAATTACTTTCACAAAACATTTGCTGCAGGACAATTACAGTGATTCCTGTGCGCAAGTGTCTGTGCGCCTGCCTTCAGGTGGTGGATAGAATGAGGGCTTTGCGTGGCCATTTCACTGACAAGAGATTGCGTGGTTCGATCCATGAATACGTCTTGATCCGCACATTTGTGGCCGTGTGATGGACTGCCTGCGCATGTCACTCGTAATGCCCATATTTTCTCTTGTTCTTCCCCATTTTGCATGTTCCGCCCCCTAATCGGGTCTATGCGCAGGCCACTTGGCTGCTAGCAGAGACCTGCCGAACCTGCGCAAAGGCCCCACAATGTATGAAAAAGTCCTGTGCAGTCAATTCCATGTATTGACAAAAGAGGTTTTGCTCAAGATTTGGCATGCAAAGTCCCTATTTACTGTGCAATTAATTCCACGAATCGGGCCCTTAAAGTTTGCAATAGCCAATATCTCATTCGAATATGTCCCAAGTCCTTATTGGGCAATAGCTTTAGTTAATTGTGTATGTATCCAAAAAAAGGGAAATATATAACACATTCCTACAATCTAAGTTTGATCTTCACTAAATTGCAGTTATTGAACCAACCACTTAATCCGGCCTTCGTTTTAAGGTCAAGGTAGATCGCTTTTAGGGATGCAGCTCTTTCATAGTGAACCCAGTATCATTATAGAAGGATTCACCAGCTTCCCTAAAGCATCTCAACTCTCGAGGGTAGATTTCGATCATTCCTGTTTTCAAAGCCTCATTTATATCTCCTGATTTTGCTTGCAGTACTTTCAAGTGCAATGTGCCCCCTCGATTCTAAGTATATACATGGATGTACTCCTGGGCAATCCTAAACATGGTTGCCAAAGTTTGACTTTGATTTAAGTAAAATAGGCATCCAAATAGATGGTCAGAAATTCTAAACCATATGTAATCGCTGGAATTAATTTTTGTTGACATATTGTCAGCATGGGCAATAATGAATATGCTCCATATTTACAATCAATGCCCCTCAATAGAGCCCCAAACTAGTAACTTTTTTCTCTCATTTCCTAATCAAATACTGATTTGATGTACACGTACACATCTTGTAAGTGGGTATAGTCCACAGTTTGCAATGGGTTGCCCGCTACATGGTATTTAAAATTCCTTTTATTTTTCTTTCTAGAGAAAAACATTACTTTGAATGTATCTCTGTTGTGTTAAATAATGTGCTGCTGCAAAACTAACCAGAGCATTCAGCGATCTTTGAAGACCCACTTCTGTTTGGTCAAATAGCATAAAAGTGCCTGTGTATGATAACCATACAAAGTGACAATTTCTTATTTTGAGAGGTACCGACATAACTTTTAATAGAGTGTCTTGTAAATCCCCCATAAAGATGTCAAATAAAAATGAGGCTAGCAGACACCTTGTTTTATACCTTTATTGGACATAGTTTTGCTAGTCAATGTCCCATTATTGTCTAATCTGAAATGCACTGTGATCTCATGGTGCAATTTACAAATACCTTTTATTTAGACTGAGGGAAGACCCCCTTTGGTTAATTTAGAGCATAAGAAGTTATGATAAACAGCATCAAAAGCTCTTGAAAAATCAATAAAGGCATCAAATGCCAGTGTTGATTTTTCATGAGGACAGTACTTCTTACAAACATGAGGTGCATCAAGTTAGGAATTGTCAACCAGTTCTCTCGAAAGTTGATCTGAGTGACCTTAAAAATATGCTTAGTTGTAGCCCATATCTTTAATCTATTTAAGATTGAAAGGTTAAAGACTTTGCTAAGTGCATCTAACATGGCATGAGTCAATATGTGAGGGGATCAGATCTCCTGCCCTTTTTAAAAATAGGAATAAGTAAAGCCTCTTTCTACGAGCGAGGCATATCTCCAGCCAAATCTATTTGTTTAAATTGTAGAGTTGCAAAATTATCCCCAAATTCAGTATTTTGGGTGATTGATATGCTTGCTAATCCATCAGGACCTATGCTCGAGTGTTTTATAGAATGTTATATTTCAACAACCTCCCCACACTCACATAATGAATGGGCATACACCATTCAAGGGGTTCCATCACTGTCACTATATCCCTTGCACCCAAGAGCTTGAAAGGTATCCTCAATATATGCTGCAAAGATGTCCTCCAATATTGGCAGAAGCAAATTCAAGTTTCAATTATTATATCATTATTCACCAGTGCCCAAACAACATGAGTACCTTTCTTCTTCTTCGCAGATATCATCATTCAACATTTAGTACTTATTTGATATTTCTTAGAAAGTTTTATCCCATTTGTACACCTGCACACTACTTTATTTCTTTGGTTGCCAGATAAATGGAGATGTTTTACCTGAATTAGTTATTTTCTTTAGGCTCTTTTTTACCATGATCTTCACATCATTCATGATTCTGCTCCTGGGTCTCCAAGCCGTTGTTGAAGGTGGTTTGCAAGCAATAACATTCAGTGTCCAGATTTTAATTTGATAGCATAAGTTTGAATACAAAATTTCAATAAACCTAGAGAGACTGTTTTAGTCAGCTGAGCCTTAACAGGTGCTTAAAACCAGGAAAAGCCTTTGATATTATTGTCAGACCAATTATTAGTAGTACCATCATTGGTAGTGGTATCCCTGGACTCAGACCTATGCTCAAAATTGGGAGTTAATGGTGTGAGTTTCATAATTAAAGCGAGATAAGCATGGTCAATTTAATTATTTCCTCTCTCTCTTTAAACTATGAACATTTTCAAAGCAATTGACATGGGCAAAAATATAATCGATTGTTGATTTTGGATTAGAGTCAAATAGAATATTGCCCTCTGATCTTACAGTTAGCAAAGTCATTGTGCCATTTCAAAATAAATCACACCACAAACGGCCATCTTTGCTTCCTCTACTTTCTAACATAAATGGGTCTGAGATATGGCAAAAAAAGACATCCTTACCGCCACTTGCATATTTTGCTAAGCATCGTGGCATTAAAATTCCCTTCACAGAGGACAAATACAGGGGGGGCAAGAATTATCCATGTTTCTAAAATTAAGTGCAGGTTTTCAAAAGGTTTATTGAAATCTTCTGAAATCGAGTGGCATATATATTAACCATCAATCCTTTAATTTCCATATTAGATACCTTGTGGTCATACATAATTACACGCCTTGCCTTTCATAAACACTATTGATATAATTACATTTTTTATATCAATAAGAAACCCCCAGACCCCCTTAGATCTTCCCTCCTGGCCTTAATTGGAAACACTGGAATATGTGGAGAAACCGTCTCATAAAGGTGGCCCATCAACCATGTTTCTTAGATAAATACAAATTCATGCAGTTATTAATATCCGATTATTTAAGATGTGATTGCCCCGAAGGACATTGATAGAGGACCGGCCGAGAAGCAGGGCGATTGCTGTAAATGTTTTGTTAACATTGCAAGGAACCATCCCCAATCGATATCACTGACCGGTTCCTTATGCAGAGGATCGAAGTGGAAATGATGGTTATATGTCATTTTACCGAACCCATTTTCAGAGTGGTGCGTTTTCCTGACTCCGAAACACCGAAAAAATACCAAATATATATATATTTAATTTGAGGGTCCCCCCTGCAGCCTCCCCGTCTTTCTAATCATGTAACCCCACGCCAAACCCATCCCCATCCATTTTAACCTCTTGCCCTAGTCCCATATATATATTAAATTATATTTTTCAGTATTTCTTCGATATTTTGGTGTCAGTAAAACGTACCACTCTGAAAATGGGTTCGGGAAAAGGACTGGATTCCGAAATAAACACCCTCTTAGTTGGATTTTCCATTGAATGGGTAATATGCCAGTGACTGTGTTATTGCTTAATCATATTATTATCATAACGTATACAATGAAATTGAATCAAAAGCATTATGAGCAGTCTGATGTAATTCTATGGATGTATTTATGGCTCCAAACTGGGGCAGAGTAAAAAGGTCTCTGTGATAGTTTGTTGGGCTTTGGGGCCCAATGCTGCCACCTTCGTTGTTGGTGGCAGTTGTGTGTAAATCAAAAACATCTGTAATATGTGATTGCACATTTACATCTGATTTTACATCAGAAAGCTGCCGGTTCTCTAATACCATCAAACTCATTGTTTGCGTTTTAAGAATAAGGACCATTGCAATTATCTGAAGGGCTAGGAATTGTTTTTATGAGCTCCGGGCAGCTTCTTAAAATGTATCTGGATGTAATTGTCAAAGGCGTCTATTGAATAGTAGAGACCCTCAGCACCTGTTTGCAACCGCTGGGTGGGGGCTGGGGGGAGGGGTAGAGTTGGACTGAAGTGGCACACAGTGGCAAACGGCAATTAATTTCGTTTATCCCATACTGTTTGAGTAGTATCTAAGGGGGAGGTATTTGATCAAATGTGATGCAAATTGTGCATTAAAAAATATGTATTCAGTAACACTGGTTAAAACTACTAGCCACATGGTGATATAACTTGGCGCACTTTTCCCAAAAGAACAGGCCCACAGTAGCATTTTGCGTTTTTGGTTTGGGCATTGCCCTATTGCCCTATAGGCCAGGCCGATCCTGGTCCACTAAAATGAATGGCCAGCTGTAATGAAATGCAGTTGTCATCCCCCTTCACTCTGAGGCCAATGCACCAACTGGAGCAAATGTACTTTGCACACTTGGCGCATGCGAGTAGAGAATGCTATTCAGGCTCCTCCAAGGCTCCTCCTTCCTGATTCAGGTGAAGCTGCCATGCACTGCCTGCCGCCCACTCTGGACAGTCATTAGCAACCGAGTGTCCTGAGTTTTGCTATCCCTGAGATTGATCGATTATGACCTAAAATGCCCAGTATTCACTTAACCCACTTGTGAAACGGGGATGCTTTCAGTAAACCATTGGAATACAGCTGATGTATACTATTCTGTCCAGCAAAATAGCTGTGCTGTAGTGTTCGCACAACAGCATCCAGCTCCAGAGTTGGTGAGCCATTATCAGCATGTAGGAAGACTTGCATTAGACATAGGAGTGCTCATACACAGTAAAAGTACAACCAATTAAGATGCCCATACCTGTATACAGAATAGAGGGACCCGATTTGCCGGGTTACTGTGCACCAGGCACTTCAACGCAGGATCCTTAGAGGTTATTTGTGAGATTCATGATTTTCGTGACAGCAATTACTGACCTACACTGTTGACAGCTTTTCAATTGAACATACACATACTATTTCAAAATGACCCATCTATGGAATGTGCCCACATAACAGAGTAGACTCCTTTCACCAACTTCAAAGCACATGGCCTGCCACTCCTTGGCCTCATCACGAGTCTTGCGGTATCTCAGCGGTAATAGCCCCGGGATACCACCACCGCAAATAGCATTACTGCTGCTCGGTCCGGTGCCATTAGTGCCGGATCACGAGTAGTGGGCTATGGATTATTTCCCATTCAGCATTGGGTCCATGGGATTCATAGCCGGTCAGGTAGCACATCGAGCTGAGCGCCTGTTTTTGACACCTGTGGGCAGCCTGCTGATGCCAGCTCGTATCCCGGCAGGGCCAACTCAACCTTTCATCCTTCCAAGATCGATACATTGAGTACCACGCAATGCCACACTGTCGGATAGTAATATCCACTGTTATATCAGTGCTCAGATGCATGCAGGCTTGTAGTGATATATATATAAAAAAAAATATATAGATATTAGCGGTGGTGGAATTAGCACCAGCGGTAATTGCGTCAAAACAGCTGAAAACGGGCGGAAACCTGGATTTTTACCTCCAGCAAAAAGCTGGAGGTAAAAATCCAATTTACCGCCCAATAGCTGACTGGGCCAGCCCTTACATGCAGCGATAATAGTGTTACCGCGCATTTAAGGGCTAAGGCCTAACTCATGATGAGGCCGAAGTCTTTGAAGAGGGCAAACATACATCCCATACAAAGCAGACTTCACTTATTTTTCTGTCCAAGTGATATTTCTTTCTGCTGATGAGTGAGAGAGAATATTATATTTACATGGCTACAGACCTTTGCAGTGGTTTTACTGACCTCAGTTCATGAATTGTGCCACCAATAGCTTACCTTTCTACAAATGGTAAGCTTTGAATCATATACTGCACACGTTTGTATTCATCTGTAAACAATGGCGTTCTTTGCATGGGATGTCTTTATTGTGTTCGGCCCCATTAAAGTGGGGGTGGCACTCATCAGATATTCCATCAAAACTATTAAAGTTTAATTGTATGTTTCTTGTTTTGGGGTCGGTTGTTAAATCGCCCTGCACTGGTCTTGCCTGTATAAGTATGAACAGCTTACTTTCTGAACTCTCGTGAGAACTGTCTGCTGTCAACAGCTGCCCTGTAATTAAGGCTTCAGGCAAGAAAGCTCCCACTGAGGAGAACCTTTTCTCCCGCTCCTCCCGCCTCTGGCCTGAGCACCACAGATCAAAGGTCCTTTTTGTTCTCCCTTGGAAGTCAGTTCTGGATGTCTTTACTATCTTGCTGACTGAAAAGGCCTGTCAGTTCTCAAAATGGCCGAATACACACTCAGAATAACTTATAAAAAGACTTGTCGAAAAGCCCACATTTCTGTATCTTTATGGTAAACCTCCAAGATCAATTCATACACTTTAGTATACCTATAAAACCCCTGAGGCCCTTAACATCAGAAGATAATTGTGTCATTTTAGCCGGAGACATAAAAGAGAAAAAATTGGACTACTATAATAGTCTCTTTGTGGGCTTAACAAAGCACTGTATTGGACGGCTGCACAGTTTGCTGAATGCTGCTGCCCGTGCTGCCACTAACTCTAACAGACAAACACATATATCCTTGGTTCTGAGAAAGCTGCAATGCAGGGGCGTAGCTAGGGGGGAGGGGCTAAGGGGGCTAAAGCCCCTGATCTTTTGGTTGTAGCCCCGGATAGAACCTCAGGAGCTACAGCCAAAAGACTAGCTAGCCCCCAATTCCAGCCAGGATCAAATATAAACTTCTGGTCCTGATTCATAAAAAGCCTCTAAGGTAAGTCTCCCGAAGACATGAAGCAGAGATGTGTTACATGTCTGCTACAAGGCGCTGTTCTCTTGATGTTCCAAGATTTATGGAGTGAAGGGCGAAGGGACGATCAAGCACCCTTGTTGGCATTACGTTATGGAGCAGTCTCCCACTGGACATTAGAGAAACAGCAACTATGGGTTTAGAAAACAAGTGAAAAGTTCTGGTGAAGTTCTTGATTCCTTTTGGCCTCTTGTCTGAGGTGCATTGGTCAAGCTCTGTGAAACCCTAGGGTGGTAGTGCCAGTCGAAAACAAACATGAACATGAACATAACACATGAATTGAATTCACCAACATCAGGAGGCCCTGCTTATGTCCAGTATTAGGATGCTGCGGGTTCAATAAATAAAATAATGAATGGGTCCTTGTATAATACAAAAGATGCATTCACATGCTTTTAATAACTTTAGTTAGCAGTTTAGGTATTCCTAATATCCAAAATGTCAATATATCAAAACAAACTCATTACGATCCAATGTATAAACAAACATAGTGGCCTATAAATAAACAAGCACTGGCAATGCGAACAGGTTGGACTTTTGTGTAGGCATGGGAAAGACACTTGACAGGCACAGCCGTAGTGGTATTAACTGGCCTTTGATGATAGCTGGTGCAAAATGGTGGGAGTACCTGGGCATCTAATGTCAGTGCTGTAGGGAAATGTAATAGGGAAATACTTTTCCCTATTCTGAATTTCAACAAGGTAGCTCCACATTTCATCATCCACATTTTAGCAAAGGTCTGAATGTAAAGAAGGGCCAAGGTTGTGAGATTCATGTGTGAAGCTAGATTCCAGTATTATAAGGCATAACGCACATGCCAGCTGTTGGGTGTCTTGACCCACGTGCAAGCTATCATGCTACAACAATTGGTGCTGTGGGCTTAGAAAATTAAAGTTGGCGGAAAACCCACATGTGCGCCGAAATCCAGGAAAGCTGCGCAGTTTGTGCGCACACCAAAATGGTTGCCTCACTTGCCACCCACCAGTGCGAGAATGATAGGCCGGGTTGCCATGAGGGAAATGGGTTGCCAAAGGAAAAACAGTAGCGCCGGTTAGCTTCAAAGCGCTTTAAACCCACCCTGTGTTTCTCTGAAGGCAGGCTCAAAATGTCTATTTTAAACATTGCAACACATCTAAAAACTCACTGGACACCAGCAGACATTTGGTAGAATGGAGTGTTGTGTGCCTACAAAATCTGGGAAATGAAGAGCCCAAAACAATGCTTATAACAAAACTGCTATGGAGTCAGCAGTTTAAGTTGCACTGGATTCAAAGACACTAAAATCGAAAATGTTTAGATTAAATGAGTGACCTATGTTTGGTGTCACATGCCTTTGTAACTGTTGAAATGTCATAGTTTTGCACTTAGAATCAGCATTCTAGCTGCATGTGTAAAATTGCAAGTTAATTTAAAAAGCAACAAAAAAACATGACAGTTAGCTGAAAGTCTGGCTTAAGGAACTTGATTTTGCTTGACAGCTACCCCCATCAGGAGTGAAACTTGAGTCACAACTGTGTTCCCAGGCCTATCCGCCTTTTGCTGGCCACACTAAGGATATACCATCTCTCTGATAATTGAATTAAGGGGAGCCCCCTACAGAATACAGGAGCTCTGAACAATGTAACCCCCTTCACCCAGGCAGATGGTTTATGACGGGAGTCGTAACTGGTCGTAAAAAGTGGCTTCCTCCTGAAGGAAAGGGGAGGAGCACTGCCTGTGAGAGCAAGCTGGCTTGGCAGAACTGGAAAAACCAGAAATTCAACCTTGTGCTGAGGGTAAACCACACCCCTTTGGGGCCAGAACATAAATCTAAAAAGATGGATCATTCATAGAGCGGACATGTGAACATTTTATAAATGATACCATAATTCTTGTGATTTTTCTGCTCACGTTTTAAGACATGGTAGGACCCGGTGGTATGTTCAGGGGGGTGTTAGCAGAAAAGTGGATATTACTCTAAATGTGTGCATGTTAAAAATCTGAAACTTCATCAGTTAATGTCCATACTCCCTGCGCACATGTATGTAAAGTGGGGTCAGTGTCAGAAATGGCAAAATCAGTTAAAAAGTGAAATATGTGCCATTTCTGAATGCAAGCTCCTAGAAACAGCAGATTTGGGACAGAGTATACCTCATGTGATATGTGACATGGGTATGTAATTTCAAACAACTGTGTAACTGTGAAATATGTGTTTTGATCATATATAGATTTGGGTGCACAGATGACAGGGGAGTTTTTCAAGAGATCATAAATGGCTGACATCACTCTGACACAACTTAGCTCCCCCAATCAGGGGAGAAATGAAAGCTGGACCAATGACAAGTGAGAGGGGCAAGTTTAGTTATGACCAACACACACACCCACTTGCAGAACATATAAATGGACCACTGAAACTTAGGTAGGGACCTTCATTTCCATCTGCAGCTGGAAGCTCTGCCGGAAAAATCCATACTTACCTCCATCAACTTTCAAAGAGCCAACACTTAGACTCCAAGATAAACAGAGACTTCAAATCCCTCAATCTCCAGAATCCAGAAGCAGTGCTGTACCCAGAGAGAGAGCAGAGCTGACCCAGACCCATGTTAGCAGTTCCAGAGACCAGACGCTGTGCCCAGAGACCGTCCGAAGTCCAGACCTGTTGACCAGATCGTGACAAAGCCGCCTTCCTGTTTAAAATCTCTTGTGTGTACTCAGCAAAACTCAGCACACATCTCTTAGTTAAAATCATATAATTCAATCCATTTTTAATCTAAGTAGAACTGCATCTTAGCAATTGTGTTATCCTGCCATCATTTTTAAAACTGAAAAAGTGCTGCGTTTAAAATTTGCAAAACCAAAAACGACCTTTACTAAATCGCTCATATCTCCGCGACCGTTTGTCTTAGAGACTTGCAGTAACTTTCATCTGGAAGCTGAGATCCTAGGCTTTCTTAGGACCCCAAAACGATAGTGATAGTCCTTGTAGTTCCTCTGTAATAGCGCTCGGCGCATTCGCGAATTTTACCGCGATTTGCAAATTTCTTCACGTGTAAAAATCAGCTGCTGCTTGCCTTCCATTTGCCAGAAAATCGTTTGCCTCATAAAAACTATCCCTGAATCATTGCAAGAGTGAGCCTGAGCTAATATTAACTAGATATCACTCACCCTGAACCTCTGAAAGGGAATTAAAAGCATTTCCAGCATATTTCTCATCCATTGCTAGCACATATAAAAGTATTTGGGCCTGTGTTTTCAAAACTCCTATCTGTTTTCTTTAAGCGTGCTTGGGGGGGATTGAACTGAATTACATTGATTGCATTTCTGAGAACTGTGTGCTTTCCTCCCATTTCCTTGCATCCCATAAAGGGGGTGGGGGTGAATAGCCAGAGAAAAGTGATTACATTGTTTGGTTGAAATCATATTGAGTATTTTCTGTATTGCATTCATTGAATAGTGCATCCACCTGAGCTTACATAAAGCATTCTTTACCACCTTCTTCTTTTGTTCCTATTTACCAGTGTGCTATCTTATCCATTTCATGTCAACTCATTAGTGATTATAAAGAAGTGTGCTAGTGCCAGATTCTCCGTTGTTAATATTTATCATATCAGATTAAGTGTGATATTCAATTATTAATTTATTATAAAGTGTGATATATATATCTATATTGTTTACAGTCTCAAATAAACCTTTTAACTTGCAAAACAGAACTACTTCTTGGCTCAGTGGGGTCAGGGGGATTCCAACAGAGGGGTGTTATATAGGGGTAGTCATCCAGAACGCATGAACTGGACATAAAGATATATCAATAAGGGTTTCCATTCAGTATCCCAGACTAGGCATTGACTTAGTGTTGAATTGAATCCTCTTACAAATTGGGGGCTCGGGCCGGACGTTTGGGTTAGAATACCACTTGTGCAGCTTAATACAGTGTGCTAACTGACGGGATACATACATCCAGTCGGATCACCACGCTGCATTACGCTGTGAAGCATTCCTCAAAAGGGACACTCCAAGAAAAGTTCTGTTCTGCAAAAATAAAATACTAACTTCTGTAAGTCAGGACAGAGACCAATCTCTAGAATGACGACCTTGGTAGATATGAAAATAGCCAGAGAGCACCTCTTGCATAAGCTATTTGTGAGAGGTGAATGGACCGAACAGGGCCAGGATGCGTGGTTGCAGGCCATCACACAACAGGTCACTGAAACAGGGTCAGATATATATAGAGATCACGGTCCCTTACATGTGGCCCTGAGTGAACTATATATGGCTCCTAAAGCCAAAGAGGAACACAATAAGATTGCCAGGATAGCAGCATACCTGTACCTATATATGGGAGACATGCAGGATAGATGTGCTGAAAGCCAAAATCTGGCAAATAGGCAACAGATGGTGTTAGAGAAGGTCCAATCTGACCTGGTCTCTTCTGAGCAGAGGCTGCAGAGGACCCAGGAGTCAGAAAATGACAGCAGACGGTACATCACTAAAATAAAGGAGGATATGGATATACTGCAACAGGAAAAGGCTGACCAGGACACTAGATTTCTGGCCCTGCAGAAGGAGCACCAAGACAGTTTGGACTCCTTACTGCAGAGCCAGAAAAAGCTGGAGCAACAATTAGACTTTAACAGGGCATGCACGGAGCAGGTAGCCACCCTGCAAAGTCATCTAGATAGAGTGAAGGTAGAGAGCAACAAGCTGATTTTGAAAGACCTGGATACCCAGGCAGAGTTTGATGAAGAACGGCAGAAAGCTGGTGCCCTTCAAAGGCAGAGGGACGACCTGGCGGCACAAATGCAGGCTCTTAGTCAGGAAAGAGACGTCTTAGGCCAGGAAGTCTGCCATTTAAAAAGGAAAATGGAAGAAAATCACCTGGCCCACCAGGGACTGGGTGACCTCCAAAAAGAACACCAGAACTTGTTAGAGCACACCAGGAGGGTGGAGGATGCTCTAGCAAGAAAGGAGCAGGCCAATAGGGACACAGCTCAGGAGGTAACCCTCCTGCAGCAAAGACTGGCCCAGTGCTCCAGGACCAATCAGGAAACACAGAGAGAGAATGAGGCTCTCTGCCAGCACAATGATAGACTCCAACAACAGGTAGCGATGCAGGAGAGACTGATAGAGTCTAGTAAGGCCTTAACTGAGGAACTGAAGGCACAAATGCAGGCTCTTGCATTGCAACAGGGAGCAGGGGCGGATAGAGATGAGGTTCGCTGGGAAATGGAAACTCCGGAGCATAACCTCAGGAGCCCTAGTACCAGAGGCCCTCATACCTCTCAGTCCCTGGACTCTGCCACCCCCATGTCCCCTGGCGCACATGAGCACAGGGCCACAGGGATGGCAGATTACTATCCAACCAGAAGCATGGGGCTCATAGGCCAGTACCACCCAGGAATGGAGGGGCGGGCATCCGGGTATGGGCACCCAAGCACAGTGCAATTTAATGGGGAACCCCAGGAGAGTAGGCCCATTAAGGGCATCCTGAAAACCTCTGCCCAGTTAGGTCAGTGGGGGGGGGTACCCATCAAATCCTGGCAGCAAGGAGGAATCTGAAGACTCCTCTGAACTGCGCAGGACACAGGAGACCAGGTCCCCACATTCTGCCAGCCATTCCCAGGCTCGCAGAATCCGGGAAAGCCTGGAAGAGCAGACAGGAACCTCTGGGAGCAGTGCCTCTGAGTCAGAGGATGAATGGACAAGGGTTACCCGAACCAAAAAGGCCAATAAGGCAAAAAGGGCCTTGCTTAAGGACCCCTTAAAGCAGATTAAGGCGATCAGGAGCGTCATCACGCCTTACCATAAGAACGCTAAGTATTCTGTTTGGGAGCACTTAGAGTTGTTTGAGCAAATGATGGAGACTTTCCATTTGAAGGACAGCCAAAGCTGTATTCAATATGTAAAGTGGACCTTCTCCCCGGAATACTCCAGTTTCTTTGCGGGGCTGGAGGACCAAAATCATTTAAGATGGTCCACCTATAAGGCGGCCATCTTGAAACATTTTTCCATTCATAGAAATCCTCAAGAGGCTCGCAAGGCAGCCTACAATTTACAATGTGGGGAGGATCAGGCCCCACAAGAATTTGTGCAGGAACTGAAACGTGCTTTTGCGCAGACCACCAGAAGGGTGCGCACAGACAGTAGAGAATTAATTAATACATTTTTTCATGCCTTGCCCAAATACATAATGACCCAGCTCGTGAGGGATTTTCACGAGAAAAGATCTTTAGACTGGGTCATTGAACAGGCTACCCGGATCTATGAGGTGCAGAAACCGGTAGATAGCAAAAGTAATGCCCAGAAAAACCCCAAAGCCAACAGCACCCCTGCTGCTGCCAAGGTGGCAGAGGTAAAGGTCACCCCCGTTTTAGATTTGGAGATGGGGGGGCCTAAAAACCTACCTGCACCTAATAATGCTAGGCCCAGAAGGTCCTCGGGCCAGTCACAGACAGGGAGCCAGGGAGGCAGCCCCAATGGGGTCCCTCGCTCTCCTTACTATGTAAGTCCTCGCTACAAAGGTAACAGTCCAATCCTGGGTTATGTGTGGACTCCCCCAGCCCAAGGGGGGGATCCAACCGAGCACCGAACCCAGGGAACTTCCCTCCAAACTTCCCACAGGAGGGCAGAAATTTACCAAACCCTGGGCAGAACTTTTTCCCCAGATATCCACCCGACTTTCAGCCCCAAAACCATCCATCCTTCTTTCCCCAATTCCCTGAGCCCAGACCACTGAATCCGGGAGAGGGGAGGCCAAGGGTGGAGGGGTACCCAAATCTTCCCAACCCGGGGTATTACCAGAGGAGGGACAGCTACCCTTCCCGGGATCAGCCCAGGGGAGAAAACAGGGCCCCGTATCAGCCTGAGCGGGTTTCCCAGTTAGAGCGCCAGGTTCAAAACATGGCGCGGGATCTGGGTCACATACTGAGGGCTCAGCAGAACCCTCAGATGGGCGTGCCGGCGCAGAACGCACCCAACTCTGGACCTGGTGCTCCAGAACAATGACGGGGGCAGCACCCCGATAACACACCGGTTCCCAGGGAGGAGGCACAAAGGGAAGGGGGGTGTAAAGCCTTGGAGGAAGCTTCCTTCCTCACTTGTAAACAGCCCCTGGAAACCCAGGAACCGGAAACAAAGTCTCTGGCCCCTGAAAGTCTGCCTCCTAAGGAGCAGAGGGGTGGTAGGAGAAACAAAAGACCCAAACAGACTCAGTTTGAGGAGGAGGTACAGATCTTCCAATTTGAGGGAGAGGGATCCTCAGAGGATCCTGGGAAAAGGATCTTCTCCTTCAGAGAGGGGGGAACTCCTCCCAAAGAAAAATGGGTCCCTAGGGATGCAAATCCAGACTGGGGAGATGTGGAGACTGAGCTACCGCCGCCCACCATCTCATCCCAGAACCAACAGCAAGAAAATCCCCTGGTTCAAACCCATCCTGGTGACTGCCTCCAAAAAGGGGGGGGGCGGCCCAGAACTGGAGCCAGGGGAACCCACAATGGCTCTGATCTCCAGTTGCCAAATTTTTCTTTCAGATTCCCAAGGCTCTCCACAGAATTCTGCCCAAATCTCTTCTCTCGCCATGTCCAAAACCAGAAAATTAGCCCACCAGTTGTCCAAAAATGTACATTATCTGTGCCCCCTTGAGGAGAAGGAGGGAAGATACTATGCCCCGGTACAAGTACAGGGGCAGGGTACAATTTTGGCACTGGTGGACACTGGATCTCAAGCTACCCTTCTGTCCAGAAGGGCCTTTGACGAACTAAATGCAGGAAGGGGAGAGAATTACCAAATTCCTCTCACCTCTCTTCCTGGACAACTGCAGAACTTTGACGGGAAGGAAATTCCCGTCGAGGGGACGGCAGATTTGGACATTAAAATTGGGCGACATAAGTTGAAACACCCGGTCATAGTTGTGACCCCAGAGGGCACCCCTTGTTTACTAGGGAATGACCTCCTGAGAAGGTTGTCACCCCTAATAGATTGCGTAAACAAGGTCCTCTGGACCCAGACTAGCCGACCAATAAAATTAAAACAGAGTGTTAACCATGTTAGTTTAAACGGCACCTGCCACATGGTTGAACAAAAATCTGACCAAGTAGAATTCCACTTCCAGAACAACCAAATTCCAGACGTGACAGTAATAGCAGTAGGACAACAGACTGGTGATGGGGGGTCCTCTCTATTTCTGAAAATCAACCTTCCTTCCAGTCTAAAGTGGTATTCCACGCTGGAAGGAAACACTCTGAAATTCTATACTAATCCACAATCAGAAACTCCCACTCCTATAGTCCAGAAAGATGTGAAATCAGCTCAGAGCCTGGCTGATATTCAGCAAATTGGAGAGCAGTTGTTCATCCCTGTTCAGTTAAATGATGGGAAGGACTCTGTTCTCGCTCGGGTGTGTGTGAACAACGGTAAGAGCTTCATCAGCGAAGCCATGTTTCGCCAACTCCCAAAAGATCCAGCCATTCCCACCTTCAAACTGATAGACAAATGGGAAATGGACCTGGAAGCACCTAATTCCAAACATCTCCTGCCAAGCAGGTGTATGCTCAAAATCTCCATTGGCAACAAGAGCATAGTCCATAATTGTTGGGTCGTGCGAGACGTCACTGCCGCCTTTTACTTAGGCAGTGACATTCTCAATCGCTTTGCCATTAGTTTGGACCTAATAAACTTCAAAGCTTGGTCCCGATTAGCGGATCATCCCATGGGCTTTGATGATCCAGAAAAAGCATTTAGGTCAGCTCAATTGCTACCTTATGCAGTTGAAATTCAGATCAAAGAGTAAGTCACCATCCCAGAAAGGACCCGACAATTCTCCCTGGAAGTGAAAGTTAAAAGAGGACAACATTTGAAAAACCCTGATGCTTACATACATCTAAATGCTTCTCTCCAACAGCAAGGGTTGGGGGTAAACCCAACTCCATTAGTCAACATAGAACATGACACCATTCTAATAGAGGTGGATAACAGCGACTTAAAGAGTATTACTCTAGCCGCAGGCACCATTATTGGAATGGCGGTTGATGACCGACATTTCTCCATTGACCTTGGAAATGAACTGTTAGGACCAATCCCCAAGGACTGTTTTGACAGTGACAGTGATGACAACGCAACACCAGACAGGATTTTTACCCGGCATGGGGGGAACTTCCTGGTGTACACTTCCTGCCCTTATGGTAAGGAAGATGTGACTTGTGACTTCAGGAGGGATGAGGTGATTTTCCAGGTCCTTGAGGGCTGCCTGTCCCACCTGAAGCCTCCAGTCCAAATCAGCACTCTGACCAGGGACTTCTCCACCCAGCTGGAGGAGGCCGCGGAGATAGCCAAACCAGAAGTCTTTCCAGGCTTCAGGCAGATGGTGGAAGAGAGAGTCAACCTAGCTGATGCCTGTGTGACTCTGGAACAAAAGCAAAAGTTGAAACAAGTTTTCTTGGATTTCCAAGATCTCTTTGCGGTAGACTCATATGACTGTGGTCGCACTGACATCCACACAACAACAATCCCCACGGACCCTGGCATGACTCCTGTGTTTGTGAAGCAATATCGCTTGCCTCTCGCATCAATGGAGTCCCTCAATGAAATAATCAAGAACCTTGAGTCCCGGGGAATAATCCGTCCAGTCCACAGCACCTTCAATAATCCAGTGTTGGGAATATTGAAGCCAAACTGCCAGTGGAGACTCTGCGCCGACCTCAGGGAGCTCAACAAACGGGTCCATACTTCCCGATGGCCTCTGCCCTACATTGACCAAGGGCTGGCCCAGATTCAGGGGTCACAGGTATTCACTGCAATAGACCTGACCAATGGATACTGGACCGTGCCTGTCAGCAGGGAGGACCAATACAAACTGGCTTTTACCTTAGGGGGCCAGCAGTACACATGGACCCGGACTCCCTTCGGATACCTTAACTCCGGTAATGAGTTCAATATTTTCCTACATAAGGCCATGCCAGACCTGGGTGCGAGGGGTAACCTGGCTTATGTAGATGATGTCCTCATCAAAAGTTCATCTGTGGAGGAACACATAGCGGAGATCCGTTATGTTCTGACGCAGTTGAGGGCCGCCGGAGCAAAACTTTCCTTTCAGAAAGCACAGTGGTGTAGAACCCTTGTTAATTTCTTGGGGCATGAGATTACTGCTCAGGGTCTCTGTCCCCAGGAAAAGAAAGTGGAAGCCCTCCAAAAATTAAAAGACCCCACAACTCTGCGGGAACTAAGGAGCCTCCTTGGACTGACTAATTACAGCAGAAAGTTCATTGAGGGCTACGCAGAGATCACCAGACCCCTGATTCATCTCCTGAAGGGGGGGGTCAAGTGGGAATGGGGTCCAGAACAAGCCGAGGCAGTAAAACAACTCAAAAGAAGCCTCTCACAAGCGCCTTGCCTAGCTTACCCTGTCAGAAACAAGGAGTTCTTCCTGGAGACGGGGTTCTCTAATACGTGCTTGACGGCAGTATTATACCAAAAGCATGACAAGGTCAATAAAGTAATCTCCTATGCGAGCAAAACTTTATCCTCTGTGGAGGAAAAATTCAACGATTGTGAGAAGGCACTCCTGGCAACGGTGTGGGCATTGAAGAATTACCGCCCGTTTATCCATGGGGAACACATCATAGTGGAGACTCCACACCAGCCTCTGCAATATCTCCAAAGTGACAGAATCCGGGCCGGAAATGTGAGTAATTCCCGAATTACTTCCTGGATTCTGTCAATGCAAGGCTTTCCTGTGGAGGTCAGATATGGCCAAAACAAGAAGAGTCCCCTCGCGCAAGGTCTGGCTGACTTGCATGATTGTGCCAGAGAAAACTGTCTCGAGGACGAAAGTCTAAAAATAAAGGACAACATGGAGGCATACCTTAATTCCCCACACAAAGTCTTTGAAGAAGACAAGTGTGAGGGAATGCCCACTGTCTATGTGGATGGATGTTCTTACCATGTTGACAACGACGGGGAGAAAGAACTGGTGGCCGGCGTAGGGAATGCATGGGCGAATGATTCCCCAGAACCCTCTGCTGGATACAAAATTGGTCCCCGAAGTAGTCAGGTGGCAGAATTGATGGCTGTGCATCAAGCCATCCTCACTGCTGTCCAGCATCAACTCCACGAACTGGTCATAATCACAGATTCGGATTATGTACGGAATGGGTTCGTGGAGCACCTGGTTAATTGGAAAACCAGAGGCATGTTATGTGCTAACAACAAACCCTTGAAACATGGGAAGTTGATCCAAAACATTGATGATCTGGTCACCTCGAATGAGATGACCATCTATTGGAAAAAGATCAAGGTTCATTCCAAAGTAGAGGGACCAGACAAAACTGGAAATGACTTAGCTGATCAGCTGGCCAAAACCGGGGCCATCCAAGGGGATCTAATTGAGATTGAGTCCCTGTTGGGGGAAATCCAGGTCACTGCTATCACTAGGTCCCAGACAAATGCTCACAACGACCTCTCAATTGCACAATGGAGTAAGGAGACCCCTGATGCTGATTTGATTACTGCTCAGAAGGGGGATCCAATAATTGGTAAATTTTACCAGCACCTTGAGGACCCTGAGAACTTTCCCCTGACGGATACCGATTACATTGGGAAAGAGGACCTAAGAGTGTTGATGAAATGTCCAAAAATGTTCCGGATCCAAGACGGTTTGTTGGTAAGGAAATCCAAAGCTGGCCACGATCAGTGGGTGGTTCCTACCTCATTCCGCAGCCTGATGTTAAGTCACGCCCATGATGCGGCCACTGCCGGTCACAGGGGGTTTCACACAACATTGGAAATCTTAAGAGAGGTTGCATACTGGCCACACATGGGGCAGGACCTCGACCAATATTTGAAGGGTTGTCTTGCGTGTGCACAATTTCAGCCGACATCCCTCACACACCGGGCGCCTTTACAAAAGAGGGGGATGACCCTCCCATGGTCAGATTTACAAATCGACTTTGTAGGCCCTGTGATTCGCTCGGCTAGGGGGAATAAGTACATGTTGACTGTGACATGCTTGTTTACCAAGTGGGTGGAATGTCTCCCAGCCCCAAATTGCAAGGCAGAAACTGCAGCTGCCTTGATGATTAACCACATCTTTTCCCGTTTTGGTCTACCTCAAAGGATTGAGTCAGACAGGGGTAGCCACTTCACCAGTGAAGTAATGACAAAGATGTGGGAGATACTGGGGGTCAAGAGAAAGCTGCATATTGCTTATAGACCAGCTTCTTCTGGGGCAGTAGAGAGATATAACCGAACCATTGTGAGCATGTTAAAGAAGTTTGTGGCAGATTCTGGGCCAAGTTGGGATATCCGATTACCTCTGGTCCTAATGGCTATCAGATCTACCCCTTCATCTGCAACCAAAATGTCACCATTGAGTTGATGACTGGACGCAAGATGGTGCTTCCCCAGCATTTGCTCTACAGGACCCAAGAGCAGACACTGATAAATGCCTCCACTACTCATGAGTATGTGGAGAATTTAAGGAAACACCTCCAACATGCTTTTGCTTACGCTCAGCGGAATCTAGAAAGATCAGCTGATAGCATGAAGACCCATTATGACCTGAAAACTTCCAGGAAGGAATATCAGGTGGGAGACCGGGTCTATCTATACAACTTCCAAAGGAACCAGGCCACGCAGCGCAAATTTTTGCCTACATGGAAAGGACCCTTTGAGATCATCGACAAGATCTCCCCTGTGGCCTACAAAATCCACATCCCCAAAGGTCCTTTGGCAGCGGGGGAAGACAAGTGGGTCCACATAAACCAGTTGAAATGTTGCCATCCCAGGCACACTCTGCAACAACTGGAGGAATCCTCTGGAATCCTAGCGGGTACTGTCTCAGACTAATTCAGTTCCAACCATAAAACATACCACATCTAGTCTCTAAAATATTGTGATTTGCATGAAACTGTCTCTTAGTTATACTGTTTTTTATCAAAATAAGAATGTAATGTTTCGTTATGATGAAATGCATATGCTGCCCCACTATCTCAACAGTGGTGGAAAGACGTCTATGAGTAGGTATTGCCGCTCTTCCTTTGTCGTCCTAGGAGAAAGAAAACCGGGAGACGGGCCAAGGAGGACGATCCGGAGACCGGGAGCAGAGACGCAATGGGCCGGGGTACCGCCCAATATTCCCATCAGGACCGGCGAGGAGAACCGATCGATCAATACCGGATGGAGGAAAAGATGCTGAACTGTGCCATCTACAGAATTGGAAGAAGATTATGCGGACAGACCGGTGCGTGGGTCAAAACCCTTGTGCACCCGACTCCCCATCGACTCAAATTCAAAGTGCAGTCGGGCGGGGGGGCTTGTTGGGTGTCTTGACCCACGTGCAAGCTATCATGCTACAACAATTGGTGCTGTGGGCTTAGAAAATTCAAGATGGCGGAAAACCCACATGTGCGCCGAAATCCAGGAAAGCTGCGCAGTTTGTGCGCACACCAAAATGGTTGCCTCACTTGCCACCCACCAGTGCGAGAATGATAGGCCGGGTTGCCATGAGGGAAATGGGTTGCCAAAGGAAAAACAGTAGCGCCGGTTAGCTTCAAAGCGCTTTAAACCCACCCTGTGTTTCTCTGAAGGCAGGCTCAAAATGTCTATTTTAAACATTGCAACACATCTAAAAACTCACTGGACACCAGCAGACATTTGGTAGAATGGAGTGTTGTGTGCCTACAAAATCTGGGAAATGAAGAGCCCAAAACAATGCTTATAACAAAACTGCTATGGAGTCAGCAGTTTAAGTTGCACTGGATTTAAAGACACTAAAATCGAAAATGTTTAGATTAAATGAGTGACCTATGTTTGGTGTCACATGCCTTTGTAACTGTTGAAATGTCATAGTTTTGCACTTAGAATCAGCATTCTAGCTGCATGTGTAAAATTGCAAGTTAATTTAAAAAGCAACAAAAAAACATGACAGTTAGCTGAAAGTCTGGCTTAAGGAACTTGATTTTGCTTGACAGCTACCCCCATCAGGAGTGAAACTTGAGTCACAACTGTGTTCCCAGGCCTATCCGCCTTTTGCTGGCCACACTAAGGATATACCATCTCTCTGATAATTGAATTAAGGGGAGCCTCCTACAGAATACAGGAGCTCTGAACAATGTAACCCCCTTCACCCAGGCAGATGGTTTATGACGGGAGTCGTAACTGGTCGTAAAAAGTGGCTTCCTCCTGAAGGAAAGGGGAGGAGCACTGCCTGTGAGAGCAAGCTGGCTTGGCAGAACTGGAAAAACCAGAAATTCAACCTTGTGCTGAGGGTAAACCACACCCCTTTGGGGCCAGAACATAAATCTAAAAAGATGGATCATTCATAGAGCGGACATGTGAAAATGTTATAAATGATACCATAATTCTTGTGATTTTTCTGCTCACGTTTTAAGACATGGTAGGACCCGGTGGTATGTTCAGGGGGGTGTTAGCGGAAAAGTGGATATTACTCTAAATGTGTGCATGTTAAAAATCTGAAACTTCATCAGTTAATGTCCATACTCCCTGCGCACATGTATGTAAAGTGGGGTCAATGTCAGAAATGGCAAAATCAGTTAAAAAGTGAAATATGTGCCATTTCTGAATGCAAGCTCCTAGAAACAGCAGATTTGGGACAGAGTATACCTCATGTGATATGTGACATGGGTATGTAATTTCAAACAACTGTGTAACTGTGAAATATGTGTTTTGATCATATATAGATTTGGGTGCACAGATGACAGGGGAGTTTTTCAAGAGATCATAAATGGCTGACATCACTCTGACACAACTTAGCTCCCCCAATCAGGGGAGAAATGAAAGCTGGACCAATGACAAGTGAGAGGGGCAAGTTTAGTTATGACCAACACACACACCCACTTGCAGAACATATAAATGGACCACTGAAACTTAGGTAGGGACCTTCATTTCCATCTGCAGCTGGAAGCTCTGCCGGAAAAATCCATACTTACCTCCATCAACTTTCAAAGAGCCAACACTTAGACTCCAAGATAAACAGAGACTTCAAATCCCTCAATCTCCAGAATCCAGAAGCAGTGCTGTACCCAGAGAGAGAGCAGAGCTGACCCAGACCCATGTTAGCAGTTCCAGAGACCAGACGCTGTGCCCAGAGACCGTCCGAAGTCCAGACCTGTTGACCAGATCGTGACAAAGCCGCCTTCCTGTTTAAAATCTCTTGTGTGTACTCAGCAAAACTCAGCACACATCTCTTAGTTAAAATCATATAATTCAATCCATTTTTAATCTAAGTAGAACTGCAGCTTAGCAATTGTGTTATCCTGCCATCATTTTTAAAACTGAAAAAGTGCTGCGTTTAAAATTTGCAAAACCAAAAACGACCTTTACTAAATCGCTCATATCTCCGCGACCGTTTGTCTTAGAGACTTGCAGTAACTTTCATCTGGAAGCTGAGATCCTAGGCTTTCTTAGGACCCCAAAACGATAGTGATAGTCCTTGTAGTTCCTCTGTAATAGCGCTCGGCGCATTCGCGAATTTTACCGCGATTTGCAAATTTCTTCACGTGTAAAAATCAGCTGCTGCTTGCCTTCCATTTGCCAGAAAATCGTTTGCCTCATAAAAACTATCCCTGAATCATTGCAAGAGTGAGCCTGAGCTAATATTAACTAGATATCACTCACCCTGAACCTCTGAAAGGGAATTAAAAGCATTTCCAGCATATTTCTCATCCATTGCTAGCACATATAAAAGTATTTGGGCCTGTGTTTTCAAAACTCCTATCTGTTTTCTTTAAGCGTGCTTGGGGGGGATTGAACTGAATTACATTGATTGCATTTCTGAGAACTGTGTGCTTTCCTCCCATTTCCTTGCATCCCATAAAGGGGGGGGGAGTGAATAGCCAGAGAAAAGTGATTACATTGTTTGGTTGAAATCATATTGAGTATTTTCTGTATTGCATTCATTAAATAGTGCATCCACCTGAGTTTACATAAAGCATTCTTTACCACCTTCTTCTTTTGTTCCTATTTACCAGTGTGCTATCTTATCCATTTCATGTCAACTCATTAGTGATTATAAAGAAGTGTGCTAGTGCCAGATTCTCCGTTGTTAATATTTATCATATCAGATTAAGTGTGATATTCAATTATTAATTCATTATAAAGTGTGATATATATATCTATATTGTTTACAGTCTCAAATAAACCTTTTAACTTGCAAAACAGAACTACTTCTTGGCTCAGTGGGGTCAGGGGGATTCCAACAGAGGGGTGTTATATAGGGGTAGTCATCCAGAACGCATGAACTGGACATAAAGATATATCAATAAGGGTTTCCATTCAGTATCCCAGACTAGGCATTGACTTAGCTGTAGTGTTGAATTGAATCCTCTTACACAGCTAATTTGAATTTGGCCCTGCACAACAGGTGTTATCATTTGCACCACACCACAGCAATGGACTAAATGCAATGAAAGTAAAATTAACATATTAATCCTACTAACATACCAGATCCCAATAACCTACTACCCTACTAATGTTCCATGCGATTTAGACGATTGTTTATGAGTGCAAAACATTGGTGCATTGGGGTAAAGTGGCCCATTTAAAAAAATGTAAAGATATTTGGGCTGTGCAACGTCAACTGAAAATGCAGGAAATGTGGAATTAGATTTGTTTTGCGGTGAATACGTAACAGGGTTTAGATGCGAGTAGATTTATTTAAACTGTCTCCATTGTTCATTTGCAGGAAATGAGGCAATGGCGCCGGTTGAATGTATCATTTTTATTCAGCGCTGCAGCCTGAATCTCGGTCAAAGGCACAAAGGAAATCACGTTCTATTTAATGGCCCGGTTTGTCATGGGGAGGGTCTTTGGGTCAGGAGGTGAACTCAGCAAGGGGAATCATACACAGAGAAAGATCAAAAGTTATACGGATTGTCCCTTCCCAGACTTATAAGAGGAGGAGCAATCAGAGGTGTGTCAGATCTACAAGATATCATTTTTTGATAGCTGTTTGAATTGGATGTGGCTTTCCGCCAACCTGCTGTTTATTGGCGGATTGTTTCAGCGAGAAGCACCACAAAAACATACAGGTCACAGACTGGGAAACATTTTCCTTAAGGTTGACATATATATCCTGCTGTCAGTGGTCAATCTCAGTTCAGGAGAAAATGAGTACCTACTGATGTTGGGTTTGACATGAAAGGGCCATCACCAATGATGGGTCAATATACAATGAAATGAGATTATAAACCTGTCTTCGTTTTCAAGGGGAGCAAGCGCAGAGCTTGGCGTGCTTGACCAATGCGGTCTCTGGGCTTCAGTCTCAGGATCAGTTAGATCACCATGCTCTGGATGAGCTCCAAGATGTGAATTCGAGGGTGGGGGAGGCCCAAATGCATGCTGTTGAAAGACTCACTCTTGTCAATACTAATGCTGGTCACTTCGACTCTGTACTGCATGTTAACACTTTGTAGGATATGTCTTAGCATGTGCAGATGGAAGTGACAGCTTTATTCTTTACTTCGTTTATAAATCTAGTAAGGGTAATTTTTGTCTCAGAGATATGGGTCTGTGGGGTGCCATAGTTGTAGGCCATTTGAAAGGAAGAATGCTTGGAATGTTTGACTGACCCCCCAGGAAAATGATTTAGGTTTTGAGTGTTGTGCATTTCCGGTCATCTCATCTTGGAGAACGTCTGGGCAAGAGCATATGAGCCTTATTTTGAAGGGGAATTGAGTGCATATCTCAAAACAAAGACAAGAACACCTCAAATCTACATGCCAAAGGAGCCATATAAGATTTAAACAGCCATTGGGAAAATAGTGACCTCTGCCGGATACCGCTTCTAATAAAGAAAGGCTGTGAGCGGAAGGGGCAATTTCTGACAAGGTGATTCTGTCCTGTAAGATTGAGGTGATCTATTTGAGGACTATGGCAGGAATGCCTATCATGTGCTGTCATCTCTGCTGCATAACTGTGTCATTTGCTAATGCAGGAGATATGGTATGCAGAAAGAGGCCCATAGGGGCATTTTACTCAAGAGGTGTGGTTTCCAATATGTTAGGTAATTGCCTTTTGGTGCTGTGACCCAGTTAGAAATCTTATTGATTGACATGCAGTAGAGTCTTTGATTATTTGTAGTGTAAGTGCTGTTGTATTTTTTCCAAAGTTTTCCCTGTGAAGGGTTTATTTGTCATTAGTTAGTCAGAAGAGACATATCTTCAGAGCTCTTTTTGCAGCAGACAGATGGCGGCTGTCTTGAGAACATTTGTATCTCCACTGTAAAATACGGCGCTGTGAATGAGGGCAGTCAAGTTAAGGTCTCAGTGGAAAGGCAGGGTCAGCCTGCTCTGAGTAGGTATTCATTGTTGTGAAAATCTTGGTGATGCAATTGAAAATGCTGTTGCAAGGCACTATGGTGCACAGGGGTCTGTCAGATCTGGGATAGCAAAGATGTCGTTGGTGATTTGTCTGGCCTGAGTTGGAAAAATACAATTCAACTGTCAAACAACGGTTGTGGGCTAGGGATAGTAGCACAGCAATGCATTCACGTTTTGAGGTCTTTGGATCTTGAAAATCTCAGATAATGTATTAAGGGCAAGAGAAATACAGTTTTGGAGCCCTTTTTTCTTGGTGGTAGCACATTTGTATTCTCTTTGGTGCCTCAGATATGCAGAGTTGTCTTTTTGGTCTTGGTTTTTTCTCCATTTATGGTTAGGTGTTCTAGCGACTCTTTTGAGGAATGCAAGTTGGCATCAAACCATGTGTTGATATAGCTAGTGGGGGACCTCATCACATGAGAAAGACAGGGTTTAAGATCTGTAGGATTTTGTTTATCTCTGGGTTGCATGCAACAATGTGTCTATCCTTTGCTAAACAGAGCACACAAGAAACAGACCAGCCCCGTGCTGATTCTCTCTCATGTACTTTATATGCAGTTCAAAATCTCATCTCAGCACACAATGTTTGCAATGAAAATAGTAAATGTAACGTAACAAACTAGATGTTACATATGCAAACACATGAAAGGAATTAAGAACACCAGCCATAGTTTCCCATTTTTCATTTCTAGGCAGATCAGCAAATATGAACACTCTATGAACCCTTTGTTTTTAAACAACAAACCTCCCACAAGAAACTCAGCAAGCGTTGCAGGATTATCTGTGCAACTTGGAAGGCTCTAGGCAATTATGCAATCCTGCAAATGAATGATCGCGCACAGAGAACCACACGTTTTTTTGTTAATGAAAAGAATGCTGTTGTACTTTAAACATGTTGGATTTTTCAAATGTTTCCAATTATGCTTACCAAGAACTTCATGGCACTCTGACCCCCGTCACTGACAATGAGTAACCTTTTGCAAAACACACACCTCTGTCTCTTCCCCTGGCAGCTACTGCATTAAGTTCAGTGAAGCACCCCCTCCTTTCTCTCCTGCAGCACACAGCAGCCCTGCTCAATTTCAGATCCCCTCACAGCAACTACTTAAACTCCCAAAATGTCTTCTTTTTCTCTCGAATCCCTCCTTGATTCTCCTCTCTTTCTCTCACAGCAAAAAAACAAAAGCCCCTCCTTTCCACTCTCTCCCTCTTTTCAAGCCTTATCTCTGTCATCCCACTTTTCTTATAGCTTCCTTCAGAAAACATATAAGTTTCCAGCCCTCGGCTGTGATGTCATCATGATATGATATGATATGGCATTTATAGCGCGCCTATACACAAGTGTTTCAAGGCGCGACGAGGCAAGGGAGGGGGAACAGAGGGAAGACAGACAACAATCTTACTAAGCCAGATGTCATTCAGATCACGCAAGGGAAGGGGAAAGGGAAAAAGTGCGGGGGAGAGGGGGAGGGGAAAGTGCAGTACATGGGATAATAAAATAAACGAGATAAATAAATGATAAAAAAAACGGCCAGCTGGTGGCAAGTTCAGGGTGAGTGCAGACATAAGTGCTGGTGGGGGGACTGTAGGGATACAGAAAACAGTCCCCAGACGCAGGGGTTGCCTGGGAGGCAGTCCAGGTGTGCAATTGGCAGGGCTTGGGTCAGAGAAGGAGGGTGTCCGTTCAGGTAGCCAGTGCGGTCACAGTATCAGCCAGGAATTCAGCAAGGGAGTGGGGAAGAGAAAGCAGAAGCAAAGAGGAAGGTTTTTAGGTGCTTCCGGAACCAAAGATGGCTCTCCTCAACTTTCAGGGAGGCAGGGAGGATGTTCCAGAGGGAGGCCCCAGTCGAAGAGAGAGATCTACCACCAGCTCGTTGCTTGGTGAAGCAACTGACCCAGAATAAGCTGGAGGCGGATGAGCGAAGAGCTCGAGAAGGAAGATATTTAGGAAGAGAGAGTTGATGGTATTGAGGCCCCAGGTCCCAGAAGGCCTTATGTACGATGCAGAGGGTTTTGAACTTAATCCTCGCAGCCACTGGGAGCCAGTGCAGAGATTTCAGTCCCGGAGAGATACGGTCCCTGGGCTTGAGGCCAAGAACAAGTCTCGCAGTCCTGTTCTGGATGAGTTGCAGAGGGCAGAGAGTAGAAGGAGGCAGATTTAGAAAGAGTCTGTTGCAATAGTCCACCCTAGAGAGAACCAGAGCTCTGGAGACAGTGAGCTTCTGGGGGAAGGAGAGGAAAGGAAGAATACATCTGAGGAGGTGCAGCTGGTAGTTTGACTTCTTAGAGACATCATAGATGTGAGGAGAGAAAGAGAATGTGGAGTCGTATATGACCCTGAGGTTTTTAGCCTTGCAGGTGGGAGCAGGAAGAGGGCCAAGAGAGGCCGGCCAGAGAGTTGCAGGAAGGGAGGGAGTGGGTGTGCCAATGAGGAGAATCTCAGTCTTACTGGCATTAAGGCAGAGGTCATTGGTGGCACACCACTCCTGGATAGCAGACAGACAGTCAGAGATGAGGGACAGGGAAGAGGTGGCTGAAGGTGGCCTGAAAATGAGCTGAGTGTCATCCGCATAGAACTGAAAGTTGGGGCAGAGAGCGGCAATGCGGTGGGCAAGGAGTGCCATGTATTGGTTGAACAGCGAGGGAGAGAGGTTAGACCCGTGGGAGACACCACAGGTAGAGAAAAAGAAAGCAGAGAGGAAGGATTCAATTCGGAACTGGGAGGGTCGGTCAGAGAGGAAGGAAGTCAGCCATGCCAGAGCCTGACTAGTGATACCCAGGTTATCACGGAGACAATTTAGCAGGATGGCATGGTTTACAGTGTCAAAGGCAGAAGAGAGATCAAGCCTGTCAACTCCAAATAGTTTTCGAGAAGGCTCTCTGCTCCTAACCCGTCACCTTTGGACAGTGTTGAGCAGCATTGCTTCCCCAACCCAGATGGATATTGGTAACAGTTTCATTCTAATTTCCTGTGCTTCCAGCTCTAAACAATGGCTGCTTTAGGTTGAATAATTCTGCAAACTCCTTGAGCCTCACGTCCCCATTGTAAAACAGTTTTAATTTGTGCATTTTATTTTCCAAACCAGCATTGCAGAGTCTGTGCCTGCATTCAGTATCTACACCTCCAGTTTGAACCCATAGTTTGGACCATTCAAATCACTAATTATTTTAGTATGTTTGGGTTAATTGTTAATAGGTTAGAAATTAGTAAGGGTAATCCATCACAGCACCACTCGATCCACACCAGTGGCCCTCCCAAACTTCCCACGAAGCTGCAAGAGCAGCGCTCGATTTGTGCAATGACTTCAAGCCCAGCTGGGCTTCACGAGGTGAATGAGCTCGCATCACTCTATCAAAGTGCAGTAGCTGAGATAATACTAGCATCTGCCAGCTAAAGTGACCTTTTGTACAGGCAGCACTCATTTGATACTTTGTGTGTACTTTTGCGTGTTTCTTGTCGGTCTGCCCATTTGGGCTGTGTGGGCGTGTGCAACCTCCAGCATGGCTGCCATCCGATAAATCAACAGTGTGACTGCTTTCCCCCTCCAGCCTATGCTGTGCTTGGCTAGCATCACCTTGAAAGGGCCAATCATGGGAGCCAGCTGGCGTGGAAGCCGGCTCCCACTCAAGGCCCACAACTAAGGCCCAAAATAAAAGCCCCTGTCTGAGCCTATCTGGGCCTAGGAGGGTTCGGAGGGCCCCTCCCTTTCACCTCGCAGCAAACCATGGAGCAGTCCTCAGGCATTCAGCCTATTACTCCATGAACTGAGGCCCCTGCAACTCCACACATCTTCCAGGATGGCTGTGCGTGATGGCTGTACTTTGTCATTGCCTCGCCACCAATACAAATTTGTTGAACCAAGATTAGCCTACATATTTCTGCTCTCCTTGCCTTACTTATTTCTTACTTCTTCTTTCATCAATTTTTGGATCTCTTTTGCAAATTTGGAGCCTGGTCTGTGTTTAGTAACATCTTGCACCCCTTGTTGCACTGCATTTTATGAGTCTCTTTTTTGCAAATTTGAAACCTGGTGTGTGTTTTCTAACATCTTGCACCCATCTGCAGTACTAAATTATTACCAATGTATTACCAATGTATCTGCACCTCTTGTCTGCCTTGGCTACTAGGCCGCCTGGTGAGATTGTGCTGTGCAGCCCTCCTCTTTCCTCCATCTATTCTCTATTGCTCGTATGGCACTTAACATCCCTCTTATCTTCTCCAACAGCTACACAATCACCTACTCTCCCTCTCTCATGAAGTCTAGACAACCTGACCACTAACCCTGGCCTACCTATCGCAGACACCTACGTCAGCATAACATCCAGACAGGTCTTCACTGATATCCTCTTTTCTGTGCCCTGTCCTGATCTATGGACTCCTCATCTCATCTCTGTTCTCTCTGCTCTCTCTCCTTTCACATCCTCTCCCATGAATTGTGGCACCAAATTGGAAGTCCTATTGTCGGGCTTCACATCATATAGATGTATCATTAATGTCTATCACACTGGAACTATCTTGGTTCAGGGTCATCAACACATCCTCCTCCTCTTTGACCGGCACCTGCCGTCCATCATTAACTTCTGTCCCACATCTGCTACTCCCTCTTCCACGCTCTCTGCCCCCCCTCCGACTGGTGTACCACACACCTGTACCCGTACTAGGAAAACGTTCAAAGGTGGTGACCGCCTGCATCTAGCCATGCTTAATGCTCGTTGTGCCATCAAACACTTTCCCAACATCTGCCTCAAGACATTGACCTCGATATCCTTGCTCTTGTAGACACATGGTTCAATGCCAGCTCAGTCACTACTTTTGACTCCCTTCTCCCTGATGGCTATAAAATCATCTCCAAACCATGCCCCAAATGTGCTGGCAGTGGGGTTGCTCTGATTTTCGCTGAGTGGGCCCCTTCCTCCCTCATACCCACCCAGCCTTACTCTTCCTTCAGGAGCCTAGTGTGCAAGCTGGTCATCTATCCCACCCCCTCTTTGACCATTGCCACCATCTACAGGCCTCCTGGCTCTACCACCATATTCCTCTCTGAATTGGCTGATTTCTCCTCCTCTCTGTTCACAACCACCTCATAACTCCTTCTTTTGGGTGATTTCAACATTCACCTTGACTCTTCAATCACAGCATCCACTGGACATACTCTTGATACCTTCATCCACTCTGATCCTTCACTCTCCTCCCCAATGGTCACCCCTCTCGTTTGGTCAGACCACTCTCTCCTCTCCTCTCACCTGGGCCCTCTGGCCCTCTGATCGAACCCCCCCAGCCCGGCCAACCTCATGCACAAACATCTGGCCGATGAAATGAGTGTCAACTACTGCCTTCGCTTGTACTTTCATCCCCGACCCACTGCAGACTCTACCTCTGACTCTGCTCTCAGCAACCTCCATCTGGCCATTACTAATGCCCTTGACATTCTTGCCCCAGTCATGAGGATCCTCCTGAAACTTGCTTCCAACTCCAAGCATAACACTTGGTACGACTCTGATCTTTCTGCCTTAAAACACAAGTGCAGAGCTGCAGAACAGAAGTGGCAGACCTCAGGCTCACCCTCTGACAAACTGGCCTGTCGCCTGCTCCTAAGGTAATACAGACTCTCCATCCGCAGCAAGAAAAGGGCCCACATCCAGTCTTGTGTCTCTGGTACATCCAACAACACGGCTGAACTCTTTAAAATCTGCAGGGAACTAGCCAACCCTTCTCCAGCCTCCTCCTCACCTCTCCCATCCCAGGCCCTGCGCAACACATTGGCCACACACTTCACTGCAAAAACTTAGGACATCCTGAGCACCCTTGCCTTCTCCTCCCTTTCCCCACCTTTTTCCCCCTATGGCCTCCCACCCTCCCTCTGCCTTTCCCTACTCCTTCACTTCTATCACACCTGATGAGGTCACCAGAGTTTTCCGCTCCATGTAGGTCTCCTCCAAATAGGTTTCCTCCTGCTCTTCCAGAACCATTAAGGACAATATTGGATCTTCCGCCCTTGCACTTGCTGACTTCTGCAACCACTTTCTTGCTACTGGATCTTTCCCCTCCTCCCTCAAGCACTCCCTTGTGCACCCTTTCATGAAACAACCTTTGTCAGACCCTTCTTGTCCAGCCAATTACCGCGCCATATCTATCATGTCCGTCCTTGGGAAACTGTTGGAGAAACTGTTCTTCCCCCAATTTACACAGCACACTGAATGTGTTGGTGGACTTCATGACCGCCAATCTGGATTCTGAGCACCCAGAGGCATGTAATCCGCTCTTCTGAACATCTGTGAAGAACTGAATGCATCTCTTGACTCCAGCTCTCCAGATGTTCTCATTTTACTTGATCTCTCCTCTGCATTTGATACAGTTAACCACTCCATCCTCATAAAACAGTGCCATGATACTCTGGGTATCTCATAGCGGGCACTGGACTGGCTGACCTCCTTCCTCAGTGACTGTCCATCACAGGTTATTCTGGGATCTCCCCCCCACCTCTATTTCCACTTGCGGTGTCCACCAGAGCTCCAACCTCTCTCCCTGGCTCCTTTACACCTATCTTGGTCAGGTAAACTTGCACACCTCATTTCCACCTTCTTCCCTAACTTCTAGTGTTACAGAGATGACACACAACTCTTCTTCAGACTACCCTCTGACTCTCTCCTTACTTCTTGCATCATTCCTGACTGCCTTTCTGCCATCCAGACCTGGTGCTCTTCCAATGATCTCTGACTCAATGCCAGCAACACTGAGATACTTCCTATTGGGACTCCTGCTCCCTTATTCTCCCCCTAACTCTGGCCGTCTTCTATGGGCTCTCACCCTTCTCCTTCATCTTAAGCCAGAAACCTTGGTGTCATCGTCGACTCCTCCCTTTCCTTCCTCCCTCACATGCAGGACCTTTCCAAAAAGGCCCACTTTCAACTCTACCTTCTCAAAGGAATTCTCCCTTTCCTCACCTTCCCCCAGAAGCTCAATGTCTCTAGAACTCTGGTTCTATCCAGGCTGGGCTACTGCAATAGCCTCTTCCTTAATTTACCCTCTTCTTCTCTACAACCACTTCAGCTAATCCAGAACAGGACTGCAAGACTTATCCTTGGCCTGAAGCCCCGGGACCACATCTCTCCAGCGCTTAAAATTGTACACTGGCTCCAGGTTCCTCAAAGGACCAAATTCAAATCCCTCTGCATCATCCATAAAAGGCTGTCTGGGGCCTGAGGACCACGCCATCTACAACTTGCTTTCACTAAATACTCTCCCTCCAGATCTTTAAGTTCCTCCAGCACCAACTCTCTGTGTGTCAAGTGCTTGGAAAAACAGAGAGCTGGTGGCCGATCTCACCCACAGTTGCTGAGATTGGTGACCAGGGCCCTTATGTGTCCTCTTGGGCCCTGGCCACCCACACCCAACTACCTTCAGACTCCACCCACTCCCAGCATATGCCTTGGCACCCACTGGCCTATGCCACCATAGCCCTGCACTTACATATTTTTTGAAGCTGACACCTCACCAAGGCACTTTTAGCTGCCCACCTGCTCACTCGCTAGCACTTCCCTCCTGGCAAACCTAGCACTTACCCCCCACTCCCTCATCCCTTTTCTCTCACTCTACACTTGCACGTTCTGAATGCTCACAAGGCCTGGTAGGTCTGTCTCTACCTTTCATGGTTTTATTTGATTTTCATTCACATGTTCCCTCCCTGTTGCCCTGTGGGATGCTTTGAAACACATATTACATGATGTATAAGTGCCTTACAAATGCACAATAAAATAAAATAATATTTGTTAATCCCTATGCTACACTAAGTATACACTACAGTACAGTACACTTATGCTCCTTTATTTCAACCAATTCAAACGATACTATGCTCACGCCTTTCTTTGGTTTGTATGATTCTCATCAGTGGCTAACATCAGATCTAAGCCACCCACACTGGCTGTAGTCTACAACAACATCATACACTTGTACACTGCCATACCCCTGCTATAGGAGTCTAAGTTGCTGCAACATTCTTCTCCTGGTTAAAATGTGCACACCTTGTTGTTCCTACAGGTGAATGTACTTTGGTAATGTCTTGTTCAGGGTTATGAATGAGGTTGTCGGGAGGAGAATCGCCATCCAGAAAAGAAGCATAGATCTACATGAAGTTGAAAGCCATGAATCCAACATGGCATCTGTCTCAAATGTTTTGACGCACCTCATGTTTTTAATTGCCAAATCAGTGGGCATGTACGATGTCCGCAAATGCTACGGGGCACCCTGATTGGCCAGAGTCATCCGCGGATAATGAGCCAGGCAGTGAGTCAGTGAAACAGATGCCGATATCACACATTTTTTTGGACCTACTTTTTGCCCATTTTAAAAACTCTACTGGATGGATTTACACCGAATTTACAAAAGCACACTTTCGAAGCTAGGGCGCCGCTCCTCGCGCAAGTTTGGTGCAAATGCATCGAGCACTTTGGGCTCTAGGCATGTGAAAAACATTTTTCAATGTGTGTCTATCTGGATTTCAAAAATGTTTGGACCCCCCCAAATTACTTGCCAACCCCGTTGAAGAAACTGCACAAACCTTTGCAAAATCATTCAGACGTGCCATATTCTCTTTTTTCAAACTTTTATGCAAATTCGTCAACCATTGCCAAAGTTATAAGCCACCCAAAAACTGCTCTTCCTGTGGGTTGAGCAACTTAACCATAAATACAGAGCTGCTACGACAAGCCCTGTAATATATATATATTATAGGTTGGCAGGCTCTGCCCTATAGTTAAAGTGAGCCTAACTCCCATAGGAAACAAGAAAACATTAATTGCTAATAACTTTCGGTTTGTGCAACGGATTTGGACACAAAGCGTTGACTTATGGCCTTTTTGTGGTTTGGTGTTATTCTGTCCAGTCGTTTTTTAAACATTTGATGGAAAAAGGGGTATCCTTCTTTAAAATGGATAGCTATATCTTGGGTAACTTACCAAGAAACAGGCTGTTTATAAAGTAAATCTCCACCATCGTTCCTTTTTTCAATGTGAGAAATACCCCTGCTATATCCTTGGTTAGCCGAAAATGAATAAGCAGGGAAATGCCATTTCCAGGTGAAAAATAAGGGAATTGCCTTTAGGCTAGAGGTGGGAGGAGGTAATAGGACACCAAGTTAAATATAGGGATATAAGGGCTACAAAATAATAACAGAGGGTACGACTGAGGGACTTTTGCAGTCCATAGCCGTGATTATGGAAAATATATATATATATATATTTACATCTACAGTGACGCTGGGGGGGTGAAAGATCATTGGCCATGACTCAATAGCATCTGGGGCTCCCATTCATGCAGTAACGTAGACCAACCGCACTTAGCTTTAATCTGAGGAAGGGGCATGGGACCTTAGGCCATGTTGCCTAATAAATCAGCATAAGTTACAAGACCACTGAGAGCAACATGGCGTGAGGGGGTCAGCCCTGTCCTCGCTTTGAGGTTAAGCAGGGTCAATCCATGGAGACAGTCCACAGTCCTGGATGCTGTGTCTTTTCTTAGTTTTAAATATCTCATAAAACACTAAGAAAAAACACGGCATCCGCATTATTTTTTTTAAACCATGCTATTGTCAGTCCTTGAAAGTATTGCACTCTATAGGTCAAGCTGCCATGAGACCCACATGAAAAGAGCTTTTCTCTCTGGGTAAGGAGCTGCGAATAGATAATATACCCCAATATGGTTTAAAGCTCTTCTGTGTTCCCAGTGCTGTCTGAGAGACAATTGTTTTGCCATTTGCCAAATTGCATTCTGGTATTTGTAGTTTCCCAGTCAAGATGGGGGATAGTGCCACACTTGTACACTTTTTGCCTAACATGGTTTTATAAGGATGTATATATTTGAATGACACTATGTTATGCGTACCTTTTAAGTTATCTTTATGAAGCAGAATATTGTTGAAAGCCAGACATGGGGGTGATGAGGGGAAATTATGAGAGTGCAAGAAAGTCATGAGTATTTGCCCAGGATGTGGCAAAATAGGTTGCAATCCTGGACACTGGTGGTTATTCACCCCTGATTGTGGCTGCTTTTCAGAGCACAAGTAAAGGACACATGTTGGTGGATATCATAACTTTATTTCACAGGGTGGCCATAACCCCTTGTTTTTTTGAGGTTGGCAAGTATTTGGCTACATGATTTTACTCAGGGTGTCATGTTCTCAGTGCAGACGCTTACCCAAAAGACCACATGCACTTGTCTCATATTGTGATTATGTTTTGCAGGGAATATTTCTCTACAGATTGCTTGGTTTAAAAGGTGAGCACCTTTTAATACTTGGCGAGCAATTTATTGGAACATTTCCTCTCTCAAGTTATTTTTCTGGTGTTCATTACATTCTTTTTAAAAGTCCAGTGCCATTTTGTCTTGCACACGTTCTTCTTTGATTTTCGCTTTGGGGGCAAATGTACCTATGCATATGTTATTCTTACAGCTGGTAATTTTTCCCCTTTTTCGTGCTGTTTCAATGCGCTTAGTTGGGGTTGTGTGATGTATCACAACAGTCACCAAGAGACCGGCCATAAAGCAAGGGGCATGTAGCACACTGCTTAACCAAAATGTGTGATCCTTGGCAAATATTGTATTCTCAATGTGCATTGCCTAAAAAATGTGTGTTCTCAAAGCCTGTCATCTTTTATACATAACAATACCACTACCAAAACAGGACAAAAATCAGTCTGTGATTGATGAAGGTCTTTCAGAGATGGGTTGAACATGTTTTTAAATATATAGAGTTGGGCCATTTCTAGTGGTCTGGTAGCGATTGAAAAATTAAAGCATGTCCATGGCGAAAGGCCATGGCTAGTGGTCTGGTCGTGTTCTAAAAGCTACAGTTGCCATGGCTGACACCCATGGCAAGTAGTGGTCTCGTAGTGTTCTAAAATATACACTGGGCATGGGCTAAGGCTGTGGCCAGTGTCCATGGCCAAAGGCCATTTCCAATGGCACCTAAAAAACTATGGTGTATCAAAACCTTGGAAATTAAAGGAAAAAACATTAGTTGCAGGGTTGCTGATGTAAGCAATACATTGTAAATAAAACCTCTGCAATTCAGGAATTTGTTTTCGTTGCAGGGATGTTAAGGTGAGAACTTAATGCAATAAAGCCCCTGAAATCCAGCTAATGCCACCTTAACTTTGCTCCCCCTGTTCTGCAGCTAATGAGCACAATGATGACATCACAGATGAACTCCCTGATTACATCACTGATGACATCAGCTCTCCACTCACCAGCGGTTAGAGTAGAACTCCTGCACACGGACACAGTTTTCTTCCCATTTATGCATGGTCCTGTAATCGCCTTGGACAGCCGGTGCTGGTTTTATGCTGGACTCTAGGCTTCTGGCCATTACGCTGCTGCACCCTGCTTCTGCCCCTGCTGTGAGACTCAGTTTATCCTCTATTGTCATTTAACTCTCCTACTCCATTTAATCTCACCCTGGATGGTGGGATACGACTACTGTGGGCACTGGGTCTGCTCTACCTCTCACTCCTTCATACTTATTATTCATATATCATCTTTTGCCAAACGACTACAAGTAGTGATAGGATGTATGTGTAGCTGCTGACTATTTCTCACAATGTACTCATTGCTATGAACTATTCTAAAATGCTAAAATCACATATGCAGAAAGTAACTGTGGTTTAAATATGTGCAAGTACATAGAGTGATCACATGTCTGATGCCATTGATTAAATCATCATTGTTGTCATATATGATGTAATTAGTGATGGCACCAGTGATATCATCCATGTTGCCATAAGTGATGTCATCAGTGAAGTCATAAATGATGGAATTAGTGATATAACCACAATATGACCACAGCTATGACATCACAGTTAATAGTCCTGATGATATCACTGACGAAATCACTGATTACATTATAACACTAACCGGCCATGGGCAGTGGCAACATCATTTGGCTGTGCCCGCTGTATATTTTAACACAATAAGGGGCCACTGTAAACTGTGATGTCATCAGGAGGCGGGAAGTTAAGTTAAATTATATATACATTTAAGGGCAGCAGTCACTGCCCTAAAGTTAAGGTTAGTGACTTGATCCATAGGAAATGCAAACATCCTATTGTTATTAATATTTGACTTGCAGGACAGATTTGGCTGATATGATCCAAACAAAACATTTGTCACAGGTCCACGCTAGACTGGAAACGTGGGGAAGGTTTGTTAAAAAATGAAAACTTTTTTAAGAAAGCAAAGAAAAACCTGTTTTTGGCCTACTCCCATTAATTTTCCCATAGAGAAAAAGTCCACATGTGTCAAGCCGAAGCACAAATATTGCTGGATGGAATTGGACCACATAAGAAACTTGGGCACGAAGCGTTGACTCGATTTCTGGGACAGGTTTGGGGTAAATCCCCCCAAAATTGCTATAGCTAACATAGTGCTTTGCAGCAGAGAGGTTGAGAGGTGTTTCAGAAAAGTACCCATTTTCCCCAAAATTCTTTTGCTAAAAACATTTGACATTTTTGGATGGATTTGGATGACATTTTCAAAACAAAAGGATTGTCGATGGACCCCACTCCCTGCCTGAAATGCAAACTTTTCTAACAATACATCATAAAACTAAAACCTTATAAATAAACCAAAACACCAGAGTTCTCAGCACATTTATTTTCCCATCAAGACAAATTGCAGTTTTTGAACAGCCGTAGTGTGAAAACCGTTTGGACCAAATAGGAAAGAATGTGGGAACAAAGCATTGACTTGATTTCCCTGACTAGTTTGGGGTAAATCCATCCAGTAGATTTCCAAATATATAACAGAGAACAGGTGCTGCCTTCTCCTTAAAAGCTTTATATCGGTCTTGGTACCTTGCAGCAGAGAGGCTAATAACTTTTGACTTGCTGGATGGATTTGGATAACATTTTCCAAACACAATGTTTGTCAGGGTCCCCCCACAGGAGAAGTGTTGGGAACAATTCATTAAACAAAGTTATAAAGAAAACATAAAAATGCAGTTTTCAGATGAATCCCATTAATTTTCCCATAGACATAATGTGCAGTTTTTGTACAGCATAGCGCGAAAACCGCATGGCAGATTTGGACCAAATATGGAACCATTTGGGCACAAAGCATTGAATTAATTTCCTTGACAGGTTTTGAGTACATCCATCTGTAGTTTTTAAACAATTTGGCAGAGACATGCGGATCCCCCTTTTCCTTAAAACCTTTATATATTTTGGCTTTGGTGCTTTGCATCCGAGGGGTTGAGAGACTTTTCAGAAATCACCATTTATTTTTGCTCGATGTGAGTGATTCCCCCAATATTACTGGGAGATGTTGGAAATGATAGAACTCAAAACGCTATTTGGAGGAGGAAAAAGGATGCCATCAAACTTTGGTATGAACTCCCCCATGACCTTTCAGAGTATAATAACGTTCTCGACATCAGAAAGAGACTCAAAACTCTTCTGTTTATTTGGTCAGTCCAAGTGGAACACTGATTGTTTTGAATGACAGCACTTAGATGGCCTGGTCGTAGGTGCCATGTAAACACCAAAACTGATAGCAATAGCAATCACATCAGCTAGAGGTCGGGAGTGGGAAAGAAGACATTTCGTGAAGTTGGAGATTCGGGGTTGGATTGGGGAGGCAGTTACGGGTAGAAATGTTCAGTTTATCTGAGGAAGACAGCATGAATCGCATGAAATTACAGTGACAACGCAGCAGGATGCACTAAGAAAATAATGTGCGTCACACGAAGCGATGAGTAATTGGGGTAATGTGAGACGAATAGGGAGAAAAAAAGCTATTGCGTGCAGCGAGGGAACCTAGAAAAAAGAAAGGGGACACATGTTGAGTGCCTCTGAGGATGTGTCAAATTTTTTAATTCTGAGAAGTTTTTCCCGTTATCACAGGAATCGGTGAACGTTATTCTACCGCAGGAATTTCTGTTATTGGAAATTATTGCTGTGAAATTACTGCGGGACATGGCCGTAGGACATGGCTAGTGGGCCCCAAAGTAACCTATTTGTGCAGCATGTACAGTGGCCACAACCAAAGGCCTTGGACGATGGCCATGGTTGAAGGCCATGGCTAGTGGGCCCCAATGAAACCGATTGGTGCAACATGTACAGACAGTGGCCACAGCCGAAGGCCATGGCTAGAGGGCCCCGAAGTAACTGTTGTATAAGAAAACTCTTGAAATTCAGTGAAAAAACTTTAATTAGGAGAAAGTTAAATTGATCAGATTTAACGTGAAAAATACATAGCAACAAAACCTTTGAAATTCAGTGAAAAGAACCTTTGTTAAGAGAGAGTTAAGGTGATCATATTTAACACAACAAAACCCCTGACATTCGGTAATCGCAATTTGAGCAAGCCTACCTTATTTATACGCCCGTTGTTGCTCAGCGTATGACCACAATGATAACATCAAAGGTGACATCACTGATGACATCCCTCATAGTGTCCCTAATTACATAATGCATGATAGGATTTGATAATAGTTTATTTATATAGCCCCCATACACAATGTGTTTCAAAGTGCTTCAAGGCAAGGGAGGGCACAAGGGAAAATACAAAGACATTCTTACAGGCCATGGACAGCAAGGATGTGAAATTAGCAATCGTACTTGGCCTGACGGCATTTCAGATAGTGCTGGGCTTGGGTGAGGAAAGAAAACAAGTAGGGGTAGGTGGGAGGAGACAGACGAGGTTGCTATCATAATAGTTCCAGGGACAATTCAGATAGAGTAAGTGCATAGAAGAAAGTAAGGGGAAGAGATAGGAAAAGGGACAAAGGAAGAGGAGGAGACAACAGAGCGTAAGCAGTCAAAAAGAGTGGATAAGCAAGAGGGGAGCGCGAATACAATTGCAGAAGTCAATAGTCACACATGGAGGCCGATTCATGGAACAAATGTGCACCGAAAATCTTTCCGCAAGCTGGCGCAAGAGTGAAAAAGCAAGCACACGCGTGCGATTCATGGAAGGGCCTGCGCGTGTTTACTGCGGAATGTGCGCCAAATCCGAACATGGCGCGCATGGGTGCACACGTCACAGCAACATCCCGAACGCTGTGCGCAACGCGCACAGTGAAAGCGCACAACGTCGGTGCACACACCAAAAAGGGGGCGGAACACAGGGCGGAACACACGGAATGGGGAACAACGCATGAAAAAGAAGGCGTAACTGGGGAAGTACTGCAGGGAAATACACGGAATGCCCACACGCACGTGAACAACACGTATTCATGGAATCGAATACGGGAAACCCGTGCACGATGAAAGACACGCACAGTCGTCAACACGTCCTCCACACGAAGGCAGGCGGAAGCGTCCCGCGCACAGTATAAAAGTGCGCGCAAAAAACAAACACGTATATACAGCTACGATTAATGCCCCATTTGTCGCAGCACAGATCGTGGGACACTGCAGGAGGAGGAGAATAGCCAGGCCCTGCATTTTTTTGCCCTGGCCAGCCTTTTTGGGATGCCTGTCGACCAGGTCTATGGCAGGTATAGGTTTCCACCTCGTATCATCCTATACCTGGTCTGGGAATGGGAAGATGACCATACATCACCCATCCTGTGCTCCCAAGCATTGAGCCCCTTGGAGAAGGAGCTCAATGTCCTGCATTTTTTGGCCACTGGGTCATTTCAGCGGACAACTGCCATAGTGGGGGGGGGTCTTACAGGCCACGCAGTCACGCTGCCTACACCAGGTGTTGGAAATCATGACTGCACACCCCTCAGTCCACAGGCACGTATACATGCCCAGAACACCCGCAAAAAGGCACCCCGTGGTCCAGGAATTTTACACGGTGGCACACTTCCCCAAAATGCTCGGTGCCATAGATTGCACCCATGGGGCCCTATGTCCACCTAGGGCCACTGAGCACATCTATCAAAACCGCAAGCACTGGCATTCCATCAACGTGCAGGTTGTATGCGATGCCAAGGGAATCCTCACCTCTGTCTAAGCAAACTACCCTGGGTCTACCCATGACAGTTTCATAAACAGAATGTCCGCCCTGAGTCGGGCCCTGGAAGCTGGGAAGCATGGCGACACATGGCTCCTAGGTGAGTACAAATGCCTGTGCACATGCATGCATGTCACACACAGACAAATACACAAACCCAACTAATAACAACCATTATCACCTCCCCAGGGGACAGTGCCTACCCTCTGAGCCACCACATGATCACGCCAATCCGGAACCTCACCACACCACCCCAGGTAAGATACAACGCTGCCCTTATTGCAACCAGGGGCATATTGGAGCGCACATTCGGAGTGCTCAAGTCACGCTTCCGCTCCCTTGACCACTCTGGCAGCCAGCTACTATATGCACCCCCAGTAGTGTGCAGGATCATTATGGCAGCATGTGTCCTGCACAATGTTGCACCACGGCGGGACGTACCGGTGGACATGGTGGTCCCCCCACATCCCAAACCACATTCACAGGCCCTGCCCATGGGAGGGGAAAGGGCACATGGCGAGGCAGCCCGGACCCAGCTTGTGGCACATTTTTCACCTAAACTCCCACCCCTGCGGAGTGCACACAGGTCTGGCACATACCAGGTGACAATCGATGATGACAAAGAGACAGTCAACTGTCACAACCTTACCACCCTGAGAATGTTGCAACAGAAGTGCTACATTGTGTGCATCCCTAGCTACTTAAACATAACCAATCCTGTGTGACCAAAAGGAACACATGCAAGGTGCGTATCACACCAACCCCTGTAAAACAGGACATGACAATCACTGGTATGTCACCCAAACCCTCCCAACCCACATCACCCTTGTCTGCTACACCATGCCATGGCATGCAACAGCAAAAGCCCAACACATGACCAATTACATACGAAGTGACATGTGATAAATGGAAAGTGGCCCGAGACAATGATGCCTGATATGGAATCAGATGAAATGACTGACCAACAACCTCCCACACATACCAAGTCATACACAAATGCTTGCCACCTATGGTAGCATCACCAGAAGACTGAATGTCTGTTCACATGCACATTGGGCAAGCCAAATTTTCTACTCTCTAACCCGTGTGCTGTGTGTGTCTCCTGCAACACACTGCTCAGCACACAGCACAGTGAGCAGCCATTGTGTTGGGGATACACCTTGAGCATCACATAAAAAGGACAAACAAAAAAAATAACCTATTGTTGCATGTACATGATCCCCAAATGGTAATTGATCATGCGCTGCAGGGACAAAGCGTGCCAGAGAAGGCAATCTGTGCACCTGTGGGCATGGAATGGTGGTTGTATGTGTGGTGGAGCATTGTGTAACTGTGTGTGTCATTAAGGACATGCACTCAATATATGCATGTGAAATCAAGTGACCCTCAGTGTCCTGTACACATCACATGCAAACATTGCCCATGTGTACACCCAAGCATGTCAAACCACAACAATCCCCTGACACCTGAAAAGTAAACACAACACAGGAACAGCCATTGACCAGCAGAACACATCATGTACATAGTACCCCACAATGACAATGTCAGGGAGTGCCCAAACACTGTAGCCCAAGCTTACTGTCCAACAACAAAAGGCCCTCCCTCATTTACACATCACCATGGCCTTCTGAACAACTGTGTCTGGGGTATGTAGCCTTCTTCCTTCTAGTCTACCTGGCTACAGGATCCCTCGGCCCCTCGGTCTCCATGTTCCACCTTGCGTGTAAATAGGGTCCAGCCCCCTCAGAAGCCACCTTGACTGGTAAAAATACCAAATCACAGAGAACTCCAAGGAGCCAAACCCCCAAACCAGGGAAAAAGCCTGTAGCCACAACAAAACCCTGGAAGAGTCTCCAGTAGATGACTTGAAGCTGCAGAAAATGTCCAAGCACATGTCCAAGCAGAATGATAGAACAACCAACGTAGCACAGTTCAACAATGGTTCAACAGGAGGGGTACCATTTTCAGTACACAATATACAATGAGGATGCAACAACTGATGGGTAGTGTCACAGCTCCGGTCTCCAGGTGCAGGAGTGGCACTAATAAACCACCCCCTCCGTGTCTGGGCGCCTGCAAGGTAAAACTTACACAGGCCTCCGATGCCCTATTGGGGAAGGAGGGTCAGGGATCCATTGTTTGGAAAGGCATTGGTATTCAGGATAACTGGACAGAGGGGCAGGAGAGGGGAGTTGGATTGGCAAGGGAAAGCAGGCAAAATACAAAATCCTACTATTGACAATTACACTTACTCAGTCAGAGAAACCATGTTCTTCATGCACATTGTACAAAATGAGTCAAATGCAAGCCAAAGAGAGACTTATCTCTGGGGTGAGTGCTGGCCTCCTGCCTGCGCACTCTCAGGTACGGTAACAGGAGCAGTTGAATGCTGCAAAGAGAGCGTGAGTTACTAATCTGTGTGTGTTTTCAACACACACACAACCCAATTCATGCCTCAAACTAAGTGACTTCTCCACAAACAAACACTCTTGTCTGCTGCTTTGTTCGTATACGTTAGCTTGCCCCCGTGATGTTTCATACACTGTCAGTGCAGTAAGGCAGGCGCATGTGGCGGCGTGGTAAATGGAAGACCAATGTGTCAAGAATCACACATGATAGAATGGTCCCTGGGTGAGCTGCAAGACGCGTATGGCGAGGTGCGACTTCAGTACAAGTTGTGTTCTGGCAGCCGCGGATTTCAATAGGTAGTGCACGTGGAAATTTGCACATGCAAATGATAAGCACTGCACTCAAGTCTGTGCCTTGCTGGGTGCCCCCGTATGCTGTATTAGTTTCTGGCTAGGACGCTACTGCGCTAATAATTCAGCTTCTATGGAGCAGGGGGGACTCAAGGAAATGGGCGACGGCCCCTGCGTGTGCCCCTGACAACTTGTAAAGCTACTTGGCATTTGTTCCTCAACGCGTCTTAGCTGTACTCTGTGCTTTTTCCCCAATGCCTGGCCAAGCTCCCCATCATTGGCGCTACTTAGCCTACATGTGCAAGGGGCCTGGTGGAAGGTTGGCTGGTGTGTGGCCCCTTGTGCTGCTCACCTTGCTTGGAGCTCCTGGAAACATGTCTGCTTCTGTCGGACGTCTGAGCACAAGCCCTGTGCTTCTGCTTGCGCCCACATGCGCACGTGTGCACCACCCAACGTGGCCAGGTTTCAGTAGTTCTTGGCCCATTGTCTGCTGGGAAAGGTAGTCTGGAGGCTCATTTTCCTGCAGAAAGGGCATAAAAGATATTAATAAGGCTGGAAAGTTCCCTGTGTGTGTGTCTTCATGCTGGTTGTCACTGGGCCATGTTTGAGACCTACATCCGAACTCCTCCCACCATCAGTGTGACTTTGACAGCCAAAGGGTGCAGGCTACTGTCTACAGCATGAAGTGCATCAAGCACATATACAGGCAAGAAAAGAACATACATCACAATCAACATCATGGACATATCAATCATGTACTCACCAAAATTGATTGCAGACATGCCGTGGAGAAAACCCACTTAATCCCCACTAGGGGTGTTAACACAAGTAGTACAGCAGCAGACAGGCCACAGATATGACGAAAGTCCAATGCGCTTGTGTAAATGGTGTAACACCGAACCATCCTTGAGAGCCCATGGATAGGGGAAGCAGGAGTGGCATATGTGATTCAGGACCCCAAGCTGCAAACACATACATGAGACAAGCTTGAAGGGCCCAGCTGGAACAGACAGTGGATGCTTTCAAAAGCCACAAAGCACCACACCGTCACATGAATGCACAATAGACAAGCAATTTTAAACTATATTATGTAATTAAACTAACTATAAAAAAAACTATATTAACTAATTAAACTAACTATAAAAATCAAAAATGGCCACATACGACCCGGGGGTGGGGAGCACCCAGGAGGGGGAAGGTACAGGGTGCTCCTCAACACCGACATGCGATGATGTTGAGACAAAAAAAAAAACCTCCATGGGCTCAACGCCTGCACAGCCCGACCTGTGTGGGAGATAAGTCATCAACCTCATCACCCTCTGTCTGAAAAGGTTGAGGTGGCACAGTACTCTGACCACACCTATGCGCAGCTTGCCCCTCGTCGCAGCAAGTCTGCCGGACGGGTGAGCCTGGTTATGTGCGGTGATGACACAAAGGTCCGCATGCAGAATACGCAGTGATACGCGTGCTTCCTCTTGCAAGGAAACACGTGTAACACAGAGTTTTTCCTGCATGGCCTGCCTGGACAACTGGTACACCTTCCGGCAAGCATGTAGCTCAGCCGAGATGGTATTCTCAAGCTGCTCCAACCTCTCCTCTGACCGCTGCCTCTCGGAAATCAAGAGCACATCCAGAGTAGATCTGAGGGATTCATAGTCAACCCTCATGGTCTCCATGTGTGCCTCTGTGTGAGCTGCAATTGCTTGATGCAAAGACACCATTTCAGCCCGGCGTGCCCTGTCTGAGGCCGCCATGCCCGGCCTGAGCGAGCGGGTCGTGGACTGTGCCACCCGCTGCTGGAGTTCCACCTGCCTAGCAGGAGGGAGCACGGATTAGGCCACACGTTCCATGCTCTCAGCAATGTTATCAATTGCTGCCCCCTGGTATTCTGAATTGGCAACCATGGCTTGCTCCCACTAAGTATGCCCCAGTGGCGCGCAGCCACAACGTTGCTGGGCTTGACACCTCCGGGGCCCAAGGAGCCGCCAAACTTGTTGGGTTGACACCGCCCGCGGCTGCAGGACTACATTCCTCCATTGACGTGATGCCCCAGGCACATCAGCAACTGGTGAGGAGCGTGACCCTGCGTTCCTATCCACCACAGGCAGAGGTCCGCCTCAGTGCAGGTGTTGCGGACAGAGGAGTGTCGATATCAGAATCACTCACCATTGACGAATAGACCCGACACACATCCAATTCGACATTATCGTCAGAGTGATCATCCGGGCTAGACTCATTGCCAGCCCTAGACACGATGGTCTGGAACACAAGTGGGTTCTCGTGGTCTACCACCTCACGACTCCCACTTGTGCTGGGTTGCTGTTGTGATAGCAACCCTGTGCCTGGCACCATCCTCTGGCTCCATTGCGTTATCATCTGAAAAGTGTAAAAAAAAAAAAACATGAGTACACATGTCAGAAGCACATAACCCACACACACATAGCCATCACATTGACAGCCAACACATCAAGCAGACATGTCACACACAAATGAGAACCTGGCATGCATCCAGTGGCCTTGATATGCAAACACATCCCAAAAGCAGAAATGGATGTGTCTAAATAGCAAAGCCTACACAAGTACAAAATGTATTATATGAACTCCATCAGACACCACCTCTGTCAGGCACATGTCACAGGCAGAAAAGACAGATGGGAACAAAGAGATGGAACACACCATAAGCATGTCTGAACTGCAAATTGACCACTGCTGCAAGGGAATCCAAACACACAATGACACACGTAATATGCATGCAGACATGCATCACTAAAGCATCATCAGCGATATAGCTCCATCCATCTGCAGGTCAGCCCATACCGGTTGGCATGGGCCATGTAGATATAGTGAGCAATGCAGAAATCTCATACCGGGTGGCATGGGCCATGTAGATATAGTGCGCAATGCAGAAATCTTACCAGCATTAACGTTAATCAACTACATATTAGTCAGTCAAGAAAAAAGCTGCGGAAGACACATGTGTAAATGAACACTTTCACAAACACATAAGTGATTAATTGCAATGTTGCACTAAACAACTTTGAAACTGCTTGCATATGTACATGTGAAAGCGTACAAAAACACCCCTTTCCCCATACACCTGTATTGTGAACATGAACAGCATCCAATACAGCAAAGCAAGCAGCTACAACGCTGCTTGCTTTGATGTATGTGAAAGTGTACACATACACACGTGAAGGCAGCTACACAGTCATTACAACCCAATCTGCGCCCTATGCCAGTTGGAATAGGCCGCAGATTGACCAATCAACTTTGCTAGACAACCACTAGAGAGTTCCAATACTGAGTACATGTGTCACAGGATGCACCTGTGCCCGTGGCATTCATGACAGAGAAGGGATGAAAATCTAACCATCCAGCCAATGACGGCTGCGGTCAGACTGAGACACACAAATCGAGGGATTCTGATGAAGGGGTCCACCCATCTGATTTCACTCTATGCAGATGACACACTATTGTATGTTAGAGAACCTGAGGTAAATATAGCACCCATAATGGAAGAAATACGGGAATTTGCAGAATATTCTGGGTACACTATAAACAGAAATAAATCTGAAATATTCCCACTTACCCCGGCCACTAGGTGTCCTTTCACCACAGGAGGGCTTAAATGGTCAGACCACAACATCAGATACCTTGGTGTTCTGGTGTCCAGAGACAAACACACGCTGTACTCAGATAATCATGAAACTGTACTACGCACTATAAGCATGAAACTTCAGATCTGGGGATGCCTCCCAATCTCATTGGCGGGTAGAGTAGCGGTCCTCAAAATGGTGATCCTTCCCAAGTGACTATACCTCTTTGTAAATATCTCCATATGGCCGGGCAGAGTCTTTTTCACCAAACTCCGGTCCATAGTGGTCACATTTCTCTGGGGTGGAAAAACAGCGAGAATAAATTGGGAAAAAATGACGGAAACATATTCCACGGGAGGCATAGCGCCCCCTAACTTCGAGCTTTATTATTACGTTTCCCAGGCACAGTTTGCAAAACACTGGTATAAGGCTGCAGATAGTACACCCCATGCGTGGATAGAAGAACATACCACACACCCCATGAATATATAATCTGTCCTCTTTGATACAAAATATAGGGACACGTGCGAATATAACCCTGTAAGCTGCACGGTAAGGGCATGGGGGGCAATATTCAAAATACTGAAGATTGAAACACCCTATAACCCAGAGATACCTCTGTGGAACTTCCCGGGTTGCCTCCCACGCATGACACTAGCGTACAAGACTCGTGGGACCCTGACAGGAAAATGAATGTGGGGGATATGTTTGTAGATGGGAAATTTGTGGAACTGAGGTTGCTCTCAGGGCATTGGGAGATGGACTGCTCAAAACCCACCAATGCTATCGTATGAGGTCCGCATTTATCAGGAGGTGGCCGCTATTTCCGGACGAACCAGTGGTTCATCCGTGTATACAACTAATAACAACTACAAACGGTCTGGGGATTTCCAGGCTGTACTCTGCGGTTCAGGCACACACCCCCAAGCTGAATCGTGTTAGGGAGAAGTGGGAAGCAGATTCACAGATGTCAATTGAGGAGGAGAAATGGGCAAGGTATTGCATGCTTACTAAAAACGTCTCACTAAATTCTGGGCTGAGATTGATTCAATTCAAAATCCTAAACAGGCTACATTATACACCAGCCAGAGTTGCAAAATTTGCACCGGATGCCTCAGACTCCTGCCCTAAGTGCAATTCACCTCAGGCTGATGCTTATCATATGTATTGGAAATGTTCGCTGGTGACAGGGTTTTGGAAAGAAACTAAACTACTGTAATGCACTGTACCTAGGCACCAGTAAACATAACATCAACAAACTCCAAACCCTGAAGAACAATGCCCTTAGAACAGCCCTAGGTATTCCCAAAGGGCAACACATATCTGTCCAGAGAAGAACTGTCAACTGGCTGGCCATCAATGACCGCATCAAATTTAAAACTCTGAACATTACACATAACTGTCTGAACAACAAAGCACCTGCATACTTCACAGAAAAATTCACAAAGTACACGTCCGAACAACGCATTAGAAAGGCCCTCTCAAACAGCATAAAAATCCACAACTTTAAACTGAAAAGAACTGGTGGGTCCAGCTTCCCAGTTCTAGCAGCCCAGCTCTGGAACTCCATCCCAGATGCACTCAGAGCCACCCCTTCCTTCCGCGCATTCAAAGCTAACGTCAAACTCTGGCTTCACACCAACGACTGCTAAATGCCTCAATTGTGCCTCATACTCTGTACATTTACTGTAAATTTCCCTGAAACTGTTACATATCTGTACATGTACTGTAAATTTCCTGAAACTGTTACATATCTTGTAAAGTCAAGAAACTGCGTGATATATGATCCTGTAACATAAGAAACTGTGTGATATATGATCCTGTAACATAAGAAATGTAACATATTTATGTACCTGTAACCCAAGTTTTTATTTCTGCAAGCGCCCAGTTGCTTAATGGCCAGGTGCGCTCTATGAATAAATAAACAACACAATACAATACATGACATGTAGTGGCAGTCAAGCACAACACATCACACAAGCAAAACACACATGGTCTGGACAAACACGCGACAATACTCACTGGACGGGGCATCTAAGTCCTGCATCTCTCCCACTCCTTCGACCAATCCTGCCGGTATGAACTCCGCAACGACTGACACGTGCGAAGTGAGGTCTTCCTCCTGAGCTGGTGACCCACTGCCAGTCAACCCTGATCACACTCCTGATCAGCATACCGCACTCACTTCTAGACTCCAGCGTCTGCGTACACGTACCCTCACATGTTCGCTACCTTCAAGACCTACACCAACAAACGTACGAAACGCGCGCCTGCAAACTAGAACCCTGCAAATTTCCATTAGCCCAAAGATTCCAGCCTTAACAAACTACAATCCCCACAGGCTGCGCCACGCTATGGATCAGAGTCCATGCAGTAAGCACTACCTTGACCACAATGCAACTGTAACAATGGCCATGACTCCTTATAATGTGCCTCCCACGGGCTCGAATATGATCACCCCATTGTGCAATTCTTCTACCACAGCCATGCCACCCACTGATGTAAATGCTACTTTATCCATGTCTAGGACCCTAGAAAATGTGCCCCCCACTACCGCTAATGTGACTACCACAATGTGCAATTCTTCTACCACAGCCATGCCACCCACTGATGTAAATGCTACTTTATCCATGTCTAGGACCCTAGAAAATGTGCCCCCCACTACCGCTAATGTGATTTCTGCAATGTGCAAATCTTCTACCACAGCCATGCCACCCACTGATGTAAATGCTACTTTATCCATGTCTAGGACCCTAGAAAATGTGCCCCCCACTACCGCTAATGTGACTACCGCAATGTGGAATTCTTCTACCACAGCCATGCCACCCACTGATGTAAATGCTACTTTATCCATGTCTAGGACACTAGAAAATGTGCCCCCCACTACCGCTAATGTGATTACTGCAATGTGCAATTCTTCTACCACAGCCATGCCACCCACTGATGTAAATGCTACTTTATCCATGTCTAGGACCCTAGAAAATGTGCCCCCCACTACCGCTAATGTGATTACCGTAATGTGCAATTCTTCTACCACAACCATGCCACCCACTGATGTAAATGCTACTTTATCCATGTCTAGGACCCTAGAAAATGTGCCCCACACTACCGCTAATGTGATTACCGCAATGTGCAATTCTTCTACCACAGCCATGCCACCCACTGATGTAAATGCTACTTTATCCATGTCTAGGACCCTAGAAAATGTGCCCCCACTACCGCTAATGTGACTACCGCAATGTGCAATTCTTCTACCACAGCCATGCCACCCACTGATGTAAATGCTACTTTATCCATGTCTAGGACCCTAGAAAATGTGCCCCCCACTACCGCTAATGTGATTTCTGCAATGTGCAAATCTTCTACCACAGCCATGCCACCCACTGATGTAAATGCTACTTTATCCATGTCTAGGACCCTAGAAAATGTGCCCCCCACTACCGCTAATGTGACTACCGCAATGTGCAATTCTTCTACCACAGCCATGCCACCCACTGATGTAAATGCTACTTTATCCATGTCTAGGACACTAGAAAATGTGCCCCCCACTACCGCTAATGTGATTACTGCAATGTGCAATTCTTTTACCACAGCCATGCCACCCACTGATGTAAATGCTACTTTATCCATGTCTAGGACCCTAGAAAAGGTGCCCCCCACTACCGCTAATGTGATTACCGTAATGTGCAATTCTGCTACCACAACCATGCCACCCACTGATGTAAATGCTACTTTATCCATGTCTAGGACCCTAGAAAATGTGCCCCCCACTACCGCTAATGTGATTACCGCAATGTGCAATTCTTCTACCACAGCCATGCCACCCACTGATGTAAATGCTACTTTATCCATGTCTAGGACCCTAGAAAATGTGCCCCCACTACCGCTAATGTGATTACCGCAATATAAAATTCTTCTACCACAGCCATGCCACCCACTGATGTAAATATCTCCCCCGAACCCCACCTCAAATGTGCCCTCATCAACGCCCGATCCATCAATGCGCACGCCCTAGACATCCACGACCTCATCACCACCCTCGATCTATATCTCCTAATGGTCACTGAGACCTGGCTACATGAAGCCTCAGGCCCCGCTCTATCCCTCGCCCTCCCACCAGGCTATGCCATCACGAGACAAGATCGCCTGACCACAGGAGGCGGTGTCGCTCTCATAGCCAAAGATTCGATCACCATCAGAAAGGTTGACAAAACTATAAACAACAACAGCGACTACCTTCAATTGAAACTGACTATCTCGCATCACTGCACCATTACCCTACACCTCATCTATCGACCACCAGGCCCCCTGGGAGACTTCCAGGCATCACTCACTCACCTCCTGGCTGACAACCTAAAAAAGTCATCCAAAGTCATTCTCCTTGGGGACATCAACCTAGGCCTGAACGACACAAAGACCCTAGTGCCAAATCACCTGACACAGCTGTAGCCACTCTAGGATTCGCCAACACCTTCACAGACCCTACTCACGCACTAGGCAGATCATTAGACTGGATAGCCCATCACAACTGCCCCCTCACAGTCACAGGCAATACCCCCACCCCATGGTCCGACCACCACACCATCACCTTCAACATCCCGACCTCCTCCCCACCCCCCCCAAACCCTTACCACCAGCTCTCACAAGAAGTACCCGCCAACTGACCAAAGAAAGACTCTTACCCTTCCTACAGGGACCTGCCTTTAGACTCCCCTTTTCCAACGCCCCAGAAACCCTTGCCAAGAACTACGACTCTGCTATCACGGCAGCAATCAATGCTATTGCCCCACTTAAGCCACGCAAAACCAAACCTACTAGCCACACTAATGCCTGGTTCACCCAAGACCTCCTCAAACTGCGCACAGACAAGCGAGCAGCACTAGCTCAATGGCAAACATCCCGTGATGACAAAGACAAACTTAACTTTAAATCATCATCAAAGCTAAAGCCAAATCATTTGAAGATAGAATCTCCAAGGCCAAATCAAACACCAAGGAAATGTTTGCCATATTCAGGGAACTCGAGACCCCTACACCAATCCCTCAAAACTTCACCAAAGATAAAGCATGGTGTGACGACATCCAAACAGCCATGCGCAATAAAATCAGCTCACTCCAAACCAAAATTCTGAACACTAAACTAGTGCTCCCCACCCCCCTATCCCCCCCAACCTTCCCCCTCTCCTCACCCACAGAGGCCACCCCTGCCTTCTCTTTCAAAACCATTCAGGAAAAAGACATGATCAACATCATGAAAAACATCAAACCCTCCAATTGCAAAGGGGACCCCTGCCCCGCCTCCATCATCAAAGACTGCTCAGACACCCTTGCTCCTTTCCTAACAGCCTTCGTCAATGCCTCTTTCACCACAGGGAGAGTCCCCTCGTGCCTCAAGGAAGCATGGGTCCGACCTCTCATAAAAAAACCTACACTTGACCCCACCTCCCCCAACAACTACCACTCCATTGCCACAGTCCCATTCCTCCTCAAGATTCTAGACAAGGCAGCCTACCTGCAGGTCCAGCACTTCCTCGAAGAGCACAACCTCTTAGGACTGAGACAATCCGGCTTTCGGCCTAGGCACGGGACAGAGACCGCCCTACTCGACCTCAAAAACCAAATGGATGACGCTACAGACCAAGGCAACCCTGTCCTGCTCCTTCTCCTCAATCTCTCTGCAGCTTTCGATCTTGTAGATCACAACATCATCTGCCATCACCTAACCTCCACAGCCAACTTCTCCCAAGAAGCTACCACTTGGATCACCTCCTCTCTCCAAGGCAGAACCATGCAGGTCTTCTCTGACCTAGCCACTGCATCACCCACCATCATGCTATGTGGTGTGCCCCAAGCTCCTGCCTCTCCCCGACCTTATATAACATCTTTACCCACCCCCTCTACCTTATCCTTGACGCCATGGGCATCTCCTACACCAACTACGCTGACAACACTCAGAGCCTCCTCACACTAACAGGTAACTATGACACTGACTGCGCAACTCTTAACAACATATACAACACAATCCAAATGTGGATGGCTATCAACGGCCTATGCCTTAACTCTGACAAAACTGAGCTCCTTCTCGTAGGATCCCCCGACACCCTCAAGAAACTTGACTCCCAGTTTAGCCACTTTACCATTGACTCAATCAGAATTCCAGTACTCGACACAGTAAAAACGCTAGGCGTCTATCTAGATTCTAACCTATCCATGACCAGACAAGTAAACGCAATCGCCTCCTCTGCGCCTTACCATGCAAAACTCCTCAACGCAATCAGGCCTTTTCTGTCAAAAGACACCTGCACCAACATAGCCAGAGCCATAACTGGTTCCCGACTAGACTACTGTAATGTTCTCTTCTTAGGGACCTCCAACAAAAACCTCGAGAAGCTGCAAATAATTCAGAACAGTGCCCTGCGCTCTGCACAAGGCATTGCCAAGAGACAGCACATCACCGCTGCCAGAAAAGCATCCCATTGGCTCCCCATAAAGGAAAGGGTTATATTCAAGGCGCTAAGCATCACCCACAAATGTGCCCATCTCTCAGCCCCAGTGTACCTATCTCAGAGAATCCACCCAGTCGCGTCTACAAGACCCACCAGGACACCCTATGCCAATATGCTCTCCGTGCCCAGGGTAAAAAGAGCTAGAGCAGGTGGTGCCAGCTTCCCCAACCTTGCCGCACTACATTGGAACAACCTCTCCACCTCTCTGCGAGCTGAACCCTCACTGACTGCTTTCCCTAAAGCCATGAAAACTACCTTGTCCACCTAACCAACCTCTCATGTTTTAAACTTTAATGACTTACATGTATGATGTACTATAATGTATGATGTACTCTGCTGTATGATTCTCCTTATCGCTTGACACAGGATCCTGCCTCACTGTAACCCAAGGCACAACCTATACCTGTACCTGTAACTAATTTCCTTTACAAGTAACAGCGCCACAATGCCCCTGGGCTGCCTGCGCGCTATATAAATGTAATAAATAAATAAATAAATGCAGAGGGGTGCCGGTTCCGCCTTATCAACATCCAGATGAGGGTCCTGGAACGCATACACCCAGCGCCCCACCTCCAGGTCCTTCAGAGGCAGACCCGTCCGCAGTCGAGCAGTAAGTGTCCATGCATACTGATTGGATGCAGTGCATGTTGAGGTGTGCCAGGAGTGTGCAGGTTGAAAGGCCCATGTAAGGATGTGTATTTACAGGGCCATGAGCCTGCCGCATATGAGTCCAGTCATGTGTGAGGCACATCAATGGTGTATGTGTTCAAATGCATGATGCCCAAATGCATGTGTGAGTGCACACATGTTTACATTTCTGTGTATGTACTGTGGCATGGTTGTGGTGTGACACATGGATGCTGGTTCCACTTTCATGTATGTGCACAATGTACATGTGTGTGTGTGTGTATTTGACATGTGTGCCACTGTGTTACACCATGGATGCATGTGACACCAACATGTAGGAGGCTGATTGGCAGATGTGACATGGATGCCGTTGATTTCACTGCGACAGGTGGTGGAGATATACAGATGCATGTATGTCTGGTGGCGTGTGTGCATTAGTTCGGCACTCACCGTGTTGCATGTGACGTCAGGCTAACCTTCGGATGCTCATGCTGTTGTATGTTTATGGATGGTTCTGCCTGCTGCAACATTCCTGTTAATTTGCGCATGTGTGTGGGTTCAAATGATATGTGTGTTGGGGAGTGTGATGCCATGTGTGAAGTTTGAGACTGCCACTCATGTGCAAATGTCATGTGTGGATCAGACCATTGTACAGTGCCCTGATGCCTGTGTTCTGTCTCTCCCTGTCTTCAGGGTCAACTGATGAAGAGGGTGGAGACGGTGCTGTGGAGCACAGCGGCAGGAATCCCACCGCCAGCCGGAGACGCAAGGCCCAGCTCCCCTCTCATGTTGTCATCTTGTCGGGGAGTGAGGAGTCTGGTGCCGCATCCGCGGCCGCCGCTGCTGAGGATAGGTCCAAGAGGCGGAGGTCAGAGGTGGACTCCTCGGCAGCAGAAGGGGCAGCTGAGACCCCACAAGGGCCTATGGAGGAAGATGGCATGGAGTCATCCAGGTTGGTGGGGGGGAGGCCGTGGAAGGCCCACGCACGGGGTCTGGAGGGGGATTCCACTGGTGCTAGTGGTGCAGTCCAGGGGCAGGGACAGGAGGCAGCACAGGCGGCCGCGGAGGTGCCTGTGTGTAATCCTGTCCCCGATCCTGTGACTGCATCATCCCGCACCAGCAGGGATGCCTTCGTCCAGACCCGTTTTCAGGGAGGGGATGCGCACACAACAACTGGCCTTCCTCTCCCTGCGGACGTGGCAATCCGGGACCGTGTTGAGCCTGTCCTGGCTGGCGTGGGGTTGCGTCAACGTGGCATTCGGGATGACGTGCAGGGTTCTCGTGAGGACACTGCACGTTATTTCGGATGCCTCATTGACCGTGTCGACCTACTAGGACGGGTCACCAGTGCTGTGTTCCTCTGTGTGCTGGACCTTCTACTGACCCACTCCTCAACTGAACCCCCTATGCGCCAGTCCTCCTCCGTGCCATCTTCCTGCCCAAGTATCACCTGGGCACCCTGTGGAGCTGCCCCTGACCCAGCGGCCAGACTGGTGGGGGACACATCCCTGCCACAGTCAGGAGTCGGAGGGCCAGCAGGGGTGGCCACCACAACAACTGGACCCCAGCAGGAGGAGGACGTGCAGGCATCAACAGGCAGGGCACATGCATGGCAGCAGCTGGCTCAAGGTGAGAGCGATGATGGCTCGGGGCCATCAACATCAGACAGGCAGGCATCGGCCAGAGGACAGGAGGACCCTGGATTGGAAGTGTCTTCCGTGTGGCAGCGGTTGGGCCGGCAAATAGATGCGGAGCGGCGGCGGGCGGAAGAGGCATGGCTCACTATGGTCAAGGCGGGTTGAGTGCCTCGAGGCAACTCGCAGGGAGTTGGAGGAGGTCATGGCTTCATCCCTGCGAGAACTCTGTGCCAGGGACGGGGCCCGCCCCCGGGACGTTGAAGAGGAGTTCGATGATGGCCTGGCCCGGAACATCAACAAGTGAGCCATTGGACTTGCCCGCCGCTTTTTTTAAATAGTTCTGTAGGTGTAAGTTGCCTTTCAATTTTTTTTTTCCTTTGGGGCGCATGGACTATGCCCTGCCTTTTTGTATATAGATATTTATTAGGTAGGATTTAGGTTAGGTTTCCTTTGGATTATTGGGCTCATGGACCATTTGTAAATAGTTTTGGGCCTGGATTTCATTTTCTTGGACCCATGGTGGAATACTTTTCTTTTTTTAAACTTTTTTGATGGATGGACCCATTGGAGCCATTTTACTTTGGATTTTATTGGTTACAGCATTCATTTTTTTTTCTCATTTTGGGACTTCCGGACTTGGAATATTTTTTTTTATTATTGTGTGATTTTGGTTTATTCATTTGGTTTATTCTTCAATACACTTTTTTTCTATACTTTACTTGTGTGGTCATCTCTCATTTGTTTTGTGCATGTCACAATGTGGTTTTTCACAGTCATGTGTCGCCATTGTGTGGGTCTGAGGGACATGTATTCATGGGCATGCTGGTTATTTATTTTCTATCATGACATTGGGAATTCAATGTGGAGTGGATGGAATGCTTGGTTGGGTGTTTGGAGTGGGGTGGCGTGGGGTGGGATTTGGATGGCCATAAGGGCCATGGGTCTGGAGTGTGATGATGTGTCGGGTGGAAGGACATGAGTCGGGGCCTGCTGGCAGGTGCCCGTCAATGGTGGGTGGGGGACATGAGTCGGTGCCTGCTGGCAGGTGCCCGTCAATGGTTGGGGGACGTGAGTCGGGGCCTGCTGGCAGGTGCCCGTCAATGGTGGGTGGATGGGGGACATGAGTCGGGGCCTGCTGGCAGGTGCCTGTCAATGGTGGGTGGGTGGGTAAATGAGTTGGGGCCTGCTGGAAGGTGCCCATCATTGGTGGGTGGGGGACCTGAGTCGGGGCCTGCTGGCAGGTGCCTGTCAATGGTGGGAGGGTGGCCGGGGGACATGAGTCGGGGCCTGCTGACAGGTGCCCATCAATGGTGGGGGACTTGAGTCGGGGCCTGCTGGCAGGTGCCCGTCAATGGTGGGTGGGGGACATGAATCAGGGGGCCTGCTGGCAGGTGCCTGTCAATGGTGGGTGGGTGGGGAAATGAGTTGGGGCCTGCTGGAAGGTGCCCATCATTGGTGGGTGGGGGACCTGAGTTGGGGCCTGCTGGCAGGTGCCTGTCAATGGTGGGAGGGTGGCCGGGGGACATGAGTTGGGGCCTGCTGACAGGTGCCCATCAATGGTGGGGGACATGAGTCGGGGCCTGCTGGCAGGTGCCCGTCAATGGTGGGTGGGTGGGGGATATGAGTCGGGGCTCACAGGTGCATGGTGCCATGTGGGCTGCCTACAGGGCATGGTCAGGGGTGTGGGTTGTCCCCTGTGGTGTGGGCTGCCTGCAGGTGAGGGGGGGAAAGGGCACACCCAGGAGGGCTCACAATTTCAAATTGCGTGAAAAACTCCCTGCGCACCCCCGAAATACACGTACCCCGCTCGCGCCAGGCCAATCGCGTGTAAAACCCCCCGTGTACCCCTGGAATACACGCAGGCAGCCCATCCACCCTCCCCATGCCCCGCAGGCAGCCCATTCACCCTCCCCATGCCCTGCAGGCAGCCCATTCAGCCTGGGCATACCCCACAGGCAACCCACACCACAGAGGGGACTTTTTCCTTGCAATTTACCTGGTGCGAGCGGGGTACGTGTATTCCGAGTGGTGCGCAGAGAGTTTTACACACGATTGGCCTGGCGCGAGCGGGGTACGTGTATTCCGAGGGGTGCGCAGGGAGTTTTACACGCGATTGGCCTGGCGCGAACGGGGTATGTGTATTCCTAGGGGTGCGCAGGGAGTTTTACACACGATTGGCCTGGCGTGAGAGGGGTACATATATTCCAAGGTGTGCGCAGGGAGTTTTACACGCCATCAGTCTGGCGCGAGCGGGGTACGTGTATTCCGAGGGGTGCGTGTGGAGTTTTACCTGTGTTTTTGTGGTTGGGGGGCTGTATGCTGGTCCACTGGCCTTTGCGCCATGTACTGGATTTGTGCGATGTTTTTGGCGCACGGGCAGGTTGGGGCGTAACTGGTGCTGCTGCAGGGTCGCTGGGGTTTTGATGCACGTGGCTGGCGCAGACTGCTGCACGCGCACTCTGTGTGCCAGCCGCGTGTGCCACTTGTGCGCCAAATTCTATGAATTGCCCCCATAATGTTGCAACCCAGGATACAAGATGAAGATGGGAACAGCATGATTCAGGGCCACCATGAGTACAAGATGCAAAGTAAGTGCAGCATGAGAGTTGAGAAAAGGTGACACACCGTGAATCAATGAAGTCCATAAAAGCCAAATCCAGCAGTGGCCCCAGAATGGTGATGGTGAAACCAGAATGTATCAAGACAGACACCTGCAGTAGTAGGCTGGCTGGGTGGGGGGCAGGGTAGAAGAATCAAGTAAAACAGGCAACACCTGTGTGCACGATGCGAGTGGCCTAACGGAACATCACGGGGGACCAGAGGGGTTGGGGATGGCCTGTGGGGACAGAGGGAGTAAACACATGTTGGTGCATGCTTACCCGCTGTCTGATCAGCGGTTCGGGCCCTGGGTCCTCCTGGCCTCCTGGTCCGAACAGGTCCAAACAGGAACTGCCATTTTCTTTTTCTGCCCTTTGCTTCGGGCGCCCGGGCGAGAGACACCCTTGATCTAAGAGTTAAGCGCAGAAAGGAAGAGGCAGGGCTAAGCAGGTCGGTGGTGCTTAGGCCACGTGACCATGATGCACTTGCACCTGCTCCCCATCTGCAAAGGAAAAGAGGCTGGAGGGCTCCTTAAGTATGGGGAAAAGAGCAGCAACCAGGAAGGCACCAGGTGGGCGGGGCTTTCTAAGTGGGAAAAAGAGCGACAACCAGGAAGGCACCAGGTGGGCGGGGCTTAGGCCAGGTGACCTAGATCCACTTGCACCTGCTCCTCATCTGCAAAGGAAAGGAGACTGGAGGGCTCCTTAACCTCTTAAGTGCCATTGAGGTTCCCCCCCAGTGCCAATGGCTTTTTTTTTAAATCGCGGTATTCACCGCCCAAACCCGCCAACATTTCCCCCTCATTAACCCCTTAAGTGCCACCGACGAGCCGGCTCGTCGGTGGCAACCTGGAGTGGTTTTTACCGACGAGCCGGCTCGTCGCTGACATTTAAAGGGTTAAGTGGCGAAAAGAGCAGCAACCGGGAAGGCACCAGGTGGCCGGGGCTTGCTAAGTGGGGAAAAGAGCAGAAATCCACTTGCACCTGCTCCCCATATGCACTCTGATGTCGCTGATTTGATTAATTACATTTTGAAATATTATAAATCTGTTTTTCACATATGCACATATTTCATACATATACAGTACAATGTATTCTGCCCATGTTTCTTTAAATGTAATAAGTGGTATACAATTGTAAGTACATACAGACATTATTACAAAGACGAATAGTATGTAAGCATTTAGGTACTTTGGAAGGTGATCTGTTATATTGGAATAAATATTTATAATTTATTTTCAAAAGAAATGACTACAAATATTAGTAATACCATTGCAATTCTATAAATAAATATGTACTTTCTAATCTTCATTTGTTTTCTATAAATGTAATTATGTAGTATAAGTAACTGATAGTTTTACATACTAACCAGAACTTGAATTCTTATATTATTTGGGGCGTATTGTCATATAGGGCTGAAGGGCTCTGACCCTCCAGGACTGAGCCAAGCAGCTAGCGACTGAGAAACATTACTTAATAAACAAACAGGATAGCACTTTCAGTTGGTCATATAAAAACATTGCGTAGTGCTGCACCTCTTCTGCGTATGCATCGTGGGTGCGCAGTACTTGTGCACCCTCATAACGCATGCACAGTCCCTCTGTAACGCCACATTCAAAAGGATAACAGGCCAGTGATTTCATGGAGGCCTGGACACTCTATTTCAGAGCTCTCGAGTTACCAGACCGTGTCAGAGCACGCCGTAGCCCAGCTTGGCCCTGTAAGCATTGAGACTTCAGCGACAGGTGTTTGCAAGACTGGAGTGGAAGCAGTTTGGTGAAATATAAAGGTGATATGGTGGATGGTGGAAGGAGAGTGGCAGGAAGATGACCTGTGCAGCTGCAACCTCTTAGTGTGACTTTGTTATTTTATGGGGGGGGGGGCTGGTAGGACCATCTGTGTGTATAATGTGGCATATCTGCCCACGGAAATAAGCAATCTCTTCAGACACCAGGGGCCAGATTCCAGAAACGGTGCACCAATGCAAGTGCAAAAGTGCACGGTATTAGCACAGGGGAAAAGTTTGCCCTATTTTTAAAAACATTGGGACATATTTGAAAACCATTTTACCATGACAAGTATAATTTAGCATGGTATAAGCACCATGGGCAACATTTCCCTAGTGCAAAAAAAGATACATTTTTAATGCATCTTTGCACAGGACAAAATTTGCCCTAGTGCTAATTCCATTCCATAGTAGCACTAGGGCAAACTTTGCCCTGGTGCAAAAATGCAGTGAAAATGTATATTTTTTGTACTAGGGGAATTTCTGCACTGGTGCTTGTAACATGTCAACTGACACGTGTTGTTGTGCAATGGTTTTGCTAATATGTCCCAGTGTTTTTAAAAATAGGGCAAAATTAGCCCTAGTGCTAATATGGTGAATTTTGCACTTGCACTGGTGCAAAGTTTCTGTAATCCGGAGGGGATGTCCCTGCATTGAAGCCAGCAGGCCGGTCCAAAGATAAAAATGTATTTTCTTTTTTTTGCGGTCATCATCTCTAAACTCTCTGAAGTGAAGGTGTAGGGAGGTCTAAGGCGATTAATAAAATTCATCTAACAACCCTGTCTGCATGAAAGCAGATGACCTCATTGACTCATATTTCAGAACATCAATAAAAACACGGGACAGGCATGCAATGTGTGTAATCATGCACGTACATCCGTGTTTAATGCTTTCCTCGGCATGCGGCAGGCAGGAGTCTGTGATATGAAACTTTGTTCTATATAAGGTGTTCCAAAGAAAACAAGCATTGTCAAAGCCAAATGTTTGGGCTTTTGGGTAGGCATGGCATAGGCATCAGGGACGTCATTTAGGGGTCGCCAGAGGTCGCAACTGAGACCTCTGAGGTCTCCCTTGCGACCTCTAAAAAAAAGAAAAAAAATAGTGTTTTTTTGGTTTTGTTTTATTGCAAGCTCCTGGGCTGTGGCCAGCCCCATGTGGCTCATTACTTCTGGAGTGGCTGGCTTTCTTGTTCAGGCCCCTTAAAAAAAAGAAGAAAAATAAAAACAAGAGTGCCACAAGTCTAACACTTTCAGCACTGACCCCAAATAAGAAAGAATAGGAATACCAAATAATGTGTCTTTCTGGAGTTCTATACAATACTTGCTAGACTCATTAAAGGGTAATTTCAGGCTCACTTCAGGGGATGAGTCACTGATTTAGTCTGTTCTTAAACGCTTCAACTCAGCCTTTCATCCTTCTGAGGTTGATAAATGAGTACCAGCACAGGTTGGGTGATATTGGGTGTATATTTTTTCTATATAAAGCACTTAAGCGTAAGTGCTATATAATAACACATCATTATCATGTGGTCATGAACGTATGCTTGCATTCACAGTAATTTGCTAGTATGGGCCTATACACACTGATCTTAACGATACATATGGCGATCCATTCTTGTATGAAATGTACATCACATTATAGTAATATCGTAACCATATGTTTCATAGTGTACAATGCTCTGTTATGCCACCTCCTGTTTTGTCAATGGGTGAAATTTCATGTTCCATCGCTTCCCGCGGTATCTCTTTGGGGTGGGGTCAAATGACATCACTTCCTGTGATGTCATCAGGGGTCAAGGGTCGTGTGATGTCACTTCCACCCTGGCATTTTGGTGAAATGATGTCCCTGATAGGCATTGGCTAGGCACTGCTATAAAGGGAGGGAAATAAATGTATTTGGCAAACATAATCCATTAACAAACAATAAAACAACAAGTACATAATAAAATCGAATTTAAAAACCGTTAATTAAAATGCTTAACATCAACCAATTTAAAATACCTTCTAAAAGATCCCACAAAGTTATATCACAACATTCCTTCTTCTACAAATTTCTATAAAAGCATCTGGAATAAAATAAAACCTGCATCTAATAAAATGGTAGAATTATACAACAAATATACATAGAAAAATGCAAGAGCAATAGCAGAAGTCTCACTCCAGGGCAAAAACCTCAGAGTGTTTCATGACTTTGCACAAGGAGAGTTCCAAAAACCGTATGAGCTGAGAATTTGAAATACCAATGAACATTTCAATTTGGTTTGGAATTTACATGGGAAAATAGGAATCAAAGAGTTACGACATTAAAAGAGGCATATGCTATACTACGCATCAAGAGTTATGGCAGGGCTCCCCTTAAGAGTAGCATCTCACATAGGAAGAAAATGGAATCCTGGAAATTTACAGGGAGAGAAATCAATGGAAAATTTAAAAAATAGGTTCGGTCCAGTGACAAAGGTGTCTGGAATGCATACCCATTATGCCCTCATTGTTATTGTGTCAGGAAGACACTGTCTCCCATATACATGTGTAAAGAAAGCTGATTATAGTATGGCTGAGTTGTGTTGAGTAATGAAGAAACTGTGACACAGCGAGATGAGCCTTCTCGGTTGAGCGGTGAGATCAGACAAGTATGCAGTGCTGTCCAGGCAAAGCGATTTCTTTTTCTTTTCGACTCTTCTTTCTGCCTCTTTCATGTAATACTGAGTCACTGGATTTATAAATGGTTGAGTTAATGATCTGAATTTTCAGAAACAATTGTGGCGCGTCTACAAGGGAGACTAAATCCTTTGTTTTTTTATTGCTTCCTGAGTATTGTGAGATGACTTACAATGTAATAAATATGGTGGAATAATGAGTCGGGGATCCCAATACAGGTAGTGACCGCTATGTATCATGCATGGCAGATTGGAGCGGAAACCTGAGTGTTGAGTTTCCTGGCCCTTTGTTGTAAAGGTTTGACAGGTCCAGCGCTCAAATCCCTGTAAGGGATAACTTTTACTATTTTGCTACGTTAGGCATGATTGTATTTATGGATTATATCGTTGTTTTCTCTGTTTTGAAGATTTCCTTTTCTCAATGGAGGGAATGGAGCTCAGAAGGAGGAGGGTTAAGTAGGGAAAACCTACCTCTACCAAGTGGTGAATACAATAGTAGTTCAGACTTTCTCGGAAGAGAAGGGGCTCTGATGGAAATGTTCTTTTACACCTACTGTAAAATAAAAAGGGGTGGGTGTCTTCTTGGTGGAAGATTACCCTCATATTCTACAGGATAAGACGATGGGCAAGAAGGGCAGAGTCATTTTGGTGGGGACCGTACAAGATAGGACTCTTACCATAACTATTCCCTATGCCCCTACAGAGGGTCGAAATGAGAATTTCCGGTCCATCTTGGCAACTTTACAAGTGGATTTTCCTTTTTCTGTAAATATGACAGAACAGAGCTCTCTGACATTCCTCTGCAAATGATGGAGCCTGTTTGTAGGGTGAAATGTTTCAGTGACTTTCATGTTTGTATCAGTCGAGCTTTGGTGATAATTTATAACGGCAGTGGTTTCTTGGTGAGTAGTTTAATATAGGACACTCAACGCACACTGCTGATATGGGCCTCTCTAAGTGGAGTAGCTCTGCTGAAAATGTTGGAGGGGGGCATGACATCTTAAGTAAAGGGACAAACTGGTGAACAAAAAAAGTTGGGGGGGGACAAACATCCTTGTCCCTCCCTAAAATTGCGCCCATGGCATCTCTCGGTGTAAGGAACGCTTAACCTATAGATATTAGCCATTATGCTTCTATGTCCATTCATTGGCCCTCATTATTAGTTTGCTGGTATGATACCTGCAAACGGTAACACTGTTACCGCTGCCTGATCTGCCAGAATTACCGGCAGATTACAGGTGCTAGTAAAGGCATGGAAATCCCCATCACATGGGATTGCCAGTATAACTGGCACCAGTATTATCGGTGCCAGTAATAATGGCTGTTTTTTATTTTCCAGTGGGGTGTATGACCTACCTCAAGCTCTTGACTGGAGGTAAATCAGGCCACCCCACTGGCAAACTTATGCCAGTCCAGAAACGTGCCGGTAAACAGACTAACCGGCACGTTAATTCCAGACCAGCACACTTATACTGAGGGCTATTGTCCCTGATGGACATGACTGTGCATAAAAGTCCTCTTTTGAAATGAAAAAATAAGGGGCAATAGGATATTAAGTGCCACTATCTAAGGGATAAAAGGTTTTTGTCCACTTCACCAAATTTATTTCAAAGACTTCATCGAAAATTGTCAATCTAAGGTGAAAATCCACACACTAGGCTTGCAGTGCAACTTGAAAACAAGTAAAAAGGAAGCATCATAAAATGTTTAAAAAAAATGAAATCTAAATATTTATGGAATAAACAGGGGGCGAATAGGGCACACAAAATATGAAAGAAGAATGCATAAAAAAGAGAAAGTAAAACAACCACAAAAAGTCTCTTTGAGGTGAAATGAAACCTCAAAAATGAATACATAAACGAAAGGGCCTGGAATTAAATTATTGCATTATGATGACCTTGCAGTCATCATTTAATGACATTTCAGAGATTCGGTTTAAAATTAGATGCATCAGAAAATCTGACACCTTTTCTACTGGAATAACTTCTGTGACGAAATTTTTGTTCTGTAAAACCACATCTTTTTTGCCTTCTGAAAGCACATGGAGCCAGTTTTATGCATTGCTCATGGCGTCATCCCATCTGTGCTCTTCTCCCGGGCGATGTGAGACAAGACACACTGTTCTTTTAAGCTTGTGCCAACCCCTGAAGGCATATTTGATTTTCATGCCAGAAAATAATATCATTGTGGACAGTCATTTACATACACATATTCATACATCATTTATCTCAATTCAGCTCCTCTTTATTTTATTTAGCTATAAGCGCAGCACATTTAAGAAGCAAATGTGTATGGCATATGAAATTCAAATCTTCAAGAATAAACAAGTTGTGCTGCTTCAGCATTTGTCATTTGGTGTGTAGGTGGCCGGGTATTGATCACATCTGCCAGGGCTGTCAGGCGGTACTGGGATATTCAAATGGGCCTCATCATTGTACCTCCCACACATTAGTATTGCTTTTAGTGAAGGTCTTTAATATGATGATACATTGATTTGGATCCGGCTACAAAGAGTAAGAGCCTGCTAATTATTTTTGGTTTGATAACAATCATATGATGGAGACATGGGGAAGATTTAGCTTGATGCACATCGAGAACTGTTGTCATGTTATTGCGGCTGACTAAAGTTACCAGTCCACCAAGTCATCAGCAGCATCCTATTCTAGTTATGGCCTTTGCTTTTACTTGGGTCAATTGATTTGACCTAAAGCTACAAACCCCTGGACACATTTGAAGGAGAAATGAAAATCCAGGGCTGAGGGATAGTGTACGTGATGACATGAAGTCATCTGGCAAACCTATGGGTGGCAGAAATGGCAGTTCCAGTGTCATATGAATCGGGGTTGCAACTCCGACTCCTATGAGTCAGCCTGTGTGCCCTAATATAAACGGCTAGTTGAGCCTGGATACCTTGCGCTCAAAAGAATACAAATTCTTGTTTTCAGTAGGGTTGATTTGGTTTAATTAATAATGTAAGTGGTCAGCCGACACATGTTTCGACCCATCCGGGTCTTTATCAAGGCTGAGGTTATCCATTTTTTGGCAATTGGTGCAGCATGTTGGCAGAGCACGTCAGTGGTCATTATTTCACCAATTTTAAGTCATAAACATTCATAAACAATTGGCCATGTCATGTGGCGTGTATTTTAAAAAGATTAAAGGGTGAGCATTGTCAGGATACCTAGCGTTTTGAACACGTAGCCTGGCCGAAGAAATCTTTCTACCAAGACATGCAGAGAAAACAATTAGTTGGAAAATGGGACACTGCTCGAAACACAGGCGAACTGCAAGAAAACAAGGATACTGTCAAGATACGAGTCTCCCTCCCCTTTCTCCTCACCTGACTCCCCTGAGGTAGAGCCTTGATGGTCAGTCTCGGTCTTCTGGGGTTTCTTCTTCGTCCTTGAACCCTTGCCTTTAGGTGCTCGAACCTTCTTTTTGTGTAGGTAAGGTCTGGCCCCTCCGGAGGCCACCTTGGCAGCGGTTGAGGCCTACCCTAGGGAAACACCAGGGGGCCAGCCTCTGATCTAGGGAAAAAGCTCGAAGGCAGAAAAAACCCTAGTCCATAGATGGGTTCAGATGATGAGTTAAAGAGATGGCACAGATCTTCAGGTACAATGTCCAGGATACCAGTAACGTGGAAAACACAATCCGAAGCAGAACAGAAGAGAGGATGCTAATAATAATAGGTACTGACAAAGAAGAGAGAGCAGGGATGAACAACAAAAGTAGAAAGAAGGAATAACAAAGAAAGATGTGGAAAATAAAGAATGAAGAAAGCAGCGGAGAGCAGAATACAAGGAGGAGGTAAGTTAACAGAAAATACTCACAAGAGGAGAAGCAAAAGAAAGGCAACACCTTATTAAGCTCCGCTGAACGCGGTGCAGAAAAGCGACACCGTGGCCGCCAGCAAGAAGGCCGACTAAACGGCTGAGGCAGGATGCCGAGCAGACAGGGAGGTAAGCAAGGAGTAGAAAGGTTCCGTGAGAGAGGAGCCGGCGGCGACTACACAGAACGGTTGGCGAGCTCGTGTAGCCTGAAGTAAAAGGGTGAAAACCAACAGCCGGGAATTAAGGAAGATGGAATAATAGAAATACGGAAAGAAGGAGGATAGATAGAAAGAGAGGAATTCTAACGTAGTACAGGCTACTACTGGAGGGCCATAGAGGAAGCAAAAACACGGGAAGGAAGAACGAGCACACAGGACTCGGAGCGTTGAACGAAAACAATAACAGATACAACGCGCCGAGTAGTAGGCGGGGCCTGAATTTAAAGGCACCGGCGCCATGTTGGGTGAGGACTAGAAAGTTCATCGAAGTCGGAACTTCCAGCGACTCCAGCATTTCCAGTCCTGGTTCCTGACAGATACTATCAATGGTTTGTCATACAACAAAGCAATAAGATATGGTAGAGTAACCCCAGCTAACCTGTCTTGTGATGGAGTTGGATAACGGGAAAACCTCTTGGTGACACTCCTCTTCAGGACAGAGACCCAGTTCTACATACAATAGGGAAAATAGGATAAACAACTATAGTGAGACAAAGGTGAATGTACCTTGATATGCTGTAAGTTCTTACCAGTGTGTGAGTAGTAATGACTTGATGGGTTTCTGAGTCACCAGACCGGTGTGCAGCAAGTGTGGAAGGCTAACCCTGATGACATGCAGACAGCTAATATGGGTTGTGGCTCAAATCTCTGGCTCCAGTAGCCAACTATCCCACTGAAACGAGGACGCCTAAGGACAATGCACACTGCGCGGCAGTCTCTAGTCTGTGTGCAAATGGGAATGAGTGGAAAGCACTTGCCAAGCACCACCGGCGTTCTTCAGGAGGCAAATGACCATTAGAGATGTGCAGTTCAAGCGTGGCAATCCTGGGTCAGGGGTAATGAAGCAGAACCGGCAAGAACGCTAAGGCGTGAGCAAAAAGGAAAAACATTTGGGTCAGAACCTTGCGGGCAGCGTGAAGACAATGGTCCTCATCACGAGTTGGGCGGTAACGCCGGCGCTAATAGCACTGGCGCTATCTGCCCTACCACCAAACCCACAGGCGCTATTAACGCCGGATCACGGGTTTGGCGGATTTGGAAATCCCCATTCCCCATTGAGCCCATTCGGGAATGCCCCATTCCCCATTGGGCTCATGAGGAAATTTCCCGCTCATACCCGCCGGCGGTATGAGCGCACATTTTCAGCGGATTTCCCCCCAGCTCAGAGTTGGGGAGAAATCCGTTGAAGCCCTGATTTGGCAGACCCTTCAATCCGGCAGTAACAGCGCTACCACCAGATTTAAGGTTTACCGCCAAACACGTGATGAGGCCCAATGTGTTGAGGCGTAAACAGAGACAATGGGCAAACCGGGTCAAAACCTTGCAGGCAGACAAATGCAAAAACAGTAGGCAAAGACTAAACGTGATATCCAGGGCCTAGTAGAGTGTCGTAGTGATCTGTTCGTAAAGGGCGAGGCAAAAACTGGTCAAGGTAACAGGCAAGGTCAGAATTGGGTGAAGTCATAAACAAGGAATCAAACAACAAGAATCGTGGTTTCAATCAGAAGCACTGGTGTAACGGTAAGCAGAAGCCTAAATACGCTAGTCAGGTACGGGGACTGGACTCCACCTCCCGGGACGTATAGCAACGTATCTAGCATGGAGAGGACACCATTGTTGCCATGTCAACCTCCAGATGCCAGGATGATGGGAAATGTAGTGTCTAAGAATGCGTGCGCTTGATGGTCCTGCGTGAGTGTTGACACGTGAAGAATGGGAAATTATGAACCTCCTAATGCTAGTGCGGTTCAATGAACGAGGATTGCTCCTACGACAGCGAGGACGCTGGGTAGCATCCCTGACAAGCATAAACCCTAGATGTAGCATTTTTGTGACATGATATATACAGTTTGAACATAGAGTTTCATGTTGATCACATACATGTTTTTTATGTCATGAATGGGGTGGAAAAGAAGAGGGAAGAAGGAGAGAAGACACAGCTTTTGTTAGTATATAATATTCGATGCATTCTTTTAACGTATAGTGCACAATTGTAGGCAGGATAATTGTTGTCCAAACTTTCCTATAATAGTTTATTTGCTGGTTACAATGTTTGGTGGATCAGGATTGACTCTCATCCATCTGTATATTGGGATTGAGAGTGTGTGTGTGTCACTATGGGTGAGTGAGCCATATTGGTTGGGACAGCTGGGCAGTGCCTGGTGGGTGGGCACTCATGTGATGCAGTAGACTGAGTGTTGGAAATAGGGGTACTAACACGTGTTGGGTATTGGAGGGAGCTCCAATTGTTTCCCTGCTGGGTGGCAATAGACCAGGGCCCAGTTGGGCTGAGGATGTCTGAAAAAGGAGAGTGAAGTGCTGCTGACAGTGGGGTTCACCAATTGGAGCTCAGTGGGTTCTGGCTTGGGGTTTCTGAGGTGGCAGCAATTAACCTAATGCAACCGTTCAAGAGGGAAGGGTGCAGGCAGTCTTCAGTATTAGATTGGGCATGGCGTTTGTCCATAAGAGCCACAAGTTACAGAATGGCTTAATAATTCTGTTTGGTGAGTTGGGACTAGGGCTGTCTGTGCAGCAGTTGCCTGGTTGAGGTGGCGGTTTAGGCAGCGTAGGAAGGTTTCAGGTTTATACAAACAGCATGTTACTGATGTATTCATAGGGGTATTTATAGAATGAGATTAGATACGTGAGAAAGTATCCTTGTACTGGATGTGCGCAAACCTGATTAGTAATAGTCAAATCAAGAAAAAGGAAAACAGGGAGAAAATTGCTGTGAGGTATGTAGCAGAGTTGAGGATACATGGGGTAATTGCTCCTTGTCCCCTTTAGTAACTGAGAAAACTATACGTGATATCCTCACTGTCTGCGCTAACTCCTGATACTAACTTGTAAACAACATAAGTAAATGAATGAAACCAACAACTTGAAGCATGAAGTACTGGAATTAGCCAGCATTTATATCATCATGTTGAGAGAGAACAAACAAGGTGTGAAATCCTGAGATCATTGATAAAACTGAAAAAAAACCAACACGTGTTTCAACCCTCCTGGGTCGTCCTCAGGGCGTACATATAATTGGATAACTGACAAGTTTGAGGGAACAGAGTTGTGGATTTGGGTAGGCTCCCACTCGAAGATTTGTAGCGTGTGCTCTTAATATATATTTTGCCAGTTATTGAATATATCTGCCTGTCGATCTGAAAATATATGAATGTGCTGTGGAAAATAAGAGCCGCAATAGTCGTATCTAATAGGTTTGTGTATCAGGGATGAAAAATGGTGTTTCCGTAAGATATCATTTGGACCGCATGAATGCAGGCGAATGGGAATTACTGCTCAGTTGCAGTTCGTGGCGTTGCAGTTGCTGAACTTGTTCAACATTCATATATTTTCAGATCGACACACAGGCAGATATATTCAATTACTGGCAAAATATATATTAAGAGCACACGCTACAAATCATTGAGTGGGAGCATACCAGTGAAGGAAGACCAGGACATCCAAGAGGGAAGCAAGATCCCTCCCCTAAACATCTCCCAGGGAACATAGGGAGATACAGAATCTAGAGGACCTTCCAGCAGTTCCAGAACCAGTACCCAGACATCACACAGCATGTCCTGCTAGGCTCTGCAGCAAGCACCCTAGGTGGGAGGTGCCAGAGAGTCTCTAAATCAAACCAGCAGCTGCCTGCAACACTCTCCTCAGCTTTGGGCCATCCACCTTAAAGGACGACATAAGCCCAGTGAAGAAGTTAGGAGGAGTTCCTCGACAAGCATCAACCAGCCTTCACCTTAAAGAAAATATTTGTGACAGTCGAGCCGTTCGAGATGCAACTGATTGCACCACTGACTGTTGTTACGCCGCAGTAACTAAAGCATCCAAGACACCTTGACCAGTGCTTCAGAACCATCGACCAGCACTGAGACAATGATTCCTGACACTGAGCCTCCATGTAGGCCAGCCTGCAGCCATCCATCCAGCTTTACTTGCTGAACTGCCTGCCACCTGATACCCACAGCTGTCTCCCGTCTGTCGCAGAAGCTGCAAAGCTCCCTGAAACCGACTTGACCCTGTCAAGCACCAAGAACATCTACAGCACAAGGTACATTGTAGTTCAGTCCTCGTGGTCCTTCTTCGAAGGCCCTTAGTGACATTTTACGACCCATTGCATCCCTTTGTGTTGAAATCAAGTAAACTTGAACCATTAATTACTATACCGACTACCCTCCTGTCAGTATCCAGAGTGCATCCCTTTTCCTTCTTTGACACTGTCTGTCCTCTGCATTCCTTTATAGTGTGGGTTGTATTTCGTAGTGTGCTAGAACTGTCTGTTGTTATCATAATAAAGTAGATATTTGTATACAACTTTGACTGGACAGTCCCTTTTATCATTGGTTAATAATTGAATTTTCACTGTGTTGCAACTTACCAATGATCCACAGCCTTGCAGAGATAAGCCTGCTGTTCCATCCACGTTACCAAACTTGGACAAGGAGGCTTATAATTTGCTTGTGTATCCAATCTGGTTGGATCCCTTCTCGTATTGTAGAGGTGTGGGGCTGATTGATGGTCTAGAAACCGATATACATCCCTGGACCCACTCGTGCTACGGAAGTTCTTTTGTCACATCGGTGGCAGGCAGTCGGATCTAGTTGGAGCCTTGCGCACATCTTAGTCACCCAACGTGTACTGTTGCAGGCAATGTTTAGAACATTGCTAGGTATTTGTAATAATCATGTATCTTGACATGGAGACTCTGACAGGCATGGCCATGGATGACCTGCATGTCCTATGCCAAGAGATGGGACTTCCCCACAGCACTAACGTTAATGAACCAGAGTTGCTGACTAGCCTCCAAGCTTAGGTAGAAGCAAAGGTGGTTGGGAAGAAGACCCCAGAGGATGGACTAGGCTCTGTATACCCAAATGAAGAAGACCTTCCAGGGATTTAGAAATGGCAGCCGGCGGTGCAGGACATGATTAAAACTGCTCTGTCCCCATCGGGCTGCATCATGAGCAGTCTTTAAAGCAAGCATATTTTCTCTTGATGGCGGAGCTATCGTGAGCGAGGGACAACTCTGCAATCCAGCAATTGGTGCGGGATCGAGAACAGTATCCCGACGGCAGATGCAGAGTTTTGAAGGCAGGCGAGTCACGTAAGGGCACAGCAGAAGCATCAGAGGATCTCCTGACTCACGGGTCGACTGAGCCTAGCAAAGAAAAAACAAACAAAAATAAAAATGTGGGGATACTTTGCCTACGAAGCATGGGGCGAATGACCCCATGATCTTAGTGGAGGATGGTGGTACCACCTTGAATTTGTTGGGGATTCGAGGAAAGGCGACTAAAACAAGGGGCATTGTCTACCTCACTTAAACAGGCATCAAGCGGGAACCAGTAACAAAGTCCCCGGAGTCTCCAGAGAATGGCATTGTTAAGAAGAAAAGGGGACTCGATTTCATCAAAGCTAAAAATGGAGAAGAGGGAGTCCCACTTGGGAAACGTGTGGCAGTAAGATCCCCTGCCCATCATCGCACACATCAACCTGCGTGAGGAACTGGTGCCTCAATTCCACAAGGGACACCAAGAAAAGGGAGAGAACAAGCGCACCAGGGGACATCTTCTTCCCCACACATCGCAGAAGTAGGCAGAAGGGACATAGCAGTGTTGGAATTTGAGAAGTATCAATAAGCGGGGGGTGGCCAGACCCCCACATCGATGTACCTGAGGGCTACATATTTACTGACTTACAATATACCTAACTCACGAGTGGACTATCTAAGCATCGGGGATGGCCAGCAATGAATAAGGCCATGCAATAGGGGGCTCCCCAGACTGATCCAAGTAGAGTCCTCCTATATATGTGGATGTAGGGCTTGTAGCAGTGAGGGCACATATACACAAAAGACAGGAAAGATACCCTCATGTCCAAGGGCAGGGGGAAAACACCAGCAGTGGTGCAAAAGAGCTACTGGGGGGAGCAAACAGTAGCATTAAAACATTGTGGACTCATGAGACACTCCAACAGACCAACCCAGGGGTGGTGGAATGAAGCACCGCGCATAGCACACAGCGACTGTCCAACACAGAGGAGGAGACCATAGCTATGTAGACAGAAGACTTTCAGCAGTGCTTTAATTTCAGGAGCACCTCTTGGTGACATTTCACATGCAGTTTACTCAACTGAAGACTGAGCTGAAGGAAGCATTGCAGGAAGTGAAGGTTGAAGTAAACAAACTTGAGGAGAGGGCCGATAGATCGGAACAGGCACTACAGGAGATAGTGGATGATTCAAAAAGGAATGATGTGGCGCTGGAACACCTTTCTCGCATCTCACGCAATTTGGAACTCCAGTGCGAGGACTTGGAGAATCGCTCCTGTAGATCCAATATACACGTACAAAACGTATCGGAATCTATAATGACAAAACCCTAAAAGCCACCGCTAAACATCTATTTGCTGACCTCCTCAAAGGGGAGGATGAGGAAGCAATCAGCAAGGCCAAGGGATGTGGTGGCGCCATTGCTTCCTATGGTCAGAAAGAGTCAATACTGAAAGCAGTACGAACCTCGGGAACGATAAATATGAATGGCTCCGAAGTGCAACTATACCAGGATTTAGCCCAGTCAACACTGCAGAAGAGGAGAGCAATGGGACCAGTAGTATGATTTCTAGCACAGAAACAAATAAGATATAAATGGACATACCCCTTTGGTATGAACGTCAACATCGAATAAAGTCCTGCAAAGAGGGCCTACAGATCCTACAATTACAAGACGAGAAAAGTGAATTTCAACCATTGCCAGAAAGACAGATAGGCTGGAAAGGAAGGGCAGAAGATCGTGGGAGTGGAAATTGTCGACTACAAAGGATAATGGGAAGGATAAAGAGTCAGGTTTTATTTATAGCGTGCCTATACACAAGTGGTGAAGGGGATGCGGCTGGGCCCAGATGTGAAATGTTGACTGTTAAAGTATTGTCCCATAATGTGAGAGGCATGAATTCCCCAGTTAAGAAGAAAAAATTAGTTATCTTTTAAAAGGATGAAACCAGATGTTCTGATGTATCAGGAGACGCACATTAGAAGGATAGATAAAGGGAAGCTTAAACTGCGTGGGTAGTCCTTATTATACCAAGCTAATGCTGTAGCTACAATGGCTGGGGTTCTTATAGCAATAAGAAATGGGCTAGCGGCACAGGTCCTGGATAGTAGAACAGATGCGTGTAAGTGATCGCTTTTTCTTGATGTCAAACTGGGACCACAAATATATACATTGGTGACGTTATATGTTCCAAATACGGGACAAGATGGGTTCTTGAGGGCTGTGCTTTCACAACTAGAGGGGTTTGCCAAGCGGGAAATCATATTAACTGGGAACTTTAATATGGCGTGGGTCTCTCAGGAGGATAGGAGTACACTAGCCACACATCACATATTAGCGTCATATAAGTCGCTCAAGCGGAAAATTACCATACTCGCCCATCACACCATTTGGTGAGCGATCATGGGGCAGTGCAAGGGATATTCTTATTATTCCAATGTGCATTTGTCATTATCGAGGATTCATGTCAACAACTTTATGCGGCAAAATGTCCACAACTACTCACAAAGGTGAAAGCAGATTTATGTAGATGGAATCCACTTGCGACATCATGTTTGGGGAGATTGACAGTTATTAAAATCATGCTCTTGCCAAGATTTCTATATTACTTTCAAGCACTCCTGCTCTTAAGATACCCAGATCCTTCTTTAGCTCTCTCACGAAACGTATGAAATCGTACATATGGCAGAATAAATCGCCCAGGGGAGCAATGTCCACTCACACAGCTCCAAAACAACACGGAATTCTGGGACTTCCACATTTTTATAGATATTATGAAGCCGCGCAACTGCGTATTATTAAGGAATAGATCACAGGGCAACATTATTTTTTATTTTATTGTTCATTTGTAATGTGCCTATACACGTTTGTGTCTCAAGGCGCAACAAGGCAAGGGGTCGGTGAGGGGAGAACGATCCTACTAGGCTTTGTACATTCGGATCATGCAAGTGCAGGTATTTATAACACGCATAATACCGGAGGTCGATTTTAAGCGTGGATCCAGGATTGGAGACAGTGTTGCTCAGCCTGGTCTTGCTTCCAAGACCTGTGCATTGCCACTGAGCTATCCTCCCCTCCCTTGTAAGATATGGGCGTGACACGACAGGGCGGTCACGGGTACACCCCTTTCTGGCCTCCTATGGCTAGATCGGAACCATAGGCCCACGATGTAAAGCTCAGTAAAATTGTGGGTCTGGTTCTAGAGTTTTGGGACTGAGCAATTGAAAAAGGCAGTCTGTCCACTTCCCCCTCCCTTTTTCTCCCTATGTTTCATAACCCAGAATTTCCCCCGGGCATGAAAGCCAGGACTTTCAGAGCTTGGAGGGAAGCGGGATGTTTAAATATTTGAGACAGGGCCAACTCAATGGTACTCATTTTATCGACCTCGGAAGGATGAAGGGCTGAGTGGACCTGCCGGGATTCGAACCTGGGACCATGAGGTCAAACACAGGCCCCAGTAAGGCATGCCTTAATCAACTGACTCGGGACGTTCTTGGAAAATATGATATCCAGATTTATACATACTTATGGTTTTCAACAAAATGCTGCAAGAATGTCAACTGTGTGGTTCATTGACATCAAATTGTGGTATGTCATCACACAGGCAAGGCACAATATGCTGCAACACAACGTGAGGCATTTACGAGATCCAGAACACAGTTGATAGCTGTCACGTTTTTTGAGTCCTTTATGTAGCATAGTACACATGTGCATTGACAAAGTCAGTATGTCTGGCTTTTCAAAGTGCAACTTCAAGCTGCAATTTGTGTTTTGAGTTTGAAATGTCATGTTGTTTTATGATTGTGCATAAATGATTTAGCACACTTGCGTTGCGTGGTATTTATTCAGGGGAAGTGATATGTATTTGGAGAATAGAGGCAGTGCACCTGATGTTAGTGCCACACTGTCTCGGCAGAGAGTGGTTGTGCACTTGCAGTGTATATTTGTATGGGTGAACTGAGCAACACAGTAGGTAGAAATGATAATTGTTAATGCGCCTCACAGAACTGGAACCAATTCTCTTGGTGAAGAGAGAGAACCAAGACCTTCATCCGGGATATGCTGTAGGTTCAAGAGGTTTGCTGTTCCTTTATTAAATGCCATTTTCTATTAAAAAAATCACCTATGTTCTCAGAATTAGCGATTGAAGAATGCGTGTGTGGGTAGATAGCTGCATGGTTAGATGGATGGGTGGGTTTTTGTGTGTGGACCATGAGCTTGCTTGGATAAAACTGGTAGTCCTAAGCCTTTGTGTGTCAAGAAGACGGCTGCATATTGGTTAAATGTGTGTGGACCAATGTTCCTTGGGTCGTGAGGCGAGAGCTTGAGGGGCTGTGGAGCAGTTGTCAGGGTAACTGTCTACATGGGAGACTTTACCTTCTGGTTTGCCTATGAGTCTATTTCGTGTTAATGGTAGAATTCAGGCAATTTCTCTAAACTAAGACTACTGTGAACGATACCATGCCTTTACTGTGGAGGTATTTAATGCACAGGTCTTTCCCGTGCAGCAAATACCTCAATGGGTGTTACCCCTTCATACTTGTACCCTATGCCATATGCTCCCATGAAGGGGTTACCTCCGCTCTACCTCTTCATTCCCCATCTCAACATGTACCCACACATTCATCCATACTTACAACTCGGTGCACAGAAGGTTCCTCTTTTTTGCTCACTTCCAACTCCTGTATTGTAATTGCTACTCCTCACCACGCCCCCAAAATGTCCTTACCCACCTCCTACTTGGTCACTCCCCACACACTACATGTCCACCATTAGAGCCACGCCCTACCTGTGCTATCTTTGCAGCACGATGCACATCGTTGATGCAAAGAACATGATGTTAAGACCTACACCACCTTTATGGTGTGGAATACGTGCACTTCCTCCAGGAGAAACGATGGCGGGGCATTCTGTTTTCATTTTCAGAGGAGCTATGGGAATGATAAAGTAACAACCAACTGTCTTCTAAAGAAAGAAAACATCTGGCACTCATCTTCTTCATGAACCTGCCATTAAATACCACCTACCACATGCTACACGCTCCACCCATTTGACCTTGACTCACACTGACTACAAAGCTTGTTTATTTATCACAATGTTGTACACTGAGGACCCTGAACATTGGAAAGAAACATATGAATCAAACTACTACTAGGGCACCACTTCAGTGGCCACTTATACCATCCAATTATGCTTCTACTCACAACTTTCAGAGGAATTGTATTCAGACCTCCCCATCAAACACAAGAACTCCACACCAAGGAGAGTTCACTATCACTAACTGTCCTCCTGCCAAGCCTTGGGCTTCCAGCTGTGGTCATGGTCACAGCAGAAGGGGTTCTTCCATCCTTAGAACACACTGACTACCACAGTAGATGCCTCTGTCACCTCAATATGGAGGAGACACTTCCATTATTCTGTCTTCTATCAGGTTCCAGCCAGGAAGTTGACCTTGCAATTGTACCCCAGAAGGGCTCCCCTTAGGGAGGATTTTCTCTCCAAGAGAACGGTCTCATAGTATACAAAAAAACAGTTGGGGATGGCTCAGATAGAAAGGCTGACGGAATAGAAACAGACTAGGTAGGAGTGCAAAAAAAGAACACAGAAATTCACTGTAACTGAGTTGTATTAGAAAACACACCACACCTACTTCCCATATATAATCTTATTACTTGAAGGGGATGAAGTACTGAGTCCAGGAAGTCAATAGGAGAGAAAAATCAGTGTCCATAGACCAGAGTACTGAAAAAAACAAAACCATGCAGGGAATTGCCTGGGCAGAATGAGGGTGCAGGTAAAGAGTGGAGTCCTACTTGAAGGTGATGATTGTCATGGGCAAAGTTCAATGTTTGGAGGGCAAGGATCCATAAGACAGAAACATTAATACAATGAGGTATAGGTCCAAGAGTCCAAAGAGAAAACAACACAGTGCCCTCACAAGCAGTTCCTGTTCAGGCCAAGACTTGGCAATGCCATGAGTTCACAGAGCTAGTAGAAACAGAGTGTGTGGAAAACTAAATAAAGAACACAACACTGGAAGCGGGATCCAGATCGGCAGACAGAGTGGGTCAGGGACAGTGTGAGGTTAGCAACAGCAAGGGAGGCAAGGCACAGAAGGGGAGCCTAAAACAGGTCAGTGACAGGAGGACCAAAACGACAACCAGTGATAATCCATAGGCGGGGTCTAGTAGCAAAATACTGGGGTCTGGAAACACAAGATGAAATAATCCAATGCAGCCAACTGACTTACTTGATTGAGAAGCACCGCAAAGACGCTGTCCCTGCTCCTATAACAGAGAGAGCGGACTTCCGAACAAGGCATACCGGGCATGTTGTTTTCTTCCACCATTGTTGTGCGTGCTTCCAAGGCAGAAATCCACCGCCACAACCCATTCTCGTATTGGAGTGGGTGTTGCGTCTTGCGATTCCTGATAATATCCCCCCTTAAAGCCTGGAATCTCTGGGACCTGAACTGTAGCTGGTGATGATACTTCCAGAGGAGATCCAGAGCACGGATATTGTGCATGAGTTCTCAAGTATGTTCTTCTGGGCTGTATACTTTCCATTCAATCAGGTAATACTTAATACCCCGTTGCATTTGGGAACCTAGAATGTCCTCAAGCTCATACTCTTCCTCTTGCTGAACTAATAAGGACTTTGGTTTTGTGGGGAACAGAGTGTCAGGCTATACAGACTTAAGTAGGCTGACATGGAATACTGGATGGGTATGCCATTGTGTCAGTAAATCCATGCGCATAGTAAGCGGATTGATCACTTGTACTATCTTGTCGCGGCAAACATAGGTGCGTGATAGCTTCCTTTTTCTAGGAATGCAGAAATGTTTTGTGGATACCGACACTTGAGAACCCAATGTTGAAGCACTGTTTTATGGACTTGTGTAATGTGTTTGACACAGTCGTTCACTGCAGGAACAGTGGTGGATACGGGTAGGACAACTGGCAAAGAGTGAGAGTGTTGGCTATACAGCGCATAGAACGGTGTACACTGTGTGACAATATGGATGGAATTATTATATGCGTACTCCACAGCTCCCAATGCATACAAACAATAGGGTCTGGTACTGTAGACATAGTCAATGCATAATCTGCTCAAGAGTGGTGTTGACCCTCTCAGTTTGGCCATCGGTTTGGGGATGGCATGAGGACGAAAACCTGGCCCTTATACCAAGGAACGATGATTATGCCAGAAATTAGACGTGAACAGGCTGCCTCTTTCAGAGATCATAATGGAGGGAAGACTGAGCAAACAAAAGATATGAGTAAAAAAAAGAGAACCAAGGCAGCCATGGTGGGTAATACCTGACAAGGAATGAAACGTGCCATTTTGGTGAAAGCATCAACCACCACCCAGATGGTATCATAACCCTCCACACAGGATAACTCAATTATAAAGTCCATGGATACTATATACAATGGTTTGTGTGGAACCAGCATTAATTGAAGGAGACCTTATGGTTTACCAGTGGTAAGTTTACTTTGTGTGCACACCGCACACTGTAATACGTAATCGGCCACATCTTGATTCATTGTTGGACACCAAACCATCTCTTCATACTTTATTTCGGTATTTAACCATACATTTGTATACACAATGCATATACACATTTACAATTACGATACAGGCAACATAAGGAAATCCATAGGGAAAGGGAATTACATTACATGCTATATACAATTGTACAGCAACTATAAATTAATCACTCATATTTACACATGGAATCCTGAGGTGGGTTACAGTGAACCAACAACACCAACTCCTAGAGTGTTTCAAAAATAATATATAATAATATTTAAAAATGTAATATGACATTTTAAAACCATCATTATTCGAAATTCTGTGTCCACATAAGTGTGGGCACCAGGACCCTGTGTAACAGAGCCTCTTTTTGGATAACTCATCTCTCTGGCTCTGTCTAAGGATAAGTGTGTTTGATTCCTACTCTTTTAACGGTTCTTTAAGGGCATGGATGTATATAATGCCCTGATTTCCCACAATATAATAAAATGACTGAACGTCAGTGTTCCCGTTCCTCACATTAAAATTGACACCAAATTGTGCTATCTGCCTGGGTTCAGGTTCTGTTTAACCCCTGGGAGTGACCACGATGCTACGAAATTCAGGGTGCCGATATTCTGCACTCCTTTCCGCTATTCTGGTATCCAGTTGTAGGACCAGATCAAGAAGTTCTTGGAATGTGTTAGGAACTAATGAAATATGCAATAGGGTGTCCTTTAGGTCCTCTGACAATGCCCAGCAAAAGACAGCTGCTCACTTGTTTTTCTTGCCAGGTGTTTGTGGTCCATATTAAATTGAGCAATATAAGATAGTAGATCCTTCTACTGTTAGGAAAGATTTCGTAATTGTGGGTAATTTTCCTTCCATGTGGCAACCCCTAAAATTTTTGCTGTTGTTTTCAGCATGATCTAGACTTTGCCAGAGAAGTGCAGCCTTCTGCCGCACTCCTCTGGGATTTCGCTCCATTCTTACGGGGATACTGACATGCCCTTAAGACAGTCAGTACCGGGAAACGCTGTTTTCCGTAGTTTCTTTATCATGTTGCGGCTTTCGTGCAACATGACACAAGAGGGAACTGTAAGCTAAGTTACTGCTCTCTTGGGTCTCTAGCCTTCTACGGGCCCTAGATACTCTTTTTGGATTGTAACTGATCGGTGCAAGCGAATCACGGACGGGAATGGTGGCAGCGATCGTTTCTTGTGTTTTGAGCTCCTTTTGGCATTTTAAGCGCGTTTCTCGCGCTTAGCCCAAAATGGTGGCCTGGCTCCCAAAATGGCCAGACCACGAGGCTCCTTTGTCCTGTCCGCTGACCGTCTTGCTCCCTTCAACTTCCCCCAGGTCGAGCCGACCCGGGGCCTTCCTTATTTGGGCATGTACTTTCCCGCGAAACACGTATGCTTTTGCGGGCTTCTACAGGCCTTGTGTGTGCCTCCAGGATGTGGGCTGGGATGTCTGGTCCCAATACACATCCTGGGTGCCAGAGAGTCTAGGGTGGTGTGAATGCCTGGGACCACCGTGGTCCGTGATAGGTCCACATATGGTGTGAGTGTTGATGAGCGGATCTCCCATTGGGTCCCCTCCGTTTTGGCGCAAAGGGAACCGTGGATAAGAGGGGGCTGGAAACGCCACTACCATGTCGATCTCCTGAGTTCTCACGAACAAAGTAATACAGGACCAAGAATCCTGCAACCACGAGGCTGAACCGAGGAATCGCTGGTGACCCGCTGAAGGACTGCTCCTCTGGACTGCTGTCGCCTTGTGAAACCCTTTTTACCTCTGATCGAACCAGAAGGCCTGTACTGGTACTTCGACCCTTGGAATAGCGGGAACAGCTATTCTCGGCATCTTCACCATCTCCTGCACGTAAGCCTTGGTCTCTGGGCCATCCAGCAGACTGACCAGCCTACCCAGGAGTCTTGCTTTGTAACGGCCACCAGGTTGGGTAGTATTTCGAGTCCTTGTGACTCTCACACGATTCGTACACTTGGCGTTCCCAGGTCTGAAGTGAGTAGTGTACATTTGGCTGAGATACACACGGCCGCTCTGTTGCCCTGCTGTGGTAACAAACTGTGCGGGTTCACTTCGTTTGGAACATCTTTAACTCAACTCTGCTGCTGCAGAATCTACACGACGACGAGACGTCCCCTGCTCTCCTGAACCTGCCAGCACTGAAACTGATGCGGAGAAGCCTGGGTCTGCTTGCATCTGGGACCGGTGAGTAGCATAGTTAGGAACTGGTCGCCCTCCTGCAGGAGCCCATAGCTTTTCCCCGCTGTGTCAAAACAGCACGCCTTTTCATACTCGCGCTCTGCTTTTGCCCACAGTGGAGGCTGCGCTTGAGTCGCGGAACTCTGTTCTTCTTCATTTGTGCACTAAACTGAACAGCCTGATTCCCTCGAAGAGACTTCCCTTTTTGCCCGTTGGCACCAGCGTGTGCAGGTACTTTTGAGCACAAGGCTTCACTCTTCGTAGGGCTCGGACTTCCTTTTAGTTAGGTGCCTCTGAAGGCGGACTGGGTTAATCCTTATTTCGCACTGCCTGTTTTCCTCCCCTTCTAGGTGGACTACACATTTTGTGCATCTAACGCTTTAGACTCGTTTGTATTTGTATATATATAGTATTGGTTTGGTATGTGTTGGTTTACTAGAGTTGTATTGTGATTTTTCGCTACGGTCATTGTTTTAAAGGCCTTGGAATAAATGTGTATATATTTTTAATATAACACCTGTTTGGAGTAGTTTGTAAGTGTCCTTGCTTTGTGTGCTCATTGCGGGCTTTCAGTCACCCTCACCCCTCTTGAGACCTAGTCTTGAAGGCCGCGATTGCTACCCTGATTGGTCTGGCTTGTCCAGAGGTTACCCTGTTCCAAGTAATTAGGTTGGCCTTCTGATCTTCTGCACCGCCAGGACAGAGTTCAGAAATCCGTCTTAACATCTACCCTTGGTGAAGGTCAGGCAGTTGTTGATCGGTAGCTTGGGCTCTACATCTAGTATCAAAGACTCTATCCATTTCACCCAGTAGGGCAGTGAAATCTTACAATACAGGGTCACTGTCTTCCATAAGTAGATTTGCCCAAGCCACTGGTCTAACCCCTAGGTGGGACAAGAAGAACGCTGCTTTAGTTGTAGTGTCAGGAAAGGCTAATGGGCAACACATTAAAAAAATGCAGGTTGCATTGGTTAACAAAGGTTTGATATTTTTAGGGATCACCCAAGAACCTCTCCAGAGGAGCAAGAGGAAACAGGGGGGATAGGCAGGGATCCATGGAACCAGTATTTGGACATTGGCTGCTGTCTCTGCAAATTCTTCATCTACCAGAAGTGATTGAAATGTGCTATGTAAAACATTGATTCAGTGGCTCAATGTGGCACTGGCTGCCGTCAACTCATTATGGACATCAGAGATAGCCTTCTCTTTTGCAGCGGTGGTATCTACTGCTGCTTCTGTGTTGGTTCCATTTGTTAATAACACAATTATCGCCATATTTCTGTGGCAAAATTAAGGCATGGAACCTGCGGGGACACCCCCACAACTCCTGCATTAATTTTAAAGCAGCGGGGGACATCCCCGCAGCCCCCGCTCCCATAAACCAAAAGAATGTTCCCCCCCCAAAAATATCTCATATGGCCGTTCCTGACGACCATATATATGGCGATATTATTGGTGGGGATAATATGTAGTGTTACCTCCTGGGTTAAACTAAAGTAAGGGCTTCTCAATCTGTTAGGAAGTTGATCTAGAACTTGTACCCCAGAAGGGCTCCCTTTATCGAGGACTTTATCTTCGAGTATACAAAATAAAACAATTTCAGATAGCTAGAATATAAACAATCTGATGCGCGGCTCAAACCGAATGCACGGAGGCATACATATTTTTCAATTTATTCGTTTTTGGGTGTTAAAGCACACCTCTTCGGCATTAAGAACATGACTAGCTTTACAATCGGAGGCTTAAAACCATGTACATAGAATAGTAAAGACTGTACTATATTATTTTATGAACGAAACATGGCCCTATAGAATTTATAATTCTGGCCGCATTTGTGGGTATCTGAGCACGGGCACCCGCATGAGCTACATAAGCACAGGATGTATGTGGAACACACAGCACCCGATAATGGCGACTGGTCTTCCATAAAGGATTATGAACGAATTAGGTCTATCGAAATAACATGCTATCTAATGTCCTCCACACGAGTTTTACTGAGATAATCCGTTTTCTAATGTCTTCTCCATCAGGTGTTTGGGATTTGAACCCAGTTATTACTGGCTGTATTAAAGCAATACGACTTTAAGAAGGAACATGGGGTAAGCTAGACGTACTGCTTTTTTCATACCAAACACTCAGCGCAATCATGCCATTTATTCGGAGCAGTATGTATCATGGTTTCTAACCGTTCTTGTGCATTATTTGTCAACCTTATGATCCGCCCCTTCCCGCCCTCCCTGAATCTCTGTCGTTATTTTTATATATATACACAACGCGTTGCCATTGTTTTCAAACACTGGAATTGGTATGTATACGTAAATGTACGTTATGTAACATATTAATATGCAATTGCATATATATTGTGTATTTCTCACTGTCATTACGTATGGAATTGGAACCAATTCGTCAACCCGGCATATTTTTGGGTGACATCTTTTGTGTTTATCACATTATAATCTGGATTGATTACACACTTTCGATTTACTTTAAATTTGGTTTGGGTTCAATGATTGCGTATAAATCATTGTTAACATCATATTTTCTATCTTTTATTATTTTTTATTTATTTTCTTGTTTTCATTTGCTATTGTTGACCTGGTCTAATTAGACATGCCCTGATTTGAGAAAGGCACTTTTGCCGAAACACGTGTCATGCTTAAAGGGCAACTGTAAATAAATACACCAGCATTGGACTATCGCTTGGTACTTATTTATTTTGGCGCAGTAATAAGGTGTGCCTCAAGTCACTTCTCCTGCAATTATAACAAACGGAGTAGAGGAACTCTATGTCTCCGTCTTGGGACACACCAATGCGACAGTCTAACCAGACATAAGAAATAGGTTGCAGTGGCATTAGGTGATATCAACCAAAAAGTTCCTCACACACTCACTAAAATAGAAAGGCTGATGGAATGGAAACAGGCTTAGTAGGGCTGCAAAACAAGACAACAGAAATTCATTGTTACTGAGTTGTATTAGAAAACACACCAACCCTACTTCCCCAATCTATCCTAATTACCTTTAGGTGACAAAGTACAGAGTCCAGGAAGTCAATAGGAGGGAAAAATCAGTGTCCATAGACTAGGGTACTGAGAAAGACAAAAACAAGCAGGGACTTGCCTGGGAGGAACGAAGGAACAGCTAAAGAGTGGAGTCCAACTTGAAGCCGATGAATCCAGTCTCTCATGGGCAAAGGTCACAATGCAGAGGGCAAGGATCCAGAAGACAGAAAAATGTACCCAAGTAAGATACAGGAGCCGAAAGAGAGAATGGCACAGTTCCCTCATGAGCAATTCCTAGTCAGGCGAAGACTTGGAGAAGTCGTGAGGTCACAGAGCTAGGAGAAAATGAGGAAGCAGAAAAATGAATAAACAACACAGATCTGATACCACTCGACACAGGAGTCAGATTGGCAGACAGAGCATATCAGGGTCAATCCGAGGTCAGCAATGGCAAGGTACGCAACGCCCACAAGGGGAGCCAAAGACACGTCAGGGACAGGCAGAGATCGACAACAGCAGGATCAAAATGACAACCAGCGATAATCCAAAGGCAAAGTCTAGTAGCAAAATACTGGGCTTTGGAAAAATAATCAGAAATAATCAAATAAAGCTACTTAAATGACTGACTTAATTGAGAATCTGCTCCTATAACTGAGATTGCAGCTTTGGAACACGGCAGACCCGGCGTGATGAAGGCATCCCGCATCTCGGGCCGCACAGCCTGTTGGGAGGTGTTGTCTTCTTCTGCCATTGTTGAACAAGCTTCCACGTGAGGCACCACTGCCGACATCCCGTTCTTGGATGGAATGGGTGTTTCGTCATGCGATTCCTAACATCTTAGCGCATCTGAAGTCTCAAACAACTGGGCACAAATAGAGATTGAAGATGGCTTGCCCCTGACCTTTACCCCCTATCTCATTGATTCTAGCATCAAAGTTAACCTATGCACATTCCTTACCCTCCTCAATAAGTGAGATATAATGGAAGTTCCCCAAGTGGAACAAGGAAAGGGAATCAAGTCCTCAAAACAACATTGAAAATTGAGTCCCTCCAAGAGGACGGGACTTCCTGTATTCTATGTCTCCTAGAGGATGTTTACCTCCACAGTTCAACCAGGGATAGGGGCCAGAGGTGGCGTTTTCCAAGAGGGAGGTCAACTTCTAATTCCTTCCTTTCTTCCTCTCTTCAGCCCAGTAGGTCTTCCTCAAGACTATGTCCTCACTGAAAGGAAATATTCACAGCCTGAACATGCAGTTTCACCCCTATCTTGATGACTTGGTCATCCACGCTTCTTCATTAGAAGGTGCTCAGAGGACCATGATTATTGGGAATTACCTAAAAAGACTGCATTTAAAATCCTGAATGGGAGATTTGGCTGAATTTCGGCTGTTCGAAAAGTAGGAATGGTCGAAAAGTTCAACTGAATCCCCCATTTGGTGGCAAGGGCAGTGCAGGTGTCCCTTGCACCCTTGTTCACTTTACTGTGAGTGGGGGACGCAGGGCTGTCCGGTGCAGCCATTCTTGTAAAATGTCGAAAGAAAAAAAAAGAAAGAAAAAAAGGAAAGGACCGTGCAGCGCCAGTTCCCAATCGTGGAAGTGAAAGGGAACAGGCGTCGCAGGGACACAGGGAGTCAGCAGCACACAGCAAGATCTGCTGCCTCAAGGTAAGCAGGGGTGTGGGGCAAGGGCAAAGTCTGAAATGTTCAGGGGAGAGAAGACTGAAAGTTATTTTCAGAAAAACAATTTTTGGTCTTTTCTCCTTCGAAAATGTGCTTGCCTGAACCTTATTCACCTTGGTTGGTTATCAAAACTGTCCAAAAACTGCCCCAATCAAAGTCTCCTTATAGAGTTCAATGGAGCAAGCTTAGGCACCCATCAGGGCAGTGTCTCTCTCTCTCTCTCTCTCCCTCTCTCTCTCTCTCTCTCTCACACTTTCTCTCTCTCTTTCCCGCTCGCCCCCCACTCTCTCTCTCTCTTTCTCTCTCTCTTTCTCTCTCTCTCTGTCTCTCTGGCTCTCTGTCTCTCTCTCACCTGTGCTCTGCTCCACTGCCCCTAATCCCCAGTGCATCTTTGTCTCCCAGTCAAGGGGGAATGGAGGGATGTGCTATTATTTATTTATTTATTTATTTATTTATATGTTTATATAGCGCTGCAGCCCGCAGGCATCAGAGCGCTTCACAAAGAGACAGACTGGAGTATAAAGACGGGACAGTCAGAATCACATGTAGCAGACATTGGAACATAAATGAGCTAACTGGCTGGCGGGAATAGGAATTTTATTTAAAGAGAAATGTCTTGAGTTGCTTTCTGAAGATTAGATGATTAGCTTGCAATCTCAGCCCCGGGGGGAGTTTATTCCATGTGAGGATTGCCTTGGTCGTGAAAGCCCTACCTAATCCTTTAGCTTTTTTGGTAGGGAAAACTCGCAGGAGGCCAGATTTATTGGACCTCAAGTTGCAATGTGATTCATACCACACAAATTGCTTTTTTAGGTAAGTTGGTGCTTTTCCATATAAGCATCGGTGTACTAGGGTAATGGCTTTGAATGTGATGCGATCCTCGATCGCAAGCCAATGTAGGTCCTTTCTATCTTTTGTGATATGATCACTCTTGGATGTATTAGTGATTATTCTGACAATGTTGTTCTGCACCACTTGGCATTGTTTTAAGCATTTGTTGCTTGCGCCAAGGAGTAAAGAGTTTCCATAATCTAACCGGGAGAGAATTGTGGCTCTTGCTATTGTCGCACTATTTTGTGGGCTCAGTAAGGGTCTGATTTTTTTCAATAGTTTCAAGTAATAGCGACAATTCCTTTTGAGGTAGGCAGTGTGGGCTTCTGCTCCCAAGGATGCCTGAAGATAGACGCCTAGAGTTTTGACTTTTTCTGCTATAACTATCTGTGTCTCTTTGATCTTAAAATCGGTGTATTGTGGACTAAGTTTTTTTCTAGCATGAGGAGAACCGAAGATCAGAAGTTCCGTCTTGGAGGCATTTAAGCACATCCAATTATCTTTCATCCAACTCTCAATGATGTTGTAGATAGTCGAGAGTTTTTCTCTGTCCTGTTTGTAGTTACCGGTAAGTTCAAACACCAATTGGGTATCATCGGCAAAGTTGGTAAAGAATATACCGAGATGGGACAGAAATGAGCATAGGCATCGCATGTATAAATTAAATAGTAGAGGGGAGAAGCTAGCGCCCTGTGGAACTCCACAGTTTACTGGTTTAGATTTTGAAGAGTGTTTGCCCCAGACGATTTTAGATTGCCTATCCTGTAGAAATGATGACACCCAGTCTATGGCCTCATCAGAGCAGTTTCCCGATTGATCTAGGGCCTCTCGGAGCCTCCGGTGATCCAATAGATCGAAGGCTGCCGAGAGGTCCAGTAGGATCAGTAAACCAGATTTACCTTGATCTAGGATGCTTAGCATTTCTGTCTGCAGATCTAAAAGCGCTGATTCTGTGCTATGGGCCGTCCTAAAGCCCGATTGTTGTGGGTGAAGTAGGTTGTTGTCATCCACAAATTTTTGAAGTTGTTCTGTAGCAATCCTGTCAAGTATTTTTAGTAAAAAGTTGCAGTTGGTAATTGGCCTTAGATTAGCAGGGTCCTGTTGGTTAAGTTCAGGTTTTTTAGGTAATGGTGTTACTGTGACCGTTTTGATAGCGGCTGGGACGTTACCATCTCTAAATGACGCATTTACCATTCTTGTCAAAAATGGTGCAAAAATGATAGCGTTATCAAGGATTAGTTTTGGGGGCAGTACATTTTCCGTGCATGAAGTGCATTTGATACTTGAGAGGGTTTTGTTCATATCTTCCAGTGATATGGGTTTAAAATAGAATTTAGGACTTTGTGAGTCAATCTTATCTGTCCCTATGTTATCTGGAATAGTGATATTAGCTACCTTACAATTAGAGATTGTTTCTCTCGCCTTGGTGATTTTATTGTGAAAAGCAGTTTGAACTGCTTCACAATCTTTTTGAGTGGGTTGAAAAGGGGGAGATAGTGCTACTGGTTTTTCAATATTTTTAAGTATTTGAAAAAGTTTCCCAGTAGAATTAGATGCAGTGTTGATTTGTTCATTATAGTGATTTTTCTTCAATTTAGTTATTATTGCCCTGTATGTTATGTCGGCAGTTTTCCAGTTTTTTTGTTGTTGTCTGTAGGGTCTTTTAGCCATATTCTTTCAAGTTTCCGTTTTTCCTTTTTGAGGGTCAAAGCTTCAGAATTGAACCATTTCTGATGGTTAATATTAGGTCGGACTTGCTTGTTTTTAAGGGGGGCATGTTTGTTTAATATGTCGTTCATGTGTTTGTTATACGCGGAGATGATATCCTCGCATGAATCTGTGTCTTTAGTATCGAGCATGATTTGCGTAGTGCCTTCCTGAAGGATGTTTGGCGTGATTTTTTTTAGATTTCTATCTAATACCATTTTTGGGGAGTTGTCAGGTTTGGCTGCTTTTGGTTTGAGCATTAACTTGGATTCAATTTTATGATGGTCTGACCAAATGCAGGGATGTGTACCTAGCATCGTCATGTCTGTGTTATTGGTAATTATCCAGTCTAGCTGGTTACCTGTGACGGCTGTAGGATCTTTGTTTATTATGGCTATTGTGGTTTTGTGGTGATACACATCTTGAAAAACTGGGAACTAGCCTCACTAATACATTCCTTCATTATCTGCTTGATCCCAGGGCTACTTGTTGGTATTAGCAGACCCTGAGATTCAGAGCATGGATGCTGATGACAGGGGTTGGTGCGCACCCATGAGAGGGGAAGCAGCACATGGGTCTGATCCAAAAAGAAGGCAGTGCCCTAATCCAAATGGAGGGACATTTCAGAAGTTCACCTTTCACTTCAGTCTCCTCCTTGCTGGCAAGGAGGTGCTAATAAGAACAGGAGAAAAGGCCAAGTGCTTGCAGAACCACAAGAGGGAATCAGGTCCAGAGAATGGCCTTTGTGCCCTCAACCATCACAACCTAAGCTGATGATTACCTGTTCTCCCTGAAAGCCTCCTATCACCTAGGGGCAGAGAATTCCAAGTATGACACCCTCAGTAGGGTATTCTCATCTACCGGAGTGCTGAAACTGGCCAGAGAAATGTTTGTCTAGTCATGGGTCTCCTCTAAGCCTTCCCTCCTACTCTCCTCTCTCCTCCTGGTTCCTCCACTGGGTATGCAGGGAGGGACTCTCAGTCATAGTAGCGTCTCTGGAATGACAGAAAAGGTGCTGGTTCCTCTTCTGCAGAGAATATCATCTTCTATACCTTAGGCTCCCCATCTTGCTTCTTGCCACCGCATGCTCTCTCTTCTTCCTTTTCTGTCCCTGAAGAACTCAAACTGACAGCGTGGCAACCAACCTGGGAAGTCTAATTTTCAGTGGTATGCTACCTGTGCCAACAATAAACATCCAGGATCATCTAAGGGATGTAGGTAACCTTCTACCCTTAATTCCTCTGGAAAACTCTATCATTCCCTTTTCACTTTGTGCATGACGTACCATCGCCTTCCTCTTCCCTGCCCTCTCCATCTTATTCTGGAGTTCTTAAGAATCAGTGATTCAACTTGGGCCTCACAATTTCCAATTAGCTAACTAGTACCCATTAGAGTCTGGCAGGAACACAAGGGTTTATTGGGAAAGCAGAGGCATATGCATTTCACCTTCTAAGGGGTTTCGTGATTTCCTGTTCCATTTTTTGGTCTCCTTGTATTTAAAATGGTATTTCTGTGTCAAGTATTTCTACTGGCCATTATGTCTGCCAGGGGGCTCAGAGAATTAGGACCTCTGCTCTGTTCTGCCCCCTGTTATCATTTCCTCCTGAATGGGCTGGTCCTTCACCATTCTCCTTGTTTCCATCCCTTTCATTTTAATGAGGGCCCAGTGCTAACCACAATTCTAATTGAAGAGAAGGCATGTTGCAAAGATTCATATCATCTTCTAAGCATTGGTAGGATGATAAATGGCTATATGGCCAGAATGTCTTCCATCATATCCTGTGATTGAGTCTCAAACTGATGGTCGCCGTGTCCTACAACATTTCAGGGTCCCAAGCTTTCAGCCATCCAAGTGTGATCCACTGGAGAGCAGGCCAACTCTCAGTCCTACTCCCAAGGGAAGGATCTCATTGACCCACATTTCCCAGAACGCCACTTAGGCTCACCTGGTGACTGCCTTTAAACATTACCAACATTGCCTCCCTGAGGGTTCCTCAGCCTTTGAGTCTACCATCTTGAGAGAACATCACCAAACATTTTTTTTCTTTGTGCCCCACTGAATAAATACACCAGAATGAATTTGAAACAAAAAAAACAAGTGTTTGCATTCCTTTGTATGGTGCCCAGGCCTCAGATTGGTATAGCCATACATCTTTAGGACTGGAACAAGGAAGAGGGACAAGGGGCAATTCTGGGATAACTTATAAGAAATCTTACCACTGAGCTTAGAGGCTCAAAAAAAAATAATATCCTATCTAAGCAGAGAGGTGCTAAATGGCGCAACTTCTTAAAAGATTGGGATTTAGACATCATTATTCCTGATTCACAAACGATATGGACCACATGGTCTCTGGAAGCTAAATCCTCAACTATTGATTTTATTTTCGTTACTTACAATTTACTTACAACATCTACCCCATTAAAAATCATCTCAACCTCTTATGGTGACCACGCTCAAATCTTTGGCACCTTAAAGATTAATTTCACCATTCTTCAAGTTGATTCTTCTACAACGCTATGTGAAATTGATCGTCCCCACCTCTCTCTTAGATGGAGCCAAGCTCTATGTAAACAATTTATTCAATACGTAACGTTGGCTATTTCCCATCGTCATATCTCTGGCAATTTCTCTATTAATACCAGAGAGATAAATTATCCAGAAATCATTCTGGCTGCCATATCTCATTTCAGCAAATATAGAAAAACTGTTACTACCCATCGCCATTCATTTGATCCCCTCTGTAAAATGCAGAAGCGTGAAAAAAACAAAGCTCTTCGAGCTCTGGAAAAAAAATAAGACTATTTCTTATAATACATATCAAAGACAGCGCAACCGTATCATACCATTTTACAAACAAAAAGTCAATCATTTAAGAATTCTAAGACACAATGAAATCAATTGCAATCTTATTAGAGCAATTATAGCTCATGATACGCGCACCATCTGGCGAACCATCAAAAATAATCAGACTCAAGTTCCGTTATTATCATTACACGCCATTTCTGAAGCAACTTGGCGCACCTATATCACGCACAAATTTCGGATGCCCGATCAATTCCAGAACACCATCATCAGTAAGTTAAGATACCAAGACCTTCCGCGCTTAAGTTGGTCTACTGCTGATATTACATGGGCTATTTCTAAATTGAACCACTCCAAATCTGCTGGTCCTGATGGTTTTCCCCCCTGCCTATATAAAGCAGATCCAGATTTATGGGCCCAAATTTTAAAAAGTAAATTTGAGACCATTCACAAATCAGGAATTGTACCTATCTCCTGGCTATCGGCTAATATCATACCGATATTTAAAAAAGGAGATCCCTCTTTACCTCAAAATTATCAGCCCATTGCCTTAATAGATACAGAGGCTAAACTGTTCGCAATCTTACTTCTTTACGATCTAGAAAAATACATCGAAACTCATCAGTCATATTCCAAATATCAAACTGGATTCAGGAAGGGGATGAGCACCTCGCTCAATGCCTTGATAATGGCATTTACCATCGCCGGAGCGAAGCCAAAATCTGCTAACCCTGTTTATATTGCACTGATTGATATGACTTCAGCCTTTGACACGGTCATTCGGAACATACTCTGGTCCAAACTAATAAAAATGGGAGTACCCCTAGTGCTAATATACTGGTTCATTGCTCTTCATACTACCACTTCTTATAGAATCAAATTTACCACAGAGGGCCGCATAACCAAACCAATCAATACTGAAATAGGCCTAAAACAGGGCTGCAATTTAGCTGCAACCTTTTTCAATTTATACTTAGCAGACCTTGACAAAGGCTGGGATGAGCAAAATCTATTCTCTGTGAAAATTGGGCTCATTCACCTGAAATGGCTCGCTTTCGCAGATGACATCATCCTTTTTGATCCAACTCCTGGTGGCCTTCAAACCAAAATACGGTTATTTGAACAATATGCCATAACACATAACTTAGCTCCTAACCCAGCAAAAACAGCAGTGATGAAATTCGGTGTCCAGAAGAGAACTGGAAAATCTCAATGGCATATTATGCATACTATCATCCCTTTAAATATTGATACCATCTACCTAGGCTACTATTTAGCTGAGAAAAACTCCATCAAAATATGGACCGATCTATTGAACACCAAGATCCGACCACTGACATCACAGCTAAAAATAGTACATGCAAAGTATTGCAAATTCTCATTAATGCCTCTCATCGAATTTTTCACACTGAAAATTGAAAGTGTCATTCTCTACTCTTTAGATATCTGTCTGAGTGAAATGGGCGTGATTTTAGATCAATTGCAAGGGACATCTTTGAAGCGAGCGATGTCTCTTCCAATGTCACTGCCCAATGCAGTCCTAAAACACGAGCTAGGCCTCATAGCGCTATCCACACGCTGGAAATGGCGACTTCTCACCAATTTTGCAAAAATAACATATCCTAAACCAAACTCCCTATACATAGACATGAAAGAATCAATTAACTCAAGACCAACGACTTCCATGGTCCAATATTTGACAAGAATTAATGCCATTCTGAAGGAAGTTAATGTCACAGTGGAGGATGTTTACTACAGACCTGCTTATGCCAAAAAAAAGCTATTTGAGTTCGATTGGTGCAAAACTATTGACCAGATAGGTTCATACAAACTTTATAATGAATACTATCTTTTTACCAAAAAGCGGACACCAAGATACGATCATATTACTCTATTTCCGTGCAATCATACCCGCAATACTTTCTTACGATTTAAATTCAATCTGTTGTACACCAAAGAAAGAACTGCAAACTGGATTGGTAGTAGGACGAATAGTGAAAAGCAGTGTAGATTTCCGATGTGCACTGAAACCATAGAATCATTAAAACATCTGATTTTATATTGTCCTCATTTTAAATATGCAAGAACTGTCTTATTTATGGATTTCGTAAACATTAATTATATTGATTGTTTACCATTTTTATGGGCCTGCATGATGCAAGGCAATCACAAACCTCTTATTTTTGCCCTTACGAGATTTTGTAAAGTGATAGAGAGAGAGCTAGATAAACATGCGGACATGAATGCTTGAAAACCATATATGTAAATCTTGGTATTCTAAAGACCGACCTATACAAATGATGTCGAATTTTCTTCATCTTCGTTACACCTAAGAATGTCTGTATTTGCACTCTCTCAAATTCAAATTTATTGACTGCCTTGCTCTTTGCACATGTGCTATGTCCTTTTATGAATTTATATGGAATGATGTTTTTACATGTTTTATGAATTATACTGTAACAATTATTGTGTTTTGAATTTTGTAAAGGTTCTGTCATTTTTTGATAGAACCACATGCAAATAAAAAAAAAAAAAAAAAAAGAAATATTTGTTAATATAAACCCTACTCTTCCATGTCCCAGTCCTACTTCCCAAACCACTCAACTCAACCATGAAAAATGGCCTAGTCACAACCTTACTTACACCTATATAACAGGTGAGACTCTAGGAGTAGCATCCTTTTATTAATCAAGGTGGACGGGGGATGAAACTCCACCAGGTAAGGTAAGTAAACCATTTATTTTTGCTTTGGACAACATTGTTGCCTTTCTGGGAGGTTGGGCCACCTCAATTCTTTAGGACTGTAATGAGGAAAAGGTATAACTCGGAACAATGCATCTTTTTGTGATACGAGCAAAAGAGAGATGATTCTCACATTATCAAGTTATTGGACAAGTCTATAGATGGCGTGTTGAAATGATATTGTGCTAGAAACTATGCATAGTACAAAGACATTGAGAAAGGACCACTGCATTGCACAAAATGTAAGGGGCTCTATGGATTAGGAATTAAATATTGCTTGTGTCCATTTATACCTTTTTTTTTTGCCAAATATACAGTTGGCCCGGGAACGAGATCATTGTAGTTGGTCTTTTCTCCTGAAAAACAGTGTCCCATCTAAATAGAAAAAACGCATTCCTCCCTAACCATCCTAACCAGTCCCCAGAGCATGACATTTTATAAAATCATTCAATGTAATAAAGCCTAAAATATTTAATAACATCAAAACGTACATACTTAAAAAGGTTTCATGGCACGAGGATAATCTTTGCCAAAAATCTTCAGTGTTCAACCATTCTCTCTTATGTACAAACCACTCAAAATGCAGTACCCTTAGTTCCTGTGTCGCCAAGCATTCCATCAATATATCTTGTGGTGTTTGATTAATCTCTTCCTTGTAGAAAGAACACTCTTCTTTTATTCTGTGGTCTTTAAATCGAGTCGCCAAGATTTTGACTGTCGATATTAAATTCAGGTGGAATCTCACAAACTCTCTTCTCCATCTGGAGTCTGGGAATGTATTCAAATACGAAGGCAACACCCGCGCAGGTTTGTCTAGAACGGAGAAACAGTCAAGCCCTTTATATCGGCACATACTATCTATTGAAAAAATCCAATCCGAGCACATACAGCTCTCTTTAGGTCAACTAAGTCCTCCATTGATCTTGAACAAACAAATTGGGAAAGGACCACTGCATTGCACTAAATGTAAGTGGGTCTATGGTTTAGGAATTAAATATTGCTTGTCTCCATTTATATGTTTTTTTCTGAACCAAATATGCAGTTGACCTGGAATGAGATCACTGTCCGATCACATATCCTAAGCCAGACAGACACCCAAATGACTCCCCATAAAAGACAGAATCACGTTCAGAACTCTGATGATTACCCACAAATGTCTCAACAATATCGCCCCTAAATACCTGGCCGATGAATTCTGCATAAAGACCACATCGAGGCTCACCAGAGCCAACTATGCCCATTGCCTTAGCATTCCCAAAATCAGCCTCCAAAAATCAGGCGGAACCAGTTTCCCAATTCTAGCTGCTAAAACCTGGAACTCCCTGCCTCCTGCACTCAGTGATGAACATTCCTTTCCTGCATTCCGCTTCAAAGTCAAAAGCCGGCTCTTCTCTTTGACCCCCCCACCTACTGAACTCTATGTAACTACATGCTGTTTGTATATTTTGTAAAAATGTCTACTACAGATTTTACTCGCTGCCTGCAACATGTAAAAACTTGTATATCCGTGTAAATTCTTGTAACTTCCTATCCTATGTACACTGTAATTTCCTATATTCTTGTATATTATCTCTACGCTCTCTTACTGTTTGTATTTATATCATGTATGCAACAGGTTCTTCAAGTCAAGCGCCTAGCTACCTCAGGGTTCAGTGCACTATATAAGCAAATAAAAGACACTAACAAACAAGCAAACTGTAGTTGGTCTTTGCTCCTGAAAAGCAGTGTCCCATCTGAAAAAATCAATCATATTCAAATTGTGGCATCATCTGAAATGGAACCCTTTCTAAAAATGTGCAATAATGATTGCTGAAGTTTCCCTTGGTGTCCCATGAACAACGTTATTTGATGTGGTCCATCTTACCTGGTACGTGGCAGTCATACAGTATGTTGCAACCACCTTCCCGAAGGCATGATAACATAATCTGCACAGCTGGAAGTGCTGTTTCACACATACCTTTTGCATGAATTCACACAATTCTGGAACATAAAAACATTGTTGCTCCTATAGAACCGTAGGCAGTACAAGTGGTCTTATTTTGCTCATGGTTAGACAAGTGTTAGTGGAGAGCATGCTTTACTATTTTCCAGGGTCATTGCATTTTAATTCGTACAGTGCCTGCACCACAAACGTAATCTAGGTCTCCTACAATGCGTCATCTTTTCCTCTCTTTAAATGTTTCGTTTCCTTCTTTGCATATTTATTTCATTTTTCCCAGTTGCTTTTCATCTCCCTTAGTTACTTTTCCATTCCTTTTTACTCAATTCTGGCCTTTCCCTCTCTTCCTCGCTCTTTTCATTCTCTCTTTTAAAACCAAGGAAGGGAAAGAGAAATTGAATGGAAGGAAAAGGCTGACACAGGCTCTGATGAGGGACTATATCTGCAGTTCAAGCTGCTCTGCCACCAATGAACCAGTGGAGCAATTGGAGGGTGTGTCTTTCTAATAGGGTATAACCTCCACACAAATAAAATATGCAAAATGAGATCAGTGAAACATAAATGTTATGTGATATGGTGCAACATTGGAATCTGCTATTATTTACCGCCAACCTTCCTGCCAGGGATGCTGAAACAGAGCAAATTGTCCAAATGACTAATGACATGCACTTGGATTTTTCTTCATTATACAAACTAAAATTAAGGGGGTTTTGTAGCTGTAAAAAATAGTCAAACTATAGTACCATTTTTTATTTGAAAAATAAATGGCTGTAACATTCACAAAAAAGTAATGCAAATACAAAATTGAATTGAAATTGATGCATTTTGTGGTTGCATTACTTTTAGCAATGGACAGCTCATCTCATTCATGAAGGTGGCCTGCGTTTTTCCAGGTGGCCTTGCTGCAGGATATTATGCAGTGGCCAGACGCCTATTCATTTATTAGTGACAGAAGCAGAATGTGTAAAAATAAAGTACAGTAAAAAAACGACTAAAACATTTCTATCCATGTTTGAGGGTTAACAATGGCAGTGGGGCAGCAATTCATGTTACTGTTGTTCCTCACTTTAACAAATGCATGAACTGGTCAGAAATTAGCATATACTTTCAACATGCATCCCATATCTTACTTTAAAAGGCACAGAAACACTGCTTTATGTGCCCCTATTTTCACCCTATTTGCAAAGAGGATGTCAAAGGGAATCTGAATGTGTGTGTCTATGATGCACACATTCAAAGTGTTATGTAATAGTCTTGGCACATATTAATTCCAACAAATAGTGTTGGATCTAGAGAGCAGCAGTTGGAGAGCAGCTGAAGAGGCAGTGATGTGATGTAGGGGTTTTACTTCATGAACTCAACTTGGAATACATATACTTCAACCAGACCGGTTGCATCATTCCCCATTCTTAGTATATTTGCAATGAGGATCCTCTGTATGCAAGCACCAGAGAAGAGGGACAGTAATTTAGTGTAGGACACTGGGAGAAACAAATGGCAAGGAGCAAAGATCTCAGCCAGAAAACCTATTGGAGGTTTTCTTGGAATATGCAAATAACAAGGGGGTGCTGGGAGACTCTCTGCCAGACATGAGTCCTAGTTACAAGAGCCTTACCCAGAGTCTTTAGCTCACTATCTCTCACAGAGGAGAAGTATCCTAAACACATCAGTTTTTGTCCTGCACTAGGGCAGTCCAGCACCGAAATGCTAGGCGATTCTCCTCTGAACAAGAGTACCAACAGCAACCCCAGACACGTGTTTCGGTCTGGTTGAACATCATCAGTACGGTGTAGCTGTGCCTCTCTAAGAATAGTGAGCAAGGGGTCCACGTCTGGATTCCCCTAGTAACTTAGGGTGTGACCCACAGTTACTTGAAATATGCAAATAACAAGGGCGGTCCGGGGAGACTCTCTGCCAGACATGAGTCCTGGTTACAAGAGCCTTACCCAGAGTCTTTAGCTCACTATCTTTCACAGAGGAGAAATATCCTAAACACATCAGTCTTTGTCCTGCCTTGGGGCAGTCCAGCACCGAAATGCTAGGCAATTCTCCACTGAACAAGAGTACCAACAGCAACCCCAGACACGTGTTTTGGTCTGGTTGAACCAATTTAAATCTATTGTGGGAGTAAGGGTTTTATCATGGGGGAGGCATTTACTGTGAAGTATGCCCACAGCTCTGTTTTGGCCTGAAGTGTGGAGTCTGCTATCACTGCAAAAAGAAAAATATGTAATAGCGGTGTTCGCTTTAATTTCTGTATTGCAGAAGATGTCATAATGAACGCTTTGCATTGCACATGTCATGTCGTGTTTTATTACTCATAAACCATAATTGCTTATAAAGTACCAGAAGAAAATTGGATCAGCTTTGGTCTATTATTATTGTGGGGGTATAGTTACTTGTGATGACATTTAGACAGGTACAAAGCTAAGGCAGTATTTTTTACTACTGCTGACGGTAAAAAGCAAGATTCATCAAAACACTGTAGCTGGGACAAATCATAAAGAGCTGATTATCCATATTACAGTCTTCAGATGACCTGGTAAGTCTATTCTGAGCCTCTACCACTATTGAAACACCGCCAATGAAATACCACCAATGAAATGCCACTAATGAAATGCTGCCAATGAAATACCACTAAAGTAGAAAGTTGGGTCCTAGTGCGTACCGGGTCTGGTTTTTAGCTTGCTGCTCATGATCTCAATATAAGAATAACAGCAGGTAGTCCTGTGTCTCTGGGGCTCACAAAATACCCAACAAACCGCATACTGCAGGCAAGTATGCCGGAAAGATAATCAACGGCAACAAGCTACTGAAGTAGCATTTCAAGTATGGAGGTGAAGAGGGAGGCAGGGGACATAGCAAGATCCTCAATATGTTGAGGCAACAGGTGTTCACAGTTCCGTTGAGCAGTTTATTGTGAACTGTGAGCTATGCAAAACATCCCGATACCAACTGTCTTTAAGGCAACTGGAGTCAGTCGAAAAAAGGCTTTTTGCACTGCTTTAAAGCAACATTCGGTGGGGAAGTAAGCCTAGAAAGAAAAGTGACATTGCTAATGCACTGTTTGGGGAAAGAATGTATGAAATTCTGCCTGAGTTGGAAGAGGAAGTGATGGCTGGGGAAGGTCTAAATGATTTGGAAGAAAAACTAATAAAACTAGATTGCCATTTTAACCCAAAGACCAGTGCTATCCTGTAGCATTACAATGTTGTCATGAGAGAACAGGAAGCAAATTCAATGGTAAAAGAATATATTACATCTCTAGGACAATTGGTGTAATATGCAACTTTGGGGGAAAATTTCATGGACTCATCTGGGATGAGTTTATGGTCAACTGATATGAAGATAAAATACGAGAGGAACTATGGCTAAAGGACCATCCCAGTTGATGAAGTGATAAAAATTGCAACAAGAGTAGAACACTCAATGGCATCCATTGCCAGACTTACAAAAGTGGAAGCGAAGTGGAAGGAGATAGTCAAGGAGATTATGAAAGTGGAAAGTGGAATGAAATCCAAGAGGAAGGATGAAAGGAAGTAAGGAATGCGTGGACATGGGAAGGAAGGAGGAGTGAAAAAAAGTGAAGGGAATAAAAGAGCATGCTTCCAGGTTAATTGCAAAAGACATCTGGCCAGAGCAACTAACTGTCTGGGAGTAAAGGGATGTGTAAGACATTTTATTGATGGGGATATTTTGCTGATTATTGTAAGAACTTTGGAGGAGCACGGAAAAGTGTGGGAGTGGTCTGAGAGAATGTGCATCGGACTGTTAGTTCGGACGATGAGGAAAATGTGGGATAGGGTGATGTGTGTCCCATGAACATTGAGGGAGAGGTCTAGCAGAGTGATAATGAGAGTCGGGTGGCAGAAGTGTCCATAAATGGAAAAGGTATCCAGATGATGGCCAACTTGGGAGCAAAGGTATCCTTTCTATTTCTTAAAGTTTGGGAAGGAGAACTAGGAGGGAAGGTAGAGAAACATTTGTTGGAAGACCTAAGACTAGGTGGGTACAACATGGACAAAATAAAAAGTTGTACCTGCCTGGGCTTAAGTCTGTTGTTCTGGGTACAATACTTGTCCCTGGGTGCTGGGATGAAGTCTATTCTTCAAATTCCTCTGCTCCTTACAGCCCAACAGTGCTGTCCCTTTTTTGGTCATGCATACATTTCACGTTGCCTCCCTACCCTTTAGTACTAATACCACATGAAAATAACCCAGTACCTCCATTTTGTCCATCTTGTACCCACCTCTGCTCATGTCTACCGCCAAAAGTTCCCCTACCTTCCATCCTAGTTTTCATTCCCAAATACGCTGGAGAGGGAGTGACATGCTGCACAAGTTTTACTTCATGAAGTCAACTTGTGATACATATACTACCAGCTGACTGGTTACGAGGTCCCCTAAATGCAGTCACTGGAGCAGAGGGACAGTGATTGATGGAGTTAACAGGATGTGTTTAACTCCACATGCTTTAACGGGAGCCATCCCTCCTCTATTGATAAGGGGAAGGAAGTGCCATACTCGTGTGTGTACCCAACGTGGCTAAAGCGGGCAGGGAGTGTGAAGGTGGAAGAGACAGTAATAGAATAGAAAATGCAGCAGAGTAAGGAAGACTGCAGGTATGACTGCATAGAAATGTGTGAAATCTGTAGTGGTAAGTTTGCTGCTGGAAATGCCCCAGAGGGACAGGGCCTCTGTATCCTTGTTCTTAATTGCCTGATCATGTATGTTCTGACTTGTCTTCCACACAGGAGTTCATGTGGGACACCTGGTGACGCGGCTCTTTCTGTATTTGGTTTGTTGAACAGACCCTTGGGATACCCTTATGGCACCCATGGGTGGGAGTACGACCCTGTACTCCTATTGTATGTTTTTGGGCACCTGTGAGTGGCCCACAGAGCAGGGTACGGGCTGGTGACAGCTCCGTGCTGAATTGACAGGTGCCCTGAGCGTCCCCCATTTTGGTATTCCCAGGCCCTGTCATTTGGAATCAGTGGATTCCTGATGGAGACAAGATGGCCCCCAATGCCTCTTGCCATCCATCGCCTGTTACCTTGGTTTTCTTGAAGTCCCAGGAAGCCTTGACTCTGTTCCTTCCCCCTGACTGGCTGTTGGGTGGAAGTTCCATATATGGTAGTGTGGGGAAGTGCCGACTCGACTGGCTGGAGCCTTCCCAACAACCGTATGTTATGGGTATGCCCGTGGGGTAGGACCTGGGTGAATGTAATGTGTGACGAATACACATTCTGTGTTATGGGTGCCTAGTATCTGGTGTTTGACACAATGACTGAGACAGCCCTGCCTGAAACTCGTAGGAATGCAGTGTGTAGTGCTGAATGGCAGAGTGCTTGTCCGAATCCACATTCTGTGTTGTGAGTGTCTGGATGGAGAAGAATGGCCTGAATGGACTGTGCGCCTGATTGGCTACCTGACTGCCTGAATGCCCTTCTGAGTGGTTGGTTGCCTGAGTGTGACCCAGCAGAGTGAATGGGAGATCAACAGTATATCTGGGGGCCTCTAACTGCTAGATATTTTTCAGAAGCTGAAGTTGAAACTTGATGCTTACTCTCGAAGCCTAGCCGGAGGAAGAAGGGAACCGCTGTTCCCTTTCATGTAATCTGAAAGCTGATGTGTCTTCAAGAACTGATCCAAGAGAGGACCTGGTAAGGAGACCTCTCCCTGAGCTATGAGGGACGATCGTGCACCAGCTGATCTTTGCCAAAGCTCTCTGGTAGACAGACCTATAAAAGCCCGCCAACCGGGGAAGGGGACCACCGAGGAGAACAAAGAGACTCACCGGACAGCCATCCACCGTCGCTGACTGCCGTCACTGACTGGAGCAGCCATGCTCCTGTTGCCTAAGAACATTTGACCCAAGGACTCCCTTGTTCATCATCGTCGACCGCTTTCGTCCTGCCGGAGAAAGTCAAGGCCGTTGACGACCGAGGAGAATCCGTCGGTGGGATTCCCGCCACCCAAAGACCGCAGAGACGCTAGATGACTCGACGTAATGCTGGGCCAAAGTTCTTCATTAACTCTCTGCGGCAACGAACCATTGTCGTTGAGGTGCACTGCACACCTCATCTGTTGCAGGATGTTTTTGGCTGTTCGTCAACAAGCACCGCAAGGACCGAAGCTGCTGCCTCAATGACAACGTTCACCTGTTCTTCATCACCGAAGTTCGACGACTCGTGGCTTCCACTTTAAAGGGAGTGCACTCAAGAAGGGCCCATTGATTCCCCGATGAAGAACTCTACAACACCAGGTACATTGGGGTTGCAGAACTATTGGAAAGACCTGAGACTATATTAAGTATAACTGGACTGGGCTTGTCAAATACGATTTATTTGCAGGTTGCCCAAGTGGGGGTATCCTCATTCAGAATGGTTTCTTAAACGTGGGATAGATGGTTCTGCCATTGATTGATTTAACCTTGCTTTCTTTCCGTGTCTATCGTTGATTCATCATGCCATCTGATTCGTATGTCGTTTGAACTGTTAGCAGTTGATGCATTTCAAGGGAATCGATAGTGAAGAGTGGTACCACGTAAACTTGTATATATTTGCCATTATAGTATTGCCACAGTACAAAGTGTGTTATTGTGATTGTGTATATAACATGAACCTTATCTATATAAAGAGCTGTGTTTTCACTGACATGGTGTGTGGACATTCCTTTGTGCGTGCTTGGGGACTACACTGTACTTAAGAACAAGCCTGCATCACCTCCTGAGAGCTGAAGCCTTTCATTGCTCGACTTCGCTACCACATAGAGAATCTTAGCTGGGGTCATCTGTGCTTCTCCTGGGCCATCTAGAGAGCAGGAGTACAGATACCCCCCTCCGGTTGCTTTACAGTAAGCGCGGGTGATCGCGTCAGAGTAAAGAGAGCTACAATAGGGCCAAAGGGAGCGTCCATAAATGGAGCTTGTTAAGGGACTTCAATTCAGCACTCCAACTAAGTCAATGCCTGGTCTAGGATGCGCAAGAGAAGCCCTTATTTATATATTTTTGTGACAAGTTATAATCTGGATGATAAACCCTTGTATAACGCCCCTCTCTTTGAACCCCCCTGACCTCACTGAGCCAAGAAGTAGGTTTGTTTTGCAATTTAACAGATTTATTTGAAAATTAAACAATATACATATATATATATCACACTTATATAATAAATTAATATTTGATTGCACACTTATGAATTTTACAGTGATCAACAATGGATAATATTACACTGGCCCACTTTTGTAATCACTTAGAAGTTGGTACAGAAAAATAAGATAGCTGAGTATGCTTTATGGTTTCAAGGAAATCCAATGATGGAGAAGAATGCAGTACAGAAATAAACTGATATGGTTTCAACAAGAGATAATATGATCACTTTTCCCCTTGTGGCAATTCACTCCCCCCTATGCAATATAAAGAAATGGAAGATAAGCACAAAGTTTTCAGGAATACAATCAATATGCGATACAGATTCAGTTCGATTCTAGTAATCTTGGCGCAACCGGTATGCTTTTAAAACATGCAGAAATATTTTGAATGTGATTTGTACTGAGGTGAAAATATGCTAAAAATGATTTTAATTCCCTATAGGAGATTCAGGGTAGGTGATAGCTACTTAAGATTGGTTCAGGTCAACACGATCAGTGATTCCTGAGGGATTATTAGGATGAAAACGGATTTCAGCAATGTAAAGCAAAAGACAGCGAATTTGTACAGGTGAAGAAGTTTGAGCTAGTTTTCAATTCGCGGCACTTTTTCCGAATGCGTGGAGCGCGATTATTCCTAGCACACGCGGTTCAAAAGAAACGGACGATTTTGTGGAGATAGATTTTCAGAAGTAAAATTAAAGTTTCAGAATGACAGATGCACTGTGGAAGGTTTTGGATCAAAAGGATGGACAAACAATTCTATGATGCAGTTCTAGATAGGTGAAAATGGTTTGAATTAGATTATTTTAAACTAAGAGATTGGTTTGCACAGTTCTGGCTGAGTACTCACACTATGAATTTGAAATAGGCCGTCAAGGTCTGATCAGGTTTGGACTGGACTCCTGGCGGGTGGTTCTGAAGTCACAGCTCTCTGGGTCAGCTCTGCTCTGCTGGTCTGGTCTGGCACTCGGCACTGCACGGCGGTCTGCATCTCTGGTTCTGCTGGTCTGGATCAAGTGGATTCTGGATACAGCACTGCTTTCTGGGTACTGGCACAGGGTTTTAGGCAGAATCAAACAGCTCAGTCCGGCTGTTTGAATAATTTGCAAAAGATTTTGAGGCCTGCTGAAAAAAGATTCAGCTGGTGGTTCAGGCCTCTCTGCTACAAGTTCTGAAGTCTGGATTCTAAGTTCTGGAGATGGTCCTTCTGGATATTGTTTGGTCCGGCAAAGCGCTTCGCAAGAAAGGGGAAAGTGAAGTCTCTACCTGGGTTTCAGTGTTCCTTTTATGTCTTTTGAAAATGGGTGTGTGCGTGGGCATAACTAAGCCTGCCCCTCACAACTTATCACTGGCCAAGCTCCCCTCTCTCCCTTGATTGGGGGACGGAAAGGAGTGTCATCAGGCATCAATTTTATGGCATACAGAAAGAACACTTCCCTTGTCAATTTGCACACAAATCTATTTTTGATCCAAATACATATTTATCTATGTACCATTTTTCTAATATTATATGTCCAGTTAACATATTTTCTGTAGCACCAAACCATCCGATTCCTGTCTTTGTAAGATGTCGTGTCCACTTATGACAGAATTCTGCCCTTTTCATCAAGAACACAACCTTTAAACTTTTCCAGAATTTACACAAACATGCACAAGGAATATGGGCATCAGATGATAAAGGGCCTCATTATGACCCAGGCGGAGGACCATGGTGCTATTAGCACCATGGTCCATGCCGGTGTCCGCCATGGTGGAATGGGGAATTACCACCCCATTCCGAGGTTGGCGGGCGGTAATTCCCCATGCCGCCATGGCCCTTCCCCATTCCCATTTTTGCCCCATAGGGCTCAATGGGAATGGGGAAGGCGCTAAGTACGGTGCCGCAAATTGCGGCACCGTACTTAGCACCAAGGTCCCTTTGTGGGACCCTACTTTAACGGATGGTCTACACCAGCCGTTAAGGTCCGGTCCCGCAAAGGAACCTTGTAATTAGGTGCTAATAGGTCTTTTATGGCGCCGTTAACCCATTAGCACCTGGGTCGTAATGAGGCCCAAAGTGTCAGATTTTTTACATACAGACATTCGGAGTAATACCCTATTTTCCACTACTACCCCCCAGAACATACCACAGAGTCCTAACACCTCTTAAAATGTGCACAGACAAATCACAAGAATAATGATATTAATTATATAATTTTGACAAGTCTGTACTATGAATTATCCAACTTTTTAAAATTATGCTCTGGACCAGAGGGGTGTGGTTTCCCAAAGCACATGGTGTAATTTCTGGTTTTCCCACTTCCTCCAACTCAGGTTGCTCACAAAGGCACTGCTCCTCCCAGTTTCTTCCAAGAGGAAGCCATTTACGACCCCCCCTAATTTAACATTTGCCTGAGCCAAGGAAAGCTCATTGTTCTGTTTCCCTGCTCCCAGGTGCTCCTCCCCTGATTCAATCAGAGAGGTGTAATCTCCTTTTGGTGGGAACAGCAGAAGGCAGCCAGGCCTGTGAATGCAGTTGCTGGGCAAGTTTCAACTCCTGTCGGGGGTAGTTGCCGGGCAGAATTCAATCTCTTTAAGCCAGGCTTCAGCCAAATGTCACTTTTGTTCCAGTTTTTCTTCATTCAAATCAAACGTACAATTTTTACACATGCAGCTAGAACGCTGATTCTAAGTTCAAAACTATGACATTTAAACAGTTGCAAACTACGTGACACCCAACAGTAGGTCACTCAATTATTTTAAACATTTCGATTTTAGTGGCTTTAAATCCCATTTCACTTAAGCTGCTGACATCCACAGCTCAGCCAGTTGTGTTATGAACATTATTTTAGGCTCTTCATTTTTCCAGATTTTGCATGCATACAAGACTGCCAAATGTCTGCTGGTGTTCAGTGAGATTTTTGAATATCTTGCAATGTTTAAAATAGGCATTTTTAGCTTGCATTTCAGAGACACAAAGGTGATTTCAAAGTGCTTTTTGAGCTAACAGGCACTGCTGTTTTTCCTTTGGCACCACGTTTCACTCATGGTGCTTCTGGCCCATCATGCTCACACTGGTGGGTGGCAGGTCAGGCGACCATTTTGGTGTGTGCAAAACTGCGCGGTTTTCCTGGATTCTGGCACAAATGTGGGCTTTCGGCCGACTTGGATTTTCTAAGCCCACAGCACCAAATGTTGCAGCATAATAACTTGAACGTGGGTCAAGACACCCAACAAGCCCCCCCGCCTGACTGCACTTTGATTTCGAGTCGAAGGGGAGTCGGGTGCAAAGGATATTTTGATCCACGTGCTGGGATATCCGCATCATCTTCTTCTGATTCTGCAGATGGCCCAGTTCAGCATCTTTTCCTCCATCAGGGTGGATCGATCGGTTCTGCTCGCCAGTCCTGATGGGAGTATTGGGCGGTACCCTGGGCCCCTCGGATCTTTGCTTTCGGTCCCCGGGTCGTCACCTTGGTCAGTCTGCCTGGTTTCATCTCTCCTAGGATGACAAAGCAAAGCGGCAATACCTATTCGTAGATATTTCTCCCCCACTATTGATATAGTGGGGTGACATATACATTTTATGAATCAAGAGACATTTGCATTCTTATTTTAAAAAACAAGATATAATCAGGAGACATTTGCATTCTTGTTACTATATTTTTGATATGTGGAATATTTTAGGGTTGGAGTTTTTATTGATCTGGACCGGCCCCCTGTGGGATTCCAGAGGATTCCTCCAGTTGTTGCAGAGTGTGCCTGGGATGGCAACACTTTAGCTGATTAATATGGACCCACTTATCTTCCTCCTCTGCCAAACTGCCTTTGGGGATGCGGATCTTGTAGGCTACTGGGGAGATCTTGTCTACAATTTCAAAAGGTCCCTTCCATGTAGGCAGAAATTTTCGCTGTTTGGCTTGGTTCCTCTGGAAATTGTATAGATAGACCCTGTCTCCCACATTGTATTCTTTCATGGTAGTCTTCAGGTCATAGTGAGTTTTCATACTCTTGGCTGATCTTTCTAGAATCCGCTGAGCATAGGCAAAAGCATGTTGAAGGTGTTTCCTTAAATTCTCCACATACTCATGAGTTGTGGAGGCATTTATTAATGTCTGCTCTTGGGTCCTGTAGAGCAAATGCTGGGGAAGCACCATCTTGCGTCCAGTCATCAGCTCAAATGGTGGCATTTTAGTTGCAGATGAAGGGGTAGATCTGATGGCCATTAGGACCAGAGGTAATCGGATATCCCAACTTGGCCCAGAATCTGCCACAAACATTTTTAAGATACTCACAATGGTTCTGTTGTATCTCTCCACTGCACCAGAAGAGGCTGGCCGGTAAGCAAGATGTAGCTTCCTTTTAACCCCCAGTATCTCCTACATCTTAGTCATTACTTTGCTGGTAAAATGGCTACCTCTGTCTGACTCAATCCTTTGGGGTAGACCAAAACGCGAAAAGATGTGGTTGATCATCAGGGCAGCTGCTGTTTATGCCTTGCAGTTTGGGGCTGGGAGACATTCCACCCATTTAGTAAATAAGCATGTCACCGTCAACATGTACTTATTTCCCCGGAAGGAGCGAATCACGGGGCCTATGAAGTCGACTTGCAAATCTGACCATGGCAGTGTTATCCCCCTCTTTTGGAGAGGTGCACGGTGTGTGTGGGATGTTGGCTGAAATTCTGCACACACAAGACACCCCTTCAAGTATTGGTCGAGGTCCTGCCCCATGTGTGGCCAGTATGCAACCTCTCTTAAGATCTCAAGTGTTGTATGAAACCCCCTATGACCGGCGGTGGCCGCATCATGGGCGTGAATGAACATCAGGCTTCGGAATGAGGTAGGGACCACCCACTGATCATTGCCAACTTGGGATTTCCTTACCAACAAACCGTCTTGGATTCGGAACGTTTTTGGACATTTCAACAACACTCTAAGGTCCTCTTTCCCAATGTAATCGGTATCCGTCAGGGGAAAGTTCTCAGGGTCCTCAATGTGTTGGTAAAACTTACCAATTATTGGATCCCCCTTCTGAGCCGTAATCAAATCAGCATCTGGGGTCTCCTTACTCCATTGTGCAGTTGAAAGATCATTGTGGGCATTCGTTTGGGACCTAGTGATAGCAGTGACCTGGATCTCCCCCAAAAAGGACTCACTCTCTATTAGATCCCCTTGGATGGCCCTGGTTTTGGCCAGCTGATCAGCTAAGTCATTTCCAGTTTTGTCTGGTCCCTCTACTTTGGAATGACCCTTGATCTTTTTCCAGTAGATGGTCATCCCATTCACAGTGACCAGATCATCAATGTTTTGAATTAACTTCCCATGTTTCAAGGGCTTGTTATTAGCACATAACATGCCTCTGGTTTTCCAATTAACCAGGTGGTCCACGAACCCGTTCCGTACATAATCTGAATCTGTGATTATGACCAGTTTGTGGCGTTGATGTTGGATAGCAGTGAGGATGGCTTGATACACAGCCATCAATTCTGCCACCTGACTACTTCGGGGACCAATTTTGTATCCAGCGGAGGGTTCTGGGGATTCATTCACCCATGCATTCACTACGCCGGCCACAAGTTCTTTTTCCCCGTTGTTGTCAACATGGTAAGAGCATCCATACACATAGACAGTGGGCATTCCCTCACACTTGTCTTCTTCAAAGACTTTGTGTGGGGAATTAAGGTATGCCTCCATGTTGTCCTTGATTTTTAGACTTTCGTCCTCGAGACAGTTTTCTCTGGCACAATCATGCAAGTCAGCCAGACCTTGCGCGAGGGGACTCTTCTTGTTTTGGCCATATCTGACCTCCACAGGAAAGCTTTGCATTGACAGAATCCAGGAAGTAATTCGGGAATTACTCACATTTCCAGCCCAGATTCTGTCACTTTGGAGATATTGCAGAGGCTGGTGTGGAGTCTCCACTATGATGTGTTCCCCCTGGATAAACGGGTGGTAATTCATCAATGCCCACACCGTTGCCAGGAGTGCCTTCTCACAATCGTTGAATTTTTCCTCCACAGAGGATAAAGTTTTACTCACATAGGAGATTACTTTATTGACCTTGTCATGCTTTTGATATAATACTGCAGTCAAGCATGCATTAGAGAACCCTGTTTCCAAGAAAAACTCCTTGTTTCTGACAGGGTAAGCTAGGCAGGGTGCTTGTGAGAGGCTTCTTTTGAGCTGTCTTACTGCCTCGGATTGTTCTGCACCCCATTCCACTTGACCCCCCTTCAAGAGTTGAATCAGGGGTCTGGTGATCTCTGCGTAGCCCTCAATGAACTTTCTGCTGTAATTAGTCAGTCCAAGGAGGCTCCTTAGTTCCCGCAGAGTTGTGGGGTCTTTCAATTTCTGGAGTGCTTCCACTTTCTTTTCTTGGGGACAGAGACCCTGAGGAGTAATCTCATGCCCCAAGACATTAACACGGGTTCTACACCACTGTGCTTTCTGAAAGAAAAGTTTTGCTCCGGTGGCCCTCAACTGGGTCAGAACACAGCGGATCTCCACTATATGTTCCGCCTCATTTGAACTTTTGATGAGGACACCATTTACATAAGCCAGGTTACCCCTCGGACCAGGTCGGGCATGGCCTTGTGTAGGAACATGTTGCACACATTGCCGGAGTTCAGGTATCCGAAGGGAGTCCGGGTCCATGTGTACTGCTGGCCCCCAAAGGTAAAAGCCAGTTTGTATTGGTCCTCCCTACTGACAGGCACAGTCCAGTATCCATTGGTCAGGTCTATTGCAGTGAATACCTGTGATCCCTGGATCTGGGCCAGCCCTTGGTCAATGTAGGGAAGAGGCCATCGGGAAGTACGGACCCATTTGTTGAGCTCCCTAGGGTCGGCACAGAGTCTCCACTGGCCGTTTGGCTTCAATATTCCCAGCACCGGATTATTGAAGGTGCTGTGAACTGGACGGATTATCCCCCGGGACTCAAGGTTCTTAATTATTTCAGTAAGGGACTCCATGGATGCGAGAGGCAAGCGATATTGCTTCACAAACAATGGAGTCATGCCAGGGTCCGTGGGAATTGTTGTTGTGTGGATGTCAGTGCAACCACAGTCATATGAGTCTACCGCAAAGAGATCTTGGAAATCCAAGAAAACTTGTTTCAACTTTTGCTTCTGTTCCAGAGTCACACAGGCATCAGCTAGGTTGACTCTATCTTCCACACTCTGCCTGAAGCCTGGAAAGACTTCTGGTTTTGCTATCTCAGCGGCCTCCTCCAGCTGGGTGGAGAAGTCCCTGGTCAGAGTGCTGATTCGGACTTGAGGCTTCAGGTGGGAAAGGCAGCCCTCATGGACCTGGAAAATCACCTCATCCCACCTGAAGTCACAGGTCACATCTTCATACCCATAAGGGCAGGAAGTGTACACCAGGAAGTTACCCCCATGCCGGGTAAAGATCCTGTCTGGTGTTGTATTGTCATCACTGTCACTGTCAAAACAGTCCTTGGGGATTGGTCCTAACAGTTCATTTCCTAAATCAATGGAGAAATGTCGGTCATCAACCGCCATTCCAATAATGGTGCCTGCGGCTAGAGTAATACTCTTTAAGTCGCTGTTATCCACCTCTATTGGAATGATGTCATGTTCTATGTTGACTAATGGTGTTGGGTTTACCCCCAACCCTTGCTGTTGGAGAGAAGCATTTAGATGAATATAAGCATCAGGGTTTTTCAATTTTTGTCCTCTTTTAACTTTCACTTCCAGGGAGAATTGTCGGGTCCTTTCTGGGGTGGTGACTTCCTTTTTAACCTGAATTTCAACTGTATAAGGAAGCAATTGAGCTGACCTAAATGCTTTTTCTGGATCATCAAAGCCCATGGGATTATCCGCTAATCGGGACCAAGCTTTGAAGTTTATTAGGTCCAAACTAATGCAAAGTGATTGAGAATGTCACTGCCTAAGTAAAAGGCGGCAGTGACATCTCGCACGACCCAACAATTATGGACTATGCTCTTGTTGCCAATGGAGATTGTGAGCATACACCTGCTTGGCAGGAGATGTTTGGAATTGGGTGTTTCCAGATCCATTTCCCATTTGTCTATCAGTTTGAATGTGGCAATGGCTGGATCTTTTGGGAGTTGGCGGAACATGGCTTCGCTGATGAAGCTCTTACCGTTGTTCACACACACTCAGGCGAGAACAGAGTCCTTCCCACCATTTAACTGAACAGGGATGAACAACTGCTCTCGAATTTGCTGAATATCAGCCAGGGTCTGAGCTGATTTCACATCTTTCTGGACTATTGAAGTGGGAATGTCTGATTGTGGATTAATAAAGAATTTCAGAGTGTTTCCTTCCAGTGTGGAATACCACCTTAAACTGGAAGGAAGGTTGATTTTCAGAAATAGAGAGGACCCCCATCACCAGTCTGTTGTCCTACTGATATTACTGTCACGTCTGGAATTTGGTTGTTCTGGAAGTGAAATTCTACTTGGTCAGATTTTTGTTCAACCATGTGGCAGGTGCCTTTTAAACTAACATGGTTGACGCTCTGTTTTAATTTTATTGGTCGGCTAGTCTGGGTCCAGAGGACCTTGTTTACGCAATCTATTAGGGGTGACAACCTTCTCAGGAGGTCATTCCCTAGTAAACAAGGGGTGCCTTCTGGAGTCACTACTATGACCGGGTGTTTCACCTTGTGTCGCCCAATTTTGATGTCCAAATCTGCAGTCCCCTCTACGGGAATTTCCTTCCCGTCAAAGTTCTGAAGTTGTCCAGGAAGAGAGGTGAGAGGAATTCGGTAATTCGCCCCCCTTCCTGCATTTAGTTCATCAAAGGCCCTTTTGGACAAAAGGGTAGCTTGGGATCCAGTGTCCACCAGTGCCAAAATTGTACCCTGCCCCTGTATTTGTACAGGGGCATAGTAGCTTCCCTCCTTCTCCTCAAGGGGGCAGAGATAATGCACATTTTTGGACAACTGGTGGGCTAATTTTTTGGTTTTGGACATTGAGAGAGAAGAGATTTGGGCAGAGTTCGGCAGGGAGTTTTGGGAATCTGAAAGAAAAAGTTGGCAATTGGATATTGATGCGATTTTGGGTTCCCCTGGTTCCAGTTTGGGCCGCCCCCCCCTTTTTGGAGGCAGTCACCAGGATGGGTTTGAACCGGGGGTTTCGGTATTGTTGGTTCTGGGATAGAATGATGGGCGGCGACAGCTCAATCCCCACATCTACCCAGTCTAGATTGGAATCCCTTGGGACCCATTTTTCCTTGGGAGGAGTTCCCCCATCTCTGAAGGAGAAGATCCTTTTCTCAGGATCCTCTGAGGATCCCTCTCCCTCAAATTGGAAGACCTGTACCTTCTCCACAAAATGAGTCTGTTTGGGTCCTTTGTTTCTCTTACCTCCTCTCTGCTCCTTGGGTGGCAGACTTTCAGGGGTAGGAGATTTTGTTTCCGGTTCCTGGGTTTACAGGGGCTGTTTACAAGTGGGGAAGGAAGCTTCCTCCAAGGCTTTACACCCCCCTTCCCCTAGTGCTTCCTCCCTGGGAACCGGTGGATTATCGGGGTGCTGCCCCCGTCATTGTTCTGGAACACCAGGCCCAGAGTTTGGGGCATTCTGCACCGGCATGCTCATCTGAGGGTCCTGTTGAGCCCTCATCATGTGACCCAGATCCTGTGCCATTTTTTGGACCTGGCGCTCTAACTGTGAAACCCTCTCAAGCTGATAAAGGGTTCTATTTTCTCCCCTGGGCTGATCGCGGGAAGGGTAGCTATCCCTTCTCTGTTAGTACCCCAGGTTGGGAAGATTTGGGTACCCCTCCACCCTTGGCCTCCCCTCTCCCGGATTAGGTTGTCTGGGCTCAGGGAATTGGGGAAAGAAGGATGGATGATTCTGGGGCTGGAAATTGGGTGTATACCTGGGAAAAAAGTTCTCCCTAGGGTTTGGTGAATTTCTGCCCTCCTGTGGGAAGTTAGGAGGGAAGTTCCCTGGGTTGGGTGCCTAGTTGGATCCCCCCCTTGGGCTGGAGGAGTCCACACATACCCCAGGATAGGTCAGTTTCCCTTGTAGCGGGACTTACATAGTAAGGAGAGCGAGGGACCCCATTTGTGGGACTACCTCTTTGACTCCCTGTCTGTGACTGGCCCGAGGGCCTTCTGGGCTGAGAATTATTTGGTGCAGGCAGGTTTTTAGGCCCCCCCATCTCCAAATCTAAAATGGGGGCAACCTTTACCTCTGCCACCTTGGCAGCAGCAGGAGTGCTGGTCGGTTTGGGACTTTTCTGGACGTTGTTTTTTTTCTATGGGCTTCTGCACCTCATAGATCCGGGTAGCCTGTTCAATGCCCCAGTCTAGTGACCTTTTCTCGTGAAAATCTCTCACTAGCTGGGTCATTATGTATTTGGGTAAGGCATGGAAAACGTATTTACAAACTCTTTGCTGTCCGTGCGCACCCTTCTGGTAGTCTGCGCAAAGGCACGCTTCAATTCCTGCACAAATTCTTGTGGGGCCTGATCCTCCCCACATTGCAAATTGTAGGCTGCCTTGCGTGCCTCTTGGGGATTCCTGTGAACAGAAAAATGTTTCAAGATGGCCGCCCTATATGTTGACCATCTTGAATGGGTTTGGTCCTCCAGCCCCGCAAAGAAACTGGAGTATTCTGGGGAGAATGTCCATTTGACATACTGAATGCAGCTACTGCTGTCCTTCAAATGGAAAGTCTCCATCATTTGCTCATAAAGCTCCAAGTGTTCCCAAACAGAATACTTGGCGTTCTTGTGATAAGGGGTGATTACACTCCTTATTGCTTTAATCTGTTTTAAGGGGTCCTTAAGCAAGGCCCTTTTTGCCTTATTGGCCTTTTTGGTTCGGGTAACCCTGGTCCATTCATCCTCTGACTCAGAAGCACTGCTCCCAGAGGTGCCCGTCTGATCTTCCAGGTTTTCCCGGATTCTGCGAGCCTGGGAATGGCTGACAGGGACCTGGTCTCCTGTGTCCTGTGACATTCAGAGGAGTCTTCAGATTCCTCCTTGCTACCAGGATTTGATGAGTACCCCCCCCACTGACCTAACTGGGCAGAGGTTTTCAGGATGCCCTTACTGGGCCTACTCTCCTGGGGTTCCCCACTAAATTGCACTGTACTTAGGTGCCCATACCCGGATGCCCGCCCATCCATTCCTGGATGGTACTGGCCTATGAGCCCCATACTTTTGGTTGGATAGTAATCTGCCATCCCTGTGGCCCTTTGCTCATGTGCGCCAGGGGACATGGGGGTGGCAGAGTCCAGGGACTGGGAGAGAGGAAGGCCTCTGGTACTAGGGCTCCTGAGGTTACGCTCAGGTGTTTCCCTTTCCCAGCGAACCTCATCTCTATCAGCCCCTGCTCCCTGTTGCCATGCAAGAGCCTGTGCTTTCAGTTCCTCAGTTAAGGCCTACTAGACTCTATCAGTCTCTCCTGCATGGCTACCTGTTGCTGGTGCCTATCATTGCGCTGACAGAGAGCCTCATTTTCTCTCTGTGCCTCCTGGTTGGTCCTGGAGTACTGGGCCAGTCTTTGCTGCAGGAGGGTTACCTCCAGAGTCCCATCCCTACTGGCCTGCTCCTTTCTTGCCAGAGCATCTTCCACCCTCCTGGTGTGCTCTAACAAGTCTGATGCTATTTTTGGAGGTCACCCAGTCCCTGAAGGGCCGAGTGATTTTCTTCAGTTTTTCTTTTTAAGTGGCAGACTTCCTGGCCTAAGGTGTCCCTTTCCTGACTAAGAGCCTGCATCTGTGCCACCAGGTCGTCCTTATGCCTTTGAAAGGCACCAGCTTACTGGCGCTCTTCTTCAAATTCTGTCTGGGTATCCAGGTCTTTCAGGATCAGTTTGTTGCTCAGTGTCTTCTCCCTATCTAGGTGGCTTTGCAGGGTGACTACCTGCTCTGTGCATGCCCTATTGAAGTCCAGTTGTTGCTCCAGCTTTTTCTGGCTCTGCAGTAGGGCATCCAAACCTTCTTGGTACTCCTTCTTCAAGGCCAGAAATCTGGTATCCTGGTCAGACTTTTCCTGTTGCAGGATACCCATATCCTCTTATATTTTAATGATATACTGCCTACTATCATTTTCTGACTCCTGGCTCCTCTGCAGCCTCTGCTTGGAAGAGACCAGGTCAGATTGGGCCTTCTCTAATCCCATCAGTGGCCTATTTGCCAGATCTTGGCCTTCAGCAAATCTGTCCTGTATGGCTCCCGTATATAAATATAAATATGCCGCTACCCTGGCAATCTTGTTGTGCTCATCCTTGGCCTTAAGGGCCATATATAGTTCACTCAGGGCCACATGTAAGGGACCCTGATCTCTGCATGTATCTGACCCAGTTACAGTGACCTGTTGCGCGATTGCCTGCAACCACACATTTTGGTCCTGTTCAGTCCACTCACCTCTCACAAATAGTTTATGTAAGAGGTGCTCTCTCGCTATTTTGATGTCTACCAGTGTCGTCATTCTGGAAATTGATTTCCTTCCTGACTTACAGAAGTTAGTATTTTATTTTGCAAAACAGACCGTTTCCTTAGAGCGTTCCTTTGAGGAGTGTTTTACAGTGTAATAAAGCGTGGTGATCCAACAGGATTTACGTATCCTATCAGTTAGCACACTGTATCAAGCTGCACAAGTGATAGTTCTAATCCAGACGCCCAGCTCGAGCCCCCAATCTGTTAAGGGACTTCAATTCAGCACTCCAACTAAGTCAATGCCTGGTTTGGGATGCGCAAGGGAAGCCCTTATTTATATATTTTTATGACAAGTTATAATCTGGATGATAAACCCTTGTAGAACTCCCCTTTCTTTGAACACCCCTGACCTCACTGAGCCAAGAAGTAGGTTTGTTTTGCAATTTAACAGATTTATTTGAAAATTAAACAATATATATATATCACACTTTTATAATAAATTCATATTTGATTGCACACTTATGAATATGACAGTTATCAACAATGGATAATATTACACTGGCCCACTTTTGTAATCACTTAGAAGTTGGTACAGAAAAATAAGATAGCTGAGTATGCCCTATGGTTTCAAGGAAATTCAATGATGGAGAAGAATGCAGTACAGAAATAAACTGATATGGTTTCAACAAGAGATAATATGATCACTTTTCCCCTTGTGGCAATTCACTCACCCCTATGCAATACAAAGAAATGGGAGGAAAGCACACAGTTTTCAGGAATACAATCAACATGCGATACAGATTCAGTTCAAATTTTAGTAATCTTGGAGCAACCGGTATGCTTTTAAAACATGCACAAATATTTTGAATGTGATTTGTACTGAGGTGAAAATATGCTAAAAATGATTTTAATTCCCTATAGGAAATTCGGGGTAGGTGATAGCTACTTAAGATTGGTTCAGGTCAACCCGATCAGTGATTCATGAGGGATTATTAGGTTGAAAACGGATTTCAGCAATGCAAAGCAAAAGACAGCGATTTTTTACAGGTGAAGAAGTTTGAGCTAGTTTACAATTCGCGGCACTTTTTCCGAATGCGTCGAGCGCGATTACGGAAAAACTATAAGGAGTAGAAAGTCGGTTTAGGGCTTGTTGGAAAGCTTAGATTCTTAGCTTTAAAATGAGATATGGACGATTTTGTGGAGATAGATTCTCAGAAGTAAAATTAAAGTTTCAGAATGACAGATGCGCTGTGGAAGGTTTTGGATCAACAGGATGGACACACAATTCTATGATGCAGTTCTAGATAGGTGGAAATGGTTTGAATTAGATTATTTTAAACTAAGAGATTGGTTTGCACAGTTCTGGCTGAGTACTCACACTATAAATTTGAAATAGGCCGTCAAGGTCTGATCAGGTTTGGACTGGACTCCTGGCGGGTGGTTCTGAAGTCACAGCTCTCTGGGTCAGCTCTGCTCTGCTTGTCTGGTCTAGCACTCTGCACTGCATGGTGGTCTGGATCTCTGGTTCTGCTGGTCTGGATCAAGTGGATTCTGGATACAGCACTGCTTTCTGGGTACTGGCACACGGTTCTAGCCAGAATCAAAAAGTTCAGCCCGGCTGTTTGAATAATTTGCAAAAGATTTTGAGGCCTGCTGAAAAAGGATTCAGCTGGTGGTTCAGGCCTCTCTGCTACAAGTTCTGAAGTCTGGATTCTAAGTTCTGGAGATGGTCCTTCTGGATATTGTCTGGTCCGGCAAAGCGCTTCGCAAGAAAGGGGAAAGTGAAGTCTCTACCTGGGTTTCAGTGTTCCTTTTATGTCTTTTGAAAATGGGTGTGTGCGTGGGCATAACTAAGCCTGCCCCTCACAACTTATCATTGGCCAAGCTCTCCTCTCTCCCTTGATTGGGGGAAGGAATGGAGTGTCATCAGGCATCAATTTTATGGCATACAGAAAGAACACTCCCCATGTCAATTTGCACACAAATCTATTTTTGATCCAAATACATATTTATCTATGTACCATTTTTCTAATATTATATGTCCAGTTAACATATTTTCTGTTGCACCAAACCATCCGATCCCTGTCTTTGTAAGATGTCGTGTCCACTTATGACAGAATTCTGCCCTTTTCATCAAGAACACAACCTGTAAACTTTTCCAGAATTTACACAAACATGCACAAGGAATATGGGCATCAGATGATAAAGTGTCAGATTTTTAACATACAGACATTCGGAGTAATACCTTGTTTTCTGATACTACCCCCCAGAACATACCACAGAGTCCTAACACCTCTTAAAATGTGCACAGAAAAATCACAAGAATAATGATATTAATTATATAATTTTGACAAGTCCGTACTATGAATTATCCATCTTTTTAAAATTATGCTCTGGCCCAGAGGGGTGTGGTTTCCCAAAGCACATGGTGGAATTTCTGGTTTGCCCACTTCCTCCAACTCAGGTTGCTCACAGAGGCACTGCTTCTCCCAGTTTCTTCCAAGAGGAAACCATTTACGACCCCCCTCCCCTAATTTAACATTTGCCTGAGCCAAGGAAAGCTCATTGTTCTGTTTCCCTGCTCCCAGGTGCTCCTCCCCTGATTCAATCAGAGAGGTGTAATTTCCTTTTGGTGGGAACAGCAGAAGGCAGACAGGCCTGCGAATGCAGTTGCTGGGCAAGTGTCAACTCCTGTCAGGGGTAGTTGCCGGGCAGCATTCAATCTCTTCAAGCCAGGCTTCAACCAAATGTCACTTTTGTTCCAGTTTTTCTTCATTCAAATCAAACTTACAGTTTTTACACATGCAGCTAGAATGCTGATTCTAAGTTCAAAACTATGACATTTAAACAGTGGCAAGCTATGTGACACTCAACAGTAGGTCACTCATTTATTTTAAACATTTCGATTTTAGTGGCTTTAAATCCCATTTCACTTAAGCTGTTGACATCCACAGCTCAGCCAGTTGTGCTATGAACATTATTTTAGGCTCTTCATTTTTCCAGATTTTGTATGCATACAAGACTGCCAAATGTTTGCTGGTGTTCAGTGAGATTTTTGAATATCTTGCAATGTTTAAAATAGGCATTTTTAGCTTGCATTTCAGAGAAACAAAGGTGATTTCAAAGTGCTTTTTGAGCTAACAGGCACTGCTGTTTTTCCTTTGGCACCACGTTTCACTCATGGCGCTTCTGGCCCATCACGCTCGCACTGGTGGGTGGCAGGTCAGGCGACCATTTTGGTGTGCTCAAAACTGCGCGGTTTTCCTGGATTCTGGCGCAAATGTGGGCTTTCGGCCATCTTGGATTTTCTAAGCCCACAAGCCCAAATGTTGCAGCATAATAACTTGAACGTGGGTCAAGACACCCAACAGGCTACAAAAAGGATGACTGCGGTGTTCAAGGGGGTGGTTAGGTTGCAATGTGGACAAGTGTGGAACTTAAGAATAATTTTGAAGGTGTCTGATAGAAGTAACCTTCCATGAAAGAAAGTATATGTATATGTCAAATTGGTGTTAATCCCTGATATTGCATAGCTCCACCATTCAGCCATGTTTCCATTCTTTGGCGCAAAGCACGATAAGTGTTGTGAACGCTGGTTGGCAATCTTTGGGCATTCAATTATCAGATGTTTCAATGATTCGATCTCTGTCAAACAATAGCGACAGATGTCACTTGTTGTCGCCGGATCGTTCCTTTTCATCAAGATGTCTCGAGTGTGGTAAATATTGAGTCGCAGTCTTAAGAATTGGTTTCTATGGTATTGTGATGGAAATCTGGTAAGATACTTAGGTAGGACTCCTACTTTTGTTGAAGACATACCTGGATCAATATTCATAGACAATGCGACTCTCAGATTGGTATTTATGATCCAGTTCCATTGGTTGAACTTGACTTTAGCCAATTGCGGAGTATTCATTACCATTGGCATATTTATGTCTGCCGCTTCTAGAGTAGACAACAATTTCTCTTCCCAGCTGTTTAGCAATTCTGCAGATGGATCTTGACTCTTGTTATTTAGGATCAAATATGGTTTTGCTCCTGGTGTTATCTTCATTTTACAGAGCAAACATACTGACTTCCATAGAACTACCGAGTACAAAGATTTAAGCCCAAGCTCATTGCATATTCCCAACATTGGGGTACATTGTGGTAGTTTGAGAGCTTTGCGCCAGTATTTGCCTTCTACTTGGGACCAAAAGTTTGCGTTAATATTCCAACTTGTTTCGCAGCCAAAACATAATATTGGAACCACTTTTTGGGAGTAGAAGGTGATTAGTGATAGTAATGAAAATTTCCCATAGGTAGCGTGTAGTTTTGCTCCTTGTAGGGCTAGGATTTTCATTTGCGAAGTTACTTTGTTTGTCCAGCTCCACTCTCTTATCGAGATATTGAACACTACTCCCAGCTATCTAGTTGTATCTGCTTTACACAGGGCTTCATTGTTTATTTTCCACGTAAATGTTTTACCCTTGATGTTTGTTTTTGGACCCAGTGCAACGACTTGCGACTTCTTTACATTTATTGTCATGTGATTTGCTGATAGATATGCTTGTAAAGACAACAGCAGTCTTTGGAGTCCAATTTCCGTGCTGTCTAGTAATACTATGTCATCAGCATATATTATATGGCTTATCTGGTTTCCATTTACTTTTGGCGGAAAACACCTTGTTTGTCTTAGTACAGCTGGGAGTTCGGCAATAAACAGTTTAAATAATAGAGCCGCTAAGGGACAGCCTTGTTTCACGCCCTTTGTAGTTAATATTTCATCTGTTAGATCAACTTCCCTGTTTAAACGTACACGAATACTAGTATTTGCATAAAGTGCCATTAGTGGAGCCAATAGTTGATTTGGACAGCCCCAGTTTTTCAGTTTGTTCCAGAGGAGTTGGCGGTTTATACTGTCAAAAGCTTGTTTTAAATCGACGAATGCCAAAAAAAGCCTCTTCTTTTGTTTTAATGCATTCAGTTTGGCTTTCTTCAATATCACTAGATTCAATTCCACTCCAACACCTTTTGTAAAGCCTGTTTGTCTGTTATCTGATATTAATGCGTCATCTGCCCATTGAGCAATTTTTTTTTGGAGGAATGTGGCAAAGATTTTTCCCATGGTATCTAGCAGTGCAATGGGGCGATAATTCTCTGGATCGGCACAATTTCCTTTTTTAAAAATTGGAACTACCACCGCGCTTGTCCAAGATGCAGGTATCTTTTTTGTCATTACAATATGCTCAAATAGTGTTTTAATGAATTTCGCCCAGTTTTCTTTATGTGCTTTGAGCATTAAATTTGAAATGGCATTTGGTCCGGCTGCTCGCGAGGTTGTCAGTTTCTGAATTGCTAATTCGATGTCTTCTACGGTTTCGATGACATTCCATCTTTCTGCTTCGACCCATGGATCAATTAACTTCCCATTTTCCTGGTCATTGAAAACTGTTGTAAAGTGGTTTACCCAACTGGCTGCATTCACTCCATTCGCTAGTGCGTCTGACTTCTTCAATTTGCCAGTATTTATAATTTGCCAGATGTTACAGCTATCTTTTTGTATTAATAGACGGAGCATCAGTTTGGCTTGTTCTTGAGATTGTATGTGATTGAATGACTTTAGCCAATTACGATAACATTGGCGTCTTCTCTTCATTAACGACTCTTTTTTAATCCACCTTTTTTCCTTATCTGCTTCAGGTCTTTTTTCAGCTGTTTCTTTGCCTCATCTAAGGCTGGGCTGAATTGGTGAGTATTTGAGATACTTCCTACTTTTGGTTTGTTTGTGTGGGAAAACTTTTTTAGTAGTGATATATATTGCACTTGATTCTGTGATTTCTGTGTTTGAATATATCCCGTTGTTAATTTATCAATCTGCTTACTGTTAATTCGTATTCGATTTTGGGCATTATTTATGTCTAGTGGAATTATATATCTTTGCAGCTGCTTTTTGCATGGGTTCTCCCCCGACAGTACTAGCGGATCATGGTCACTTTTTACACTCTTCTTTATCACAAGGTTTGATTTTCGGAGGCCCAAATATAATCAAGGGTTTTTGATGTGTACCCTCGCTGCCACGTATCGGCTGTGGGGATGTCTCCCTTTATTACACCGTTCAGCATTGCACATTGTCGCAGCATCAACTGGAATTCCCATTTTGTACCGCAATCGTCTGACTCTGATGGACTTTTAGTAGTTTGCATGGCTTACGCATTTTGACCTTATCAAACCATGTGTAATTTAAATCTCCACATGCTATTACAAACGGATCAGAGAAAGATGCATAGCATTTATCTATTTCTGTTGTAACCGCATCTAGAAATTCTTTTTCTGCAATTATCACAGGATTCCAATATAAGTTCAATAGCAGTAGTTGTTGATTTGAAGATTTCCCATCCTGGGTTTCAACTACTGTTTGCAATGTTAAAGCTTGAACGAACAAATTTGGGTAATGGGTGTATAACACTTCCCATCCTGCCGAGTTCTTTACCATGGTTAGAAGGCCAGAAAAGGGACGTCCAAATATATTTTTACCTGCTGTGTTTAGAAATATTGTATATCAGTCACTTGATGGAGGCTCTCGCAGCCACGTTTCTTGCAGACAAATAAAGGTACTTTTTAGATCTTGTATGTCACCATCCTTAAATAAATTAGCAAAACCACGGGTGTTCCAAGATGTTAAAAGTTGGGTCACACCTCTTGACCCTACGTGATCCTAAGCATGGATCTTGTCGTCATGCATTCTAGTTGCGTTAGATGATTGCTGTTTCATTTGTTTCCATAAGTCATTTCTTTTGTTGTTATTTGAGGATTTAATCTGCTTCTGCTCATTTGCCTCGTCCATTGGTGGCTGTTGGACATCACAAACTGTCAGATCAAACCCAGAAAACCAAAGATCTTCTTTTGCTTCCAAAAGTGGTTTAGCTAAGTTCTTAGATTATATATGGAGCACCACCCAATCTGATCTTCTTTCTGATTTGTATTCAACAATGGCAATGTCGTCCGATCTTATATTACGTAGTGCTGGTACATAATGTAATAACCTCATTACATTAGCTCTGTTTAAATTTAGGTCACTGTTATCATCCAATATATTTTGCAATTCCAGTTTCCACCAACTGTTTTTTCCATGTGAATGCGCAGTCGCTTTTTCACTCTGCGTTTTTTGCTTTTGTTTTTGCTTTTGAGCAGTGGTGTATTTGGGATTACACTTCGAAGGCACAATTTGTAGTGCATCATGCAACTTATTACTTGTTTTTTCTCTGGCGTCCGAAATGACTGGGTATTTCTTGTTACTGTTTTGTGGTTGTTCCTTTGGGTGCAACTGCACATACCGGCTGCGCCACATCATTTTTCTTTTGAGATCTTTGCTGATCTCTTCCTCTGTCAGTGTTTCGTGATCCTCATTCATCTTTAGCATATTTTCTGAGTCAGCTTCATCATCAATTGTATAAGTCGATAGATCACATAGGTCTATTGAATTATTAACAACCCCCTCCTCTGCAGACATTGTCTCGTCACGAGAACGTTTTGTAGCCAGTTGTTGGATTTTCGCTGTTTCCTTTGGTAACATTAAGAGAGGATTCAACTCTTTGACTGGATTCTTGATTTGCACAGTTGTTTTACTGCTTTTCTCACTTTCTAGTCGAGGGGGAGTTGTCAGATTTCGTATGAACTTTTTTGCCTCATTTGTACGGGGACGTTTGGAGGCAGGCCCCTTGCTTTTTATTTGTGTAGTTTTAACAGTTTTACTTTTTTGCAATGCTGACTTGGTGGCTACTACTTTAATTGATTTCGCAGTACCATAAAAGATCCCAAAGGAGGCAATTTGTTTGTCTACTATGTCGGCCCTCTTATGATTTCATTGTGGTAGAGTTACCACTTCAGTAGATATACTGCCCACTTGTGTTTCGATTACTGTATTCTTACTTGCCTCATGTGTGCCTGGCAATTTAGAGTTCTCTACTTCTGCAACCGCACTTTCTTCGGTTTTTGAGGCCTCATCCCTACGGTCATCCTTTTCAGCTGTTTTTGTAAAACTGCAAGACTCCTTGTCTCTCGCCTTCTCTTTTAGCGGAACTGATTCTTTTGGTGAAACGTCCCTTGTAGCTTGTGACATTGTGTTGCTTGTCTGGGTGAGAAGCCCCAAGTTGTTGCAGTGTTGCTGGCTACTACATCTGCTTCTCTCGCAACAGCCTAGCGGCTGTACCGGTACATTGTGTCTGATCCACTTTGTACATTCTACAATGGCTTCCGTTAAATCAAGTTTTTCGTGGGCTTCACGGTACGTTATTTCGTTGAGTCGCGAATGCCACTGTCGCGAAGTTGCTGCTTCCGAGTCCAACCGTGAAATTAAATGCTCATTCAATTTGTCCATTGCCGAGATTTTGATGTTTAAGGTTCCTAGAACAGAGTTCTGATCTCGTAGTGCATCGTTTAATGATTCATATAATTTCCTAAACGGCATCATCGAGATGGATGTGGCAGCCAAAACATTATTATGGATCTGTATCCCTGCAGCTATGGAAATGTTCCCCTTGGAGGCTGTTGGATTTTCATGATGGTGATTGGCTGCTTGCTGAGCTTCATTTGAGCATTGCTTTTTCGTTTTTCCTCCTGACACTGGCTCTTCATCCTCCTGGTCCAGGGTCATTACAAGGTTACTGCCGCTTGTTTCTTGGCCCTCATCTGTGATGTCGAGATTGATGGGGCATAATGTTATCAACTGATTTTGTAATGAGGTTTCTTTACCGTTACTGTGCGTAGATTCCTTTGTCAGAGTGCTCACGTTTCGTTTAATCTAAAGATTCTTATCTTTTTTCTTAGGAAAACTATCGTTGAGGGTCTCTCATTTGGATGAAGTCTGCTTTTAACCGTTTGGTAAGGCGCGCTTCTCGTGCCGCCACATCAAAGTTCGTTGTGGTGTTTACCACTAGTCTCGGATTGAGCCTTTTTATCGGGGTATTTGCAGGGTCTACCTGATCTGTTTTATTATTTTCTTTTTCTGTTGCAGATTCGATATCTCCGATGGGTGCATTTACTTCAGCCAATTGCTCCTTGGTCTTAGGGTCCATGTTTTCCTCCAAATGTATACGTCTTGTTTCAACTGCTTTTTTGTAATCACCACTTCTGGGGTGGTGGCAGCCTCTGGTGTTTTACAGTTTCTCTCAGATTCTGTACAATACTCGTTTTGTTGTTGAAAGGATCTTTCTTTCGAAAATAATCTCTGGGGTACATCATCTACAGGTGACTTTATCGCTAAGATATCAGCATCTGTTATGTCAAAAAGGAAAGTTGTCTCTGCAGCATCATGGTATACTGTAGCTGGTGGAGGGGTATTCATTTCTGAAATTGTTACTTGCTTGTCTCGCAATGCTACACTCCCACCTTGGCTTATTCCCTGCTTCGATGAGTCACCATCTTGCTTAGATACAGTATTCAACGTGAATAGTTCAGGACCTGGCTGGGTAAGAGCTAATGTTTTTTCTAATACTGCATCTCTTTCTTTCGTGCTCTTTATATAATTACCCCTTTCACTTTCAACGTCTACAGTAGATTTCAACATCACTTGTTCTGATGTGTCTTTGCCGATTTCAGTCAAAGTATTGATGGCGGTAGTGACAGTGATTGTGGTAGAAGAACTCATTTGCGCCATGGGGGGCTGATGTACCGCAGCTACCAGCATTGCTGTAGCAGGGGTACACACAGAGGTGCTTCCTGCTTTAGGCAAAGAGTCACGCATTAGTCCCATCTCCCGTGGTTTAGAGCTGCCCGGGGGGGGACCAATCGAATCACACACCTCGCTTACCTTTGTTTTACAGGTTGCTTTGGATTTCAGCCGCCGCAGCTGTAGTAGACGGTTTCGCGTGTGAAGACCAACTCCTGATAACAACACTTCCTGATCATTATGAACATTGGAAGTAGAATCCATGGCATCTCCCGCATTGTACAGAGGCGGACTGGGCTGACTAGAACTCAGCACCGAACTCCGCGCCGCGCTCCGCACCGGAAGTTCGTTTATAAAGGAAAGTTTTAGAATTAAAGGTGCGGTGTCTCTCGAACGTCGCTGCAGCTCCTCTCTGAAAACAGGGAAAGCAGGGTCTGCACTGACTGGGCTGACTGGAACTCAGCACCGAACTCCGCACTGCGCTCCACGCCGGAAGTTCGTTTATAAAGGAAAGTTTTAGAATTAAAGGTGCAGTGTCTCTCGAACGTCGCTGCAGCTCCTCTCTGAAAACAGGGAAAGCAGGGTCCGCACTGACTGGAACTCAGCACCAAACTCTGCGCCGCGCTCCGTGCCAGAAGTTCGTTTATAAAGGAAAGTTTTAGAATTAAAGGTGCAGTGTCTCTCGAACGTCGCTGCAGCTCCTCTCTTGTGTGACCTCTTCTTCTGAATCACTGGTGAATACTGCATTCTGGCATCACAGGACAAATGCACCTACACTAGGAGAGAGAGCAAGGGACAATGGCATGTATTTCCATCTCAGAACCTCTTTATCAAGGGTATTGATCCTTCTTGGTTTTTATTCTCCCAGTGGTTTTGCTCTGCCCTTGTGGGGTCTTGTGTAGTTATCTGCTTCACAGTTGCGAAGGTACTATGGATATCATGGTTCTTGTGGATGGAGAGTGTGCTGTGGGAAGAACACAGAATTTTCTAGACTTAGAAAGCAACCTTACTCCTGTGGTGAAGGACTCTTACATATGTGTCTCTGCATGAGGTTACCTCTGTGCTTTGCAAGGATGGAGTGTGTGGCATGCTCCCAAGTGGTGGCTAGCCTCAGGTGTTATCTAGGTTCAGAGCAGGTCTAACTTTACAGTTTCAAAGGTATTTGGTTGATTGTTACACTGTCTAGCCTCTGAGTACATCACGAGTTAAGGAAACAGCAATCGCAGTGTCTTACTTCGGAGTGTGGAGAGATTTGAAGCATGGTCACGATAATGGGCACCTGTGTTCTAATTAGTGCCCGACTTTCAGGTGCAGCAAGATTTGAAGTGGTGGCAATCGCAATGTCCAGTTTCAGAGCGCTGTGAGATTTGTGCTCAGGTGATTACTGTAAGTAGTTTCAGAGACTAGTAGGGTTTAGGCAGGTATCTAGCTTCAGTGGGCACCTGGATTTGACTACATTTGTAGCTTTGCATGCAGCAAGGTTTAAGCAGATATCTAACTTACATGGCACCTTACTACAACACGGTTTCTAAGTCTGGGGCGAAGTGGGATATTAGATAGTAACAGCGTTACTATGTGGTACGGTTAAATACAGTAGCAAAGCCTCCGAGCGCTGCTAGGTTTGATTCAGTGGTAAGAGTTCCTGCCAGAGGGTTCAATACATTAGCAAACCTCAGGGTGTAGCAAGGTTTAACAGTGGCAGGAATCCACACACAGTGGCAAAAAATCTGAGTGCGGCAGGATTTTGAAACAGTAGCAGGAACTAATAGTAGCAAAACCTCAGAGTGCAACAGGATTTAGAGCAGTCACAATGTGTAACTTCTGAGTGTGGCAAGATTTAAACAGAGGGAGCCCTCCTATGTAGCAGGAATCAATAGTAGCTAAGCATCTGAGAACAGCAAGATTTAAGGCAGTGTCAGGAATCAACAGCAGCTACACCTCTGAGCACACAGCAAGCTTTAAACAATGGCAGCCCTCCTATGTGGTCGGACTCGAAGAGCAGCTAAACCTCTGAGGGCAGCAAGAACTAAACAGTGGCAGAAAACAAAAGCAGCTACACCTCTGAACACAGCAAGATTTAAACAGTGTCAGACCTCCTAAGTGGCAGGAATCACCATAGTAGCAAAACCTTTAAGCACAGCAGGGTTTTAAGAACGGTGGCTGCAACCAACAGGAGCTAAACTTCTGAGTTCAGCAATATTAAAAAAATGGCTGTAACCTGCACCATGGCAAACCTCTGAGTGGAGCAGGATTTTAAGACAGTGGTAGGAATTGACAGTAGCAAGACCTCTCAAAGCAGGAAGATTTAAACAGTGTCAGGAATCAACACAGTAGCAAAACCTTTCTGTGCAGCAAGGTTTAAATGGTGGCAGGAATCAACACAGTAACAGAACCTCTGAGTGCAGCAAGATTTAAAGAACCGCAGGAATCAACGGTAGCACGCTTTATGACTGTGGCAGCTCTCCTATGGGGTGGGGCCAAGCCTGATTTGCATATGGTCTTTCCCTTCTGTAATGGCTTGGCAGGCGAAGAACGGTGGTCTGGAGGGTTGCCCAGAGCATTGCCAGTGGTTAAGATTAAGTCTAAACCTTCCAGCCATCACCTCTTTGTTTTTGCAGCTCTCCTATGTGGCAGGGATCAATAGTATGTATACCTCTGAGCGCATCAAGATGTATACAGTGGCAGGAATCAAAACAGTAGCAAAACCTTTGCGCGCAGCATATATTTACAATGCTAAGAAATTGCAAATACTCCAGTAACGCTTCAAAAATAAACATGCATTGGCACAGCCAATAGTTTGGGCTTTTGTTTAGGCATTGGAAAGACACAGGCAAAGCACTGCCATAGTGGTGTTAACTAGCCATTGATGGTACAAGTGTAAAATGGTGTGTGTACCTGGGCATCTAATAGAGCCTGGCAAATGCCTAATACTTATACACAAGCCAAAACCGTTGGCTTTGCCAATGCTTGTTTTTAACAGGACATCACTGAAGGACATGCATAGTGCTTATAAATTGAGCAGATGAAGGCAGACCTGGTTTAGACATTTCTATTACACCGGTAGCTGCGTTTACAGCTCTAATTATGTCATTAACTTTCGGAAAACTACTTTGAAAAAACACTGGGAAGCACTGTGAGTGCAACGTTTGATTGTAAGTCTTAATTAAAGAGGGCCAAAAGAGTGCTCATGAAGAGGTGTTTTGAGCGGGGAGAGGCATGAACTGGGTGGGAATGAGAATAGGGATTAGCATGGCCATGGGCAGTAATTGGGTGGGTAAATAACCAAACACCACCTTCAAGCGTTGTGTCCCTCCTCAAATGCCATTTCTCCCTATCTGATTGCCCAAACTAATAATAATGTATTGTGAAGGTCAACATGCCCCATCCTGCACAAAAGGAAACACGTCCATTGATGCTGAACGAAGGGGTGGCGAGGCGCCGTTTCCAGCACTTCGTACACTTTCCTTGTATGCTCTGCATGGGAAGGCACTGTGATAACAGCACGCTCCAGGCTTCAGTGGAAATTCCAAAATGATTCATCAACGCGACAGCTATTAATCTGCAGTCGTATTTTGATTTACTGGAACATAATAGTTTCTGGGCATAAACTGCATGCTATCATTTTTAACTAATTAAGGGAGATGTGGTAAATTTGATGAGGGGCATGTCTTGTTCTAGTAATTCAGTAATGTCATAATGCGAGGCTCTAATTGCATGAGGGAAAACAAATTTAGATTAATCCTATAGGAAGCAACTGTGCAGTTCCCAGAAAATCCTGATAAAGGTGTCCATGAATGTATGCAGACACACACACACCCCAATCCCACCCCCCCACACACACATTCAAACCAAGGGATACCTGTATCTAGCGCGATGCGGTGTGAGCAGGCAAAGGTTTCATTGAAAAATAGTTCTGAGGTTTTTCCAATTCGAAATGTGTTGGCAGTACTAGATACATTTGTGTAAGAATTAAGAATACAATGATCTCTCTCTCTCTCTCTCTCTCTCTCTCTCTCCCTCTCTCTCTCTCTCTCTCTCTCTCTGTCTCTCGCTCCTTTTCCTGCCAAAGTGGCTGCAGTGTTGCACAGTGTGAGGGAACTTCTGCATGCCTGTTTTTCCCAGCAACAACCACCTCCCTGAACATGCTGTCAATGGCAGTAAGGTTGTGGATCCATGTGGACCAAAGGGGGAAGCAGGAGACTCGACTACTGTTACATTGGGCTCCCCTGACCGGCCATCAAAGACACTCGGAGATGGGGAGCTGGGCTGGACAGGGGGAGTTGGAAGACGACCCTCGCTCATGCCTGCCTCTCATGGATTATATTTGATAATTGAGCATAATGGAGTTAGCCACATTGTGCAAAATCATTTTATGGACGCTGGATTTACTGTGGCAACGAGGCACAGTGAATCTGAATTAAGCTGCTTACTGGGAATACTATAATTTCATGTTACAACGCCAACTAGGCATACTGCAATCTGCCCATTCTGTGCTAATTTGACACGGGGGAATATTGACCTACTAAACCAACTAGACATTGTGGTACCTGTTCTCAGGTAAATGGTCATTATGGATTCTCCTCTTACTTTGATAACTGGGCATAATGGAAACTTCCCTTGATGTGTTAGTTTGGCCTTTGACGTCTATGTGTGCTTACTGGGATACTCGAGCTTGCTTAAATGTGCTCTTATTGTTCTAACTGGGCAGAATGAAACCTGCCAATGCTGTACTAGATGCTCATATTGGATTCTGCCCAGACTAAACTAGCCGAAATGGGACTTTGTGTTTCTGTGATAACTGAGAATCATTAAATCTGTCCATAATTTCCAAATAGATTATGAATTCTGTTTTGCAGTTCTAAGGGGGTCATTACGACTTGGGCGGTAATGGATCCCGGGCACCATTGAGGAGTCTGACCACACGTCCCTTACGGGTCCCGCTAAGGGACCAGGGTGCTAATAAAGGCTTGCAAGTCGCGAGCCCGTTATTAGTGCCCTCCCCATTCCCATTGAGCCCTATGGGGGCTCAAATGGGAATGGGGAATGGTTTGATCAATGGGGACTTACCGGTCCCGCCAGGGCCAGACTGCACCGCTAAGTCCCCATTGAACAAGACTGGTGCCGGTCCCGGTATTGGAGGCAGCCATGGCGCAAATAGCGCCATGGCTACCTCAAATCTCGGAATGAGGCCCTAAATCCACAAAACTAGATTAATGAGTTCAGTTTAGTCTCTTAATATCCATCAAGCGTCCACATCCTGAGTTGTCAAAGCAACAACACATATATAACACAACAAACATAAACACATCTGATAATATACGGTACATATTTAAGCAGCAAACATCAGTCAATGTCATATATAGAATGGCAACCAAAAGCTGGCATTGTTACATATGAAAACAGCAACTAATTTGAACAGGTCTACTTTTAATTGCTGAGAAAACAGAGCATACAAAGAAAGGCGCTAGATGGCGAAAGGTATGGGGCGCCACTAGTAAACAGCACAGCGCCTTGCATCAGGGAATGAAAGGAGTCACAGAGTCACAGAAGCATTTCATAATGACGAAATCCCATTGGAAAATGCTCTATAAATCAGGCAGAAATCTTCAGACTGTTTTCTGAACGTAATGTTCTGCCAGGAAAAAATAACTACTTAGAGTGTAGCAAAATAGGCAGCTGCAGCTTTCAGATCAGAACACCGATGTTAACTTTCTGTTAGCCAAAGGCCGACAACTTAGCAGACTACTCAATGTTGACCAGAGCCTTGATCAGCGCCGCCGAGCAATTATCCTGAGCTGACGGCGAGTTCTCTTCACATCTGTGGCTCAGAACAGAAGGTGAACTTAAATACGATAGAGCACGTGAGCTGACAAACTATTCAATGTGTGTATTAGTGCCCAACTGGATTCAATGTGAAGGTTATCTCCCATCCCCGACCATGATCCCACTAGATGACCTCGCCAAGGTTCAACGGTTCCATGTAATAATGTCCCCTCAAAAATATTGCCATGCAAAAATGTCGCCGAAAAATGGCTGTTTTTTGTGGGGACATTATTGCATGGAAAATACTTTTTTTTTTTTGCTGCCCCTGTCCCCATATATATGGTCCCCCATATAATATCGTCACGACCTTTTCCTGGAGATATTGTATATGGCGAGCATATATATGGGGATAATATTACCTGATACCGGTTCAACGGGCTCTCTGCATGCTGAGAACCACCTCTGCCATTGCCGAACCACAGAATGGTCTGGACCAAATTATATCTGATGTTGCCAAGGGTGCAGTGGTATGTGGGCGAGGCAGTGAAGCAATTTTGCTGAAAATGTTGGAGGGGCCTGATAGCTGAAGGAAAGTTACAACGTGAATGAAAAAGGGTCAAAAATGGGCTGGGTAAAAGAATGGTGTATGGCAGAAGAGGGGCCATTTTACACCAGACATTTTGGAATAAAGATTTTCAAATAGTGCTTTTTCAGGGCAAGGCCTCTCTAGTGCCCTAGTTGTATTAAACCTTCAACGATCGTTGGCATAAGGTAGCTCAGTGGGTTGAGCACCTGTGTTTAAAGTGCAGGTACAGCAATGGGCTTCAACACAGTCAGTGCGAAGATCTGCCTGGGGTGGAGATTGAGAGACGCTTGTACTAGGGCACTGATAGATCGTGCAAGGGACTGTCACTGGTGGACAGCATGTGGTGCCTGCACCGGTGGGCATGGCGAGGATCTGGTGGTGGTAAGACACAGAGAGGACTGCAGTGCAGCGTTAGGAGCCGACACTGGAATTAGCAATTCCTCATAGCCCACATAGAAACACACGTTTCCATTACAAACAGTTCAAATGTTCATAGCACATCGACAAAAAAGAATGTAATTTCGCAGCACTCTTAAGCTGTAAGAATGGTAAAATTATACAGATCATATGGAAATAGGACCTGTCAGCAACAAACACTGTGTGAAGTCCGTATTATTGGTCAATAATATTATATATGGGGCAACATTTATGGTCTATGAAACTGTGATCAAGGCTTTTTTTAAAGTGTAGCCTATCTATGGACTAATAATATTGACAGATAAGGTGTAGTAAGGGAACATTATTTGCCCATGATCACACACTTTAATTATGTGAAGAAGCTGGGATTGTAGCCCAGTTATCAGTTTGGACCCTGTTGTATAATAGTTGTAAGGATGACAGGAGGCGTCTTAGTTATTGTGATGTCCTTTATTCAGCATACGACATCAGTTGTCAGATATAGATGTATATGTGGGGAAATCCAACAGGGCAACGTGCCTCTTAACTAATGTGTTGCAGCTGGGAGGCTGTCTTGTCTCTTGTTAGGCTGAGGGCCTAATTCTCGGAGGAGCTGGGAGGACACGTCCTCACGTGTCCTCTGCTGCTCCTGTAATGCGCGCCGAGCGTGCGGGGGCGGCCCTAGTGGCCATGGCCGAGATCTCGCGAGAGTTGCGGCTCTCGCGATATCTCTACACACCTCCCCCTGATAATGCAAAGGCAGTTCATTGCAATACATAGTCATTGTATCTCACCGGTCTTCTGTGTTCTCTTCTTGGCCGGTCACTTTTCTCACTGTGGGCATCCTGATGTTCCAGTTCTCGTTCTGATGTGGGTGCATCCGGTTCCATCTCTGTTTCTTCCCTTTCTCTGTCATGAGTCTCTGGCTCACGTTCTTCTTCTCGCTCGTAGTCCATTCCTCCTTCCGCTTCTGATCTCTCCGGGGTCCTTGCTCTCTCTTGCCTCTTCTGGAATAGGGCTACTCTTTCCAGGTTCCAAGTGCGCCCGTCTTTGGTGCGGATGTGGTTGGTTCCTCTGTGAATCACTTTTATGGGTCTGCTGAACCGAGAGCCCGTGATTTGATCCTTTGTCGGTAGTCGTATTTTGATCCAATCTCCCTCTCTAATGTCTGATGCTTGTTTAGTCCTTCTTCTTCTGTCACTCCATGTTTTCATGCGTGCTTTGCTGTTTTCAATTCTCCACACCACCTCTGACATGTCTACTTCTTCATCTTCTCTTACATTGGTCAACCATGGTGGTATAAGCGTTGAAGCTGCTCTCCTCCCTCTCAACATTCGAAATGGGGATATTTGAGTGATCCCGTTGGGAGTAAGCCTGTGGGCCGCTATGGCCTCTTTAGTTGTTTTGAGCGGGTGCATTCCGGAAGCGGTTGCTAGCTGGATAGCACCTTTTATAAACCTGTTGGCTCTCTCTACCAGCCCATTGGCTTGGGGATGATACAAAGCTGCTTTCTTCTGGTGTATGTGGTGCTTTCTCAGGTATTGTTCCATGTCCCTTGAAATTAGTTGTACTCCATTGCCCGTTACTACTTTGTTGGGGAGTCCTTCCCTTTGAAAATTGATGTCCGCGAAGGCCTGTTGGCAGGCCGGTGTCCATTCGAACGACGACTCCTTCTGCAACAGTTTCCTCAGCGGGTCTGTGATGGAGGCGTAGTGGGGGATGTACCTCGCACAGTATCCCGCCATGCCGAGGAACGAGCGGACGTCCGCCACCTGCCGGTGCTCGCCGAGGTTGGTGATCGTGTCGACCTTCTCGGGGTCGGGCATCATGCCATCCTTGGAGAAGATATGTCCAAAGAACTTGAGTTTCGTTTTACTGAACCGGCACTTCAAGATGTTAAGCGTGAGGCCGGCTCTCTGAAGGGCTTCGCACGTGTCGTGTAGTGCCCTGTCCTGGGCTTCCTTGGACGATCCAAAAACGAGTATGTCGTCGCTGTAATTTAGAGCCCCTTTTACAGGTCTGATGATCTGGCGTATTGCCTCCTGGAAAATCTCAGCGGCCGATGAGATTCCAAAGTTCAGTCTCCGGTATCTGAAGAGCCCATCGTGAGTCGCAAACGTGGTGATGGGCCGGGAGTCAGGATGGAGCTCCAACTGATGGTATCCCTGATTTAGGTCCAGTTTGGAGAACATCTGGGCACTGTTCAGCAGCACGATCATGTCTTCGATACATGGTCCCGGGTGTCTCTCCTGTTGTATTGCCGTGTTGGCCACCCTCATGTCCACACACAACCGGATCTTTCCCCCTTCCTTGGGTACCACCACAAGGGGGGACACCCACGGCGTCGGCCCCGTCGCCGGTTCGATGATGCCGTCGCGGAGCAGTTGCTGGAGTGCCTCCGATACTGTCTCCTGAAGGTGGAAACCAACCCTTCTGGGGTGCTGCGGCACTGGCCGTACGTTGGGGTCGATGTGGAGCTTGATGGGGGGTCCCCGGAGCTTTCCTAGCCCCTCGCAAAGTTTGGGGAAGGCACTCGCGATGTCGTCTTGTGAGACGGGCGATTGAGTCTGATGAGAGGCTATCGACCCTACTACGTTCCCCGGGCTGGGGATGGCTGCTGCGGCGGTGATTACGTCTCCCACATTCACGTGGATCTCGATCAGCCCCAGGTGCGATGCCGTGTGATAGCTGAGGAGGCATCGACTCCTGGCGAGGGACCGTATCACGTGAATGGTCGCCTCCACTTGCCGCCCATTCAGGAGAAGGCATTGGGTGAATTGGCCCACCGTCTGTAACGGGGTGGCGGCTCCCCACTGGAAAATTCTGGAACGGGACGGATTGAGCTGTGGTGGGCATGGTATGCGGCCATAATCTTGTTCACCCATGATGTTCACTGTGGCCCCGGAATCAATCATAAATTGAAATTGGCAATTCCCCATCTTGAGCGGGATTTGCGGGGCCTCCCTGGCCTCTTTGTTATCGAGTATAAGGTTCACAAACTCGTCGTGGTCGTATTGGTCCTGCGGTGCGTAGTAGGCCATCGCCTGGTCCTCTTGGTAGAGGGTCTCGGGCCTGTAGTCCGCAGGAGGATTGTCATATTCGTCCGTGAAGTGTCTAGGCTGTTCGGCCTGATCGTACGGTGGGGCATATCCTGCCACTTGGTATTCATCCATCGCTCTGACGTAGCGCCTCTGCCCGAGGCCCTGTTGGTATGGTCTTGGCTGACTGTACTGCAGGGGCTGCGGCCGGAAGAGCATTCTGGGGGCCGCCTGGGGTCGCATCGGGGGAAAAGGTACGCCCTCCCTGCAAACGGAGTGAAAGTGTCCTTCTCTCCCGCAGTTGGTACATCGCTGAGACAGGGCTGGGCATGACCCCGAATGAGGGAAGGACATCCCGCAGCGGTAGCACTGTCTTTGTGGACGCGGGGTGGAAGTCGAAAAGGTTGCCGGCGATCTGTATGGCTGAGGGCCCCTGTCTCCTTGACGGGGCAGTTGAATGGCGGCTACAAGTTCCCCCATGTCTGATTTGGGGTTGTTGGAGTGTCCCATGGCTGAGGCCTGCGCATCCACTCTCTCATGGATGCGGGCAAGTTCGCTCACCTCGGGCATGGTGAGCGGTTTTTTGAGTAGCTGTTTCTTGAGAGCGGGGGAGAGGCAACCTTCGATCACCCTCAGCCGAATGGCTTCCTCTAGCGAGAACGCATCAAATTGGCAGTTTGCCCCTTTCACTCGTAGGCGTGTGATGAATTCGTCGACAGTCTCTTGTGGGAGTTGGGTGCACTGGTTGAACAAATATCTTTCGTAGTCCCGATTGACCTCGATGATCAGCAGTTTGTCCAAAGCACCAATCAACTTGGGAAACGTGTCTTGGTCTGTGTCCGGAATAGCCTTCACAACCGTTTTGATTTCCCCCCCTACCAGGTTGAGGAAAATGTCTCTCATGTTGGGGGAGTCTCCGTCGCCGGATCCTCTCACGAAATGACGAAAATCATCCATCCAGTCGGTCCACCTGGGGCCTTTGGTGGCTTGAGGAGTCATGGTGAACGGCGGGGGCAGGCGTAGTTGTATCGACTTCACCACCCGCGGTAGTTGAGGAGAGCCCTGGCTGGACCCAGGGTTGGAGGGCGGGGTGCTCATGGCGCCTGGGAGACTGGGCCCGCACGTGTATAGGCGGCGCGTGGGGCGAGGTAGTCGGGCCTAGAACGAGCCCACGTGCACCCGGCGTCCGGCAAAGGGGGTCCACCGCTTCTGCCGATTCAGGCCCCTTTCCGGCCAGGCGTCGACGGGCAGGGTATAGGATGGAGGCGCGGGCGGGATCGCTTCCGCGGAGCTTCGGAGGAGGAGGTCCGGCGAGGTGGATCCGGTGGACTGCCGTGTTGCACGGAGGAGGAGCAGGAGGAGGAGGATCGCTGGGTTGCCCACCACGCGGGAGTGGAAAACAGTGGACTGCTGCAGGAGGAGGACTCCAGTGTGCGGGAGAAATCCTCATCGCCAAATGTTGCCTAGGGATCTAGGCCTAATGAAGGACGCACACACGGAGAGATAGGAGGAACTTCTTTATTCTCGTACAACCAAGCAAGGACTGACGCTTACCGCGCACGTGCCCCATAACTCCCTTGCCCAGTCAAACTCCGCCTTTCCAACGGAGGGGGCTCATGAGCGTTAACCCGTTGAGCCCCGGGTAACAGTGAGGACTTTGATTACTGTCGCGGTGGTGATGTTTGGAACAAACTCAGCCTCAACCCACTTTGATAAGTAGTCCACTAGCACTATGCCATAGCGATGTTCGGGCGCCATCGCCTCCAAGGGTCCTATAAAGTCTATACCTACTTTTGACCACACCGCTTCTGGTACTTCTGTGGGAATCAGAGGCGCCTGTGTGACCTTTAAGCGCTTGTCACTGTTGAGGCATTCATGACATCTCTCTATCATGGTGCGAATCTCTTGATCCATGGACGGCCACCAGTAGGCTTCTCTCACTCTGCGACGGGTCATAGTGTTCCCTAGGTGGCCCGCATGGGATCTGCAGAGAATGGTCTTCCTCATACATACGGGTGGGATTATCTGGTCCGTTTTCAATATTATTCCATCGGTTTCTGATATCTCATCTGCCACCTTCCAATAGGGCCTCATGCCTTCTGGCATCGCTTTTTCATTCGGCCACCCTTCCTTGATCCACTCTCGTATTCTCGCCATGGTTGGGTCCTTTCCGTCTTCTTCCAACCAGTGCTTCTCACTGAGTTCCAAGTAGTCTGGTGCTTTGAGATCTGTGATGGATGCCACGATGCATTCCTCTTGTAGAAACGTGGTGGCCTTGTCTTTACCCTCTGGCAATCTTGACATGCAGTCTGCCTGCGAATTCTTCCATCCTGAGATGTGCTCTACCTCAAACGTGTACTCCTGCAGTTTCGCTGCTATGCGTGCCAATCTGGGTGTTGACACTTTAGTGCCTCCTGGGCTGAGCATGTGGATGAGGGGTTTATGGTCGGTTACCAACCTAAATTTTGTGCCCCACACATATGTTCTGAAATGTTCTACCGCCCATGCACACGCTAACATTTCCTTTTCTATGGTGGAGTAGTTCTGTTCGGCCGAGGATAAAGCTTTCGAGGCAAAGGCTACCACATGTTCCGTGTCACCTTTCTTCTGCGTCAGGACAGCTCCTAATCCGTACGCACTGGCGTCTGTGGTGATGACTGTACCCCATTCGGGGTTAAATGGTTGTAGACACGGCGCTTCCATTATGTGGCGCTTTATGCTTTCTACCGCTTTCTTTTGGGGTTCTTGCCACAAGTACTCCGACCCTTTTTTGAGGAGTTCGCGGAGGGGTGCTGAGGTTTCCGGGAACTTGGGGATAAATTTTGCATAGTAGTCCGCCAGTCCAAGGAATGACCTTACTTCATCTTTGCTGGTGGGTTCCGGTGCTTTAATTATGGCTTGCATTAAATTTTGTTTGGGACTTATCCATTGCTCGGATATTTTGTACCCTAAGTACTCAACTTCTTTCGCTTTGAATACGCATTTCTCGTAGCGTATCCTCACCCCCGCTTCTTGCAGCTTAGTTAGGACTGTTCTCAACGTGGCATCGTGTGTCTGTTCATCCCTTGCATAGACAAGGATGTCATCCTGAAAATAGGCCACGTTTTTGACTTTCCGTAGTAGGACATCCATCATTCGTTGAAAAGCCGATGCAGCAGAAGATAAGCCGAATGGCATCTTGGTGAACTGATAGGTGCCAAACGGAGTGATGAATGCTGTGAGGGGTTTGGATTCCTTGTGCAATTGTATTTGATGGCACGCGTTTCTCATATCCAGTTTTGAGAATATTTTGTCTTCTTTCATCATAAGAATCAGTTCATTTATGCTCGTTAGCGGGTAACTGTCCGTAATGACCTCCAAGTTTAAACTGCGAAGGTCAATGCAAACCCTTAGCTCTTGTGAGTTGGGTTTCTTTATGAGCACGACTGGGCTCAGCCACTCCGAAGCTTCAATTTCTTCAATGACGCCATCCATCCTCATTTTGTCCAATTGACTCCTGAGTGTGTCTCTCGCAGTTGCTGGTACTGGTCTCACGCGATGTTTGACTGGGACCGCATTCCTTTTGAGCATTATTTTGTGGACGAAGCCTTTGATATGTCCCGGCTCCTCCGAGAAGAGTTTAGGATAATCACATTTGACTATTGGCACACTCCTCCCACAGACAGAGAGTACCTGATCTTCTGTGCTGGGGTCCAGTTTGATTTTCAATTTATCTTGGTCGTCCCATCCTAATATTGCCGGGCCTTCTTGGCTGAAATATACTCTGGTGGTGGTTTCTCTTCCTTTAAACTCCATCTTCCCATTGATATAGCCCAGTAGGTCAACTGACGCCCCTCCAACAACCGTGGGTTTGTGCCGTGTGGTGAGCACTCGAACCTTTTCCGTCCCCAACAATTCTTTGTATGTGCGTAGGGGTATTATGGTGAGGTCAGAACCTGAGTCCGCCATGACTTTTGTTTCCACCCCGTCGATTTTGATTATGCAATGGGGTTTTTCTCTTCTGGCCTGTGTACTGTTCACCATGATGACTGTGGGTCTCCCTTCATCTTCCGAGGACGAATCTCTCTCCGTGTTGCGATCCATGTTGACGTTTGTGACTTTCTTGTTTCTTCACCGACACACAATCGAGAAATGGCCAATACGTTTGCAGATAGAGCACTCTTTCTCTCTGGCTGGGCACTCCCTGTCAAACGCCAAATGTTTCGTGCTTGTACACCTGTGGCATTCAAGTGGTTCTTTCTTGCTCCATTTTTCTTCTTTCGTGTTCGATACCTGTCTTTCTTTCTTCGGGCGAAACGCCACTGCTTGTATTTCAGTGGAACTATGGCTTCCCGTGAGTTCTTTTCATCTCCCAGCTGTTTCTTCGACTGCTCTGGCAATCTCAATCGCTTTCTCTAGCAGCAGTTCTTTCTCCATAATGAATTTATCTTGCACTTTCCTGCTGTTGGTGTGAACCACCAGCATGTCGCAGATGAGGCTCTCGGCATTGTTACCAAAGCTGCAGAGCGCTGCCAATTCCCGCAGCTTGGTAACGTAGTCGTCAACGGGTTCCGAGGCTTCTTGTTTGCGTCTATAGAAACATATTCTGAGCAGAACCGTGTCCTCTTTACTGGCAAACCTTTTTACAATTCTTCTTACAGCTTCCTTGAAGACGTCATCGTTGTCACCAACCACCGGGCTCGTGGTGAGACTTTCAAACACCCTCTGTCCTTCTACAACTAGGGCGTTAAGTAACATTGCCCTGCGCCGTGCCGCCGAGAATCCTGCACCGCCCACAGCCTCTACGTACGTCGTTAATAAGGGTTGCCATTGCGGCCACGGGATGGCAGGTCTACCTGGAGTTTGTAGGAAGGGCGGTGGTGGTGTCGCGCCTTGCATGGTTCACGTGGGTTGTAGCGGTGATCCTCGTCGCCAATTTATGTTGTATAATAGTTGTAAGGATGACAGGAGGCGTCTTAGTTATTGTGATGTCCTTTATTCAGCATACGACAACAGTTGTCACATATAGATGTATATGTGGGGAAATCCAACAGGGCAACGTGCCTCTTAACTAATGTGTTGCAGCTGGGAGGCTGTCGTGTCTCTTGTTAGGCTGAGGGCCTAATTCTCGGAGGAGCTGGGAGGACACGTCCTCACGCGTCCTCTGCTGCTCCCGTAATGCGCGCCGAGTGCGCGGGGACGGCCCTAGTGGCCGCGGCCGAGATCTCGCGAGAGTTGCGGCTCTCGCGATATCTCTACAGACCCTCAACTGAGAACATGTCTTCTTAGCGCTGGCTTGTCAAAAAATAAAATGAAAAATACATAAATCCTTGTGAAAATACATTAAGCAAAAGGTTTATTATTGAAGCTATATTCCCCCATTCAGGATGGAAGCATGCAAGTTACGCAATGCTAAGTAATGTCAGAGTAACTCCCCTCTTCGTTCTGCAACTTAATTTGAAGGCTGAAAGAAGCACCACCTGCAGCTTGTGATAATGCACAATGCAAAGAAAATGTGAAGTTCCAAAAAAGGAAAATAATACCTGTTCGTCCCAGACACCATGGAAATAAAATAGTTTAAACATGGGGCAAATGGTGATTTTGTGACTCCATTTAAATGTCTTGAGAGACGATTTAGATTACGGCTAAAGATATGCATGGGATTTCTGAAGCAAAAGCCTCCCCCATCACACAACAGTTAATGTTTAATTAGAGGACTTGCTGCCAGGCACAGCTGACAAAGAACTGCCTTTTCAAATGCACAGAAAAGTTAAGGAATTAGCATGGCTCTAGTGCCAGGTTTGAAGGATTGCCATTAGGAACCCAGCAACCTCCTTCCTATTCATGGTTTGCAGGTGAGTCAGGGCTGCAAGACCCCCAGGAGAGCGATGGCCTGGGCAGCTGCCCAGGTAGCTAGGAGCCTGTGAGTTCATAGGAGGTCAAAAGCCCTGTGACTGTTTACAGAAGCAGACACATTAAAACCATAGTTGGCTGAAGAGTGGTTCACTTTGCATCTTAAACAATCATCGCTTTATGTTAAGACGGATTTCTGAACTCTGTCCTGGTGGCGCAGGAGTTCAGAAGGCCAACCTAATTACTTGGAACAGGGTAACCTCTGGACGAGCCAGACCAATCAAGGTAGCGATCGCGGCGGTCAAGACTAGGTCTCAAGAGGGGTGAGGGTGACTGAAAGCCCGCAATGAGCACACAAAGCAAGATCACTTACAAACTACTCCAAACAGTTGTTATATTAAAAATATATACACATTTATTTCAAGGCCTTTACAACAATGACCATAGCGAGAAAATCACAATATAACGATAGTAAACCAACACATACCATATCAACACAATATATACACAAATACAACAAGTCTCAAGCGTTATATGCACGAAATGTGTAGTCCACCTAAAAGGGAGGGAAAACAGGCAGTGCGCAATAATGCTTAGACCCAGTTCGCCTTCAGAGGCACCTAACTAGATGGAAGTCCGAGCCCTGCGAAGAGTGGAGCCTTGTGCTCAAAAGTACCTCCACGCGCTGGTGCCAACGGGCAAAAGGAGAAGCTCTTCGAGGGAAATCAGGCAGTTCAGTTTAGTGCACAAAAGAAGAAGAACAAGTTCCACGACTCAAGCGCAGCCTCCACAGTGGGCAGAAGCAGAGCGCGAGTACGGAAAAGGGTTGCTGTTTGACACAGCGGGGAAAAGCAATGGGCTCCTGCAGGAGGGCGACCAGATCCTAGCTATGTTACTCACCGGTCCCCGATGCAAGCAGACCCAGGCTTCTCCGCGTCCATTTCAGTAGCTGGCAGGTTCAGAAGAGCAGGGAACGCCTCGTCGTCGTGTTGAGTAAAAAGACGTCCCAATCGAAGAAACCTGCACAGTTTGTTACCACAGCAGGGCAACGGAGCAGCCGTGTGTATCTGAGCCAAATGTACACTACTCACTTCAGACCTGGGAACGCCAAGTGTACGAAGCGTGTGAGAGTGACAAGGACTCAAAATACTACACAACCTGGCGGCGGTTACAGAGCAAGACTCCCGTGTAAGCTGATCAGTCTACTGGATGGCCCAGAGACGCTTCCGAAGGCTTACTGGCAGGAGATGGTGAAGATGCCGAGAATAGCTGTTCTCGCTATTCCAAGGGTCGAAGTACCAGTACAGGCCTTCTGGTTCGATCAAAGGTGAAAGGGGTTTCACAAGGCGACAGCAGTGCAGAGGAGAAGTCCTTCAGCGGGTCACCAGCGATTCCTCGGTCCAGCCTCGTGGTTGCAGGATACTTGGCTCCTGTATTCCTTCGTTCGTGAGAACTCAGGAGATCGACATGGTAGTGGTGTTTCCAGCCCCCTCTTATCCACGGTTCCCTTCGCGCCAAAACGGAGGGGACCCAATGGGAGATCCGCTCATCAACACTCACACCATTCGTGGACCAATCACGGACCACGGTGGTCCCAGGCATTCACACCACCCTATATTCTCTGGCACCCAGGATGTGTATTGGGACCAGACATCCCAGCCCACATCCTGGAGGCACACACAAGACATGTAGAAGCCTGCGAAAGCATCCGTGTTTCGCGGGAAAGTACATGCCCAAATAAGGAAGGCCCCGGGTCGGCTCGACCTGGGGAAGGTGAAGGGAGCAAGACGGTCAGCGGACAGGACAAAGGAGCCTCGTGGTCTGGCCATTTTGGGAGCCAGGCCACCATTTTGGGTTAAGCGCAAGAAACGCGCTTAGAACACCAAAAGTAGCTCAAAACACAAGAAACGATTGCTGCAACCATTCCCGTCCCTGAATCACTTGCACCGATCAGATACAATCCTAAACGAGTATTTAGGGCCTGTAGAAGGCTAGAGACCCAAGAGAGCTGTAACTTAGCTTACAGTGCCCTCTTGTGTCATGTTGCACGAAAGCCGCAACATGATAAAAGAATCTACGGGAAACAGCGTTCCCCGGTACTGACTGTCTTAAGGGCATGTCAGTTTCCCGTAAGAAAGGAGCGAAAGCCCAGAGAAGTGCGGCAGAAGGCTGCACTTCTCTGGCAAAGTCAAGAACAAGGTGAAAAACAACAGCAAAAAGTTTAGGGGTTGCCACATGGAAGGAAAATTACCTACAATTACGAAATCTTTCCTAACACTCGCCCCTCCCAGACTATGGACAGGGGGAACTAATCCACCCCTGGATGAGTCTCTTGTTCAGGTCGGTTAAACATTCTGGACAACCCATCAGCATTGCTATGTTGGACACCTGGCCTATGCTCAATAGTGAAGTCGAAGCCTTGTAGACTTATGGACCACCTAAGCAACTTTGGATTCTCCCCCTTCATGTTCATTAGCCACTTTAACGGCTTATGGTCAGTTTGCACAGTGAAGTGGGTCCCATAGAGGTAGGGCCTCAGCTTCCTTAGGGCCCACACAACAGAGAAACATTCTTTCTCTACCGTGGACCATCGGAGCTCTCTGTCCTTAAACTGGCGGCTAATAAAACCAATAGGGTGTTCCTTACCCTTCTCATCTACTTGTGATAGTACCTCTCCTATCCCAGTGTCAGAGGCGTCCGTCTGCACGATAAAAGGTCTTTGATAATCAGGGGCCCTGAGGACAGGGGCCTGGCACAAGGAGTCTTTTAAGCCATTGAAGGCCTTCTCACACTCGTCGGTCCAAGTTACCTTCTTGGGTTTCTTCGGAGTTGTGAGGGCAGTCAGAGGGGCAGCTATGGTGCCATAGTCTGCCACAAAATTGCGGTAATACCCTGTGAGTCCTAAGAAGGCTCTCACTTGGGTTTGCGTAGTGGGGGTAGGCCAGTCTTGTACTGCTTGTACTTTACTGGGAAGAGGCTGTATCCTCCCTCCACCTACTTCATGTCCAAGGTAAACCACTGAGCCTTGTCCAATCTGGCATTTACTAGCCTTTATGGTCAGGTGTGCTTTCTGAAGAGCCTGGAGCACAATCCCGAGGTGTTTCACATGGTCTTCCAAGGTGGCACTGAAAACTGCTATATCGTCCAGATATGCAAGACAGAATTCGTCCAACCCATTCAACACATAATTCACAAGCCTCTGGAAAGTGGCAGGTGCATTCTTCAACCCGAACGGCATTACCCGGAATTGGTAAAGGCCGTCTGGAGTAGAAAATGCTGTCTTCTCCTTGGCATGTTCTGCTAAAGCTATTTGCCAATAGCCAGCAGTGAGGTCAAACGTGCTGAGGTACTTGGAGGCACCCAAAGTATCCACCAGCTCATCTGTTCGAGGCAAGGGGTGTGCATCTGTCTTGGTGACAGCATTCAGAGCCCTGTAATCTACGCAGAACCTCAATTCAGAAGTGCCTGCCTTTGGAACCAAAACCACAGGGCTGGACCAAGGACTACTAGAGGGTTCAATCACCCCAAGGTCTAACATCTTGTTGACCTCGGTCTTAATATAAGACCGTACTTTGTCTGACATCCTGTATCCCCTACTTTTGGTAGGTACACTGTCTCCTGTGTCAATGTTATGTTTGCACCAAGGTGTCAAACCAGGCGACTGTGAAAACAGGGGGGAAAACTGCCTAAGCAAACTTTTCACCTCAGCCTGCTGATCAGAAGTCAGGTGAGGGGCCACTCGGACACCCTCAAAGGAGCTATCTGAAGGACCGCTTTGGAACAGGTCGGGGAGAGGTTCCGACTCCTCTTCCTCAACATCTGAAGCCAGTAGCAGTGCTGCGATTTCGACTCTTGGGACGAAAGCCTTCAGCCTATTCACGTGAAACACTTTTGGAGCCCGTCCAGGCCTTCCAAGGTCCACTAAATAGTTAACCTCACCCAGGGGCTCCACCACTGTGTAAGGGCCTGACCATTTGTCCTGTAAAGCTCGAGGCCTTATGGGATTCATGATCAGGACTTGCTGACCAGGTGTAAAGTTGATGAGGGAAGCTTTCTGGTCGTACCAATGTTTCACCAGCGCTTGTCCTGCCTTCAATTTATCACTAGCCAAGCCCATCAGAAGTACCATCCGTTTTCTGAGCCCTAGCACATAATCAACTACGTTGTAGTAACAGGGGGAGTGGGCATCTCCCATCCCTCTTTGACGATGGCTAAGGGTCCCCGTACGGGATGACCGAACAGAAGTTCGAAGGGGCTGAAGCCAACACCCTCCTGTGGTACCTCTCGGTAGGCAAACAGTAAGCATGGTAAAAGAAGATCCCATTTTCTTCTCTGAGGTTCCTCCAGAGCCCCAATCATGCTCTTTAACGTTCTGTTAAAACGTTCCACCAGACCATTGGTCTGGGGGTGGTATGCAGAAGAGAACTTGTAGGTGACCCCACATTCTTTCCACATAGCCTGCATATACTTCGACATAAAGTTGCTGCCACGATCCGACACAACTTCTTTAGGGAAGCCAACCCTAGTAAATATGCCAAGTAAAGCTTTTGCAACTGACTTGGCAGTTACAGTTTTCAATGGGATGGCCTCAGGATATCTGGTTGCATGGTCGACCAGCACCAGGATAAACCTATTGCCTGAGGATGTTTGCGGGTCAAGAGGACCAACAATGTCGATCCCTACCCTTTCAAATGGTACCCCCACAACTGGGAGCGGTACCAACGGAGCTTGGATTGTCTCGCCAACCTTACCAGACAACTGGCAGGAGGCACAACTCCTGCAGTGACTTTCTACTTGCACCCCCATCTTGGGCCAGTAGAAGTGCATGGATAACCTTTGCTTGGTCCTCTTAATACCAAGGTGACCAGCAAGGGGAACTTCATGCGCCAACTGCAGGAGGAAGGGCCTAACAGCAAGGGGAACCACCAACCTCCTATGGTCTCCTTCTGTAGACTGTGTGGGCTCACTATACAGGAGTCCACCTTCCCAATAAATCCTATGCGTCCCAGGAGGTTCACCCTCAAGCTGGGAGCAGGCCTGTCTCCTTAGGCCTTCCAGAGATGGGCACTCACGTTGGCCTTTACTGAAATCGTCCCTATCAGGACCTCCTTCAACTAACAAATCTTTTAGTTCAGGATGATCGTTGGGGTCAAATACTTCAGGCATCGCCACCTCCTCGTCAGGCCCGGGCGATTGACCAACTTCCTCCACCGCAGTGGTAGGCGAGCTCGGGGGAATATTCTCTTTCCCTCGTCTTGACTTGTTGACTCCTTTCGCCTTGGGTTTCCCCTTCGGCTGGGGCGGCGTATTGGTCTTGGCCAATGCTGCCCGTGCTTGAGACCGTGTGTAGGGTCTTTCGACAGTGTCTCCTACGAGCCCTAAAGCTCTGAGATCATTACCTAACAAGACCTTTCCCGGGATGTTTCTCTGAATGCTCACTGGAATCCTGACTGCTGTACCATTTAAAGTAAGATTTACAGGTATTACTGGGAACATACGGAGTGGGCCGTCAGCCAACTTAGTGGGCATCAGAGTAGCTCTGGCAACTTCCTCTGAGTCTACCAAGGTAGAATCCACTACAGTGCGACTGCACCCTCTATCCCTAAGAGCTGGAGTATCTACTCCATTGATCAGCACACTGGCCCTCATTAGGACCCTGGCGGTAAGGGGTTTGCGCCAGCGTTAGCTGCGCCGACCCCTTACCGCCAACTACGAGTTCCCATAGCGCCATGGTCATTTTTCCGCCCGCTTTTTGCGGGCGTAAAAATCCATGGCGCTATGGGACCTTGGTGTTAATTACGCCACCGTAATTTACGGTGGCGTAATTAACTCCTTCCCCACTCCCATTGAGCCCTATGGGGCCGAAATGGGAATGGGGAAGGGTAAATGGGTCAATGGGGACTTACCGCCCCGCCGACCTCGGAATGGGGCGGTAAGTCCGCCATCCGCCATGGCGTAAAGGGACTTTGCGCCATGGCGGAAAAGTCCGCCGACGGCGGAAAAAATCCGCCAGGGTCCTAATGAGGGCCACTGTCTTTAAAGTAGTGCTTGGTATTATCCGGAATCCTAGCATAAGCCTCTGCGACTTTAGGCTCCCAGGAACCCAGGGAAACTAAAACTACCTCAGCCTCTATCCCGCTGGGAAATGAGTCTGAGGAGAAGGATGCTCCTGTAATCTCTTCTTCCTCGTAGGAGGAGAAGGCCATATTAGCGGAGTGGACCCCCAAAGGTCTAACCTTACACCGGGGATCCCCCTTCACGTGGTCAGTTGCTCCACAAGCAAAACAAGATCCATTGGGTCTGTTTACATAGGGAGGCTTATTGTAACCAAAGTTCTGTTTCGGAGGCGGACCTCCACTACCCTGTGAGTTCTCTTGTGTCTTACCCTTATTTTTCTTTTTGTGGCCCTTATGAGAAGAAGATTTATCAGATTCTCCACCCTCCTTATCTTTGGACTTTTTCCCTTCCTCCTGCTTACCAGGATGAGTTTTGTCCTTATGGGACACTCGATGTGACACCCATAAGTCTGCTGCAATGGCCAGCTTCTTAGGATCTATCTCCTTTGAATCGGCCAAATGCTGCTTAAGCTCCGGGGAAGAAGATGTAAAAATGTGTTCCAGCATGACAAGATTTATCATGCCTTCGAAGGTAGAAACCTTATAACCTTCGACCCAGCCAGTTAAGTTTTTCAAGGATTCAGTGACATAAGATACCCAAGTACCACCTTCCTTTTTCTTATACTCTCTGAAACGTTTCAAATATTGGGCCGGAGTCTTCCCAAACTTTAAAATGAGAGTTTGCTTTAACATTGCGAAATCAGCTCGCTCAGCCTTCGACATTTCCATAATGGCACTACAGCCAGAATGGGGCAGTCTGCTGAGTAACCAGGCAATCTTATCAGCATTGTCAACTTGTTGAACTTCACATGCATACTCAAACGCATTCAGCCAGTCCATAATGTCATTCCTTTCCTCATATACACTGAGCAGATCTTTCGGAAACCGTGGATGAGAGGAAGCCCCAGACCCATGTCCAGGACCCTTGGACCCATTTGCAAACTGAAGCTTGGCCAGTTCCAACTGGTGATCCCTGTCTTTTTGTTTTTCTGCCTGTTCGATTTTTAGTTTGGCTATGCTGAATTCAAGCTCCTGCTGCCTAAACCGCAGCTCTTGCTTCTTGAATTCAAGCATAGCCTCCCCATCAGCACTGGCAGAGGAAACATTAGACATCTCGTCCTCCCTGTCCTCGTGGTCGCGATGGATCAGTGCAGCGGCAGAACCGTAGGTTCTACCAGTGAGAGCAGCCCCACCACCTTCCGCACTGTCCTCAGAAGTTATAGCGTCAAGCTGCGCTTCTTGCCACGCCACGATTCTTTGGATCATTTCCAATTTCGTGCCTTGAGAGGAAACACCTCTCTCCGCACACATCTTTTTCAATGTTTCTGATTGGAAGCATTTAAAGTTAACAAGGTATTTGTTTCCATACTGTTAGATAGGACTATGGCCTTTTTAAAGTTATACTACAACAATTCACCACCTGTCCTGGTTGGAATAACCTGAAATGCCTTAGTTCGTGCGCAACACTGGATACCTTCAGTCGTATCCCACCGCTGTACACCAATTTGTTAAGACGGATTTCTGAACTCTGTCCTGGTGGCGCAGAAGTTCAGAAGGCCAACCTAATTACTTGGAACAGGGTAACCTCTGGACGAGCCAGACCAATCAAGGTAGCGATCGCGGCGGTCAAGACTAGGTCTCAAGAGGGGTGAGGGTGACTGAAAGCCCGCAATGAGCACACAAAGCAAGATCACTTACAAACTACTCCAAACAGTTGTTATATTAAAAATATATACACATTTATTTCAAGGCCTTTAAAACAATTACCGTAGCGAGAAAATCACAATATAATGATAGTAAACCAACACATAGCATATCAACACAATATATATACAAATACAACAAGTCTCAAGCGTTATATGCACGAAATGTGTAGTCCACCTAAAAGGGAGGGAAAACAGGCAGTGCACAATAATGCTTAGACCCAGTTCGCCTTCAGAGGCACCTAACTAGATGGAAGTACGAGCCCTGCGAAGAGTGGAGCCTTGTGCTCAAAAGTACCTGCACGCGCTGGTGCCAACGGGCAAAAGGAGAAGCTCTTCGAGGGAAATCAGGCAGTTCAGTTTAGTGCACAAAAGAAGAAGAACAAGTTCCGCGACTCAAGCGCAGCCTCCACAGTGGGCAGAAGCAGAGCGCGAGTACGGAAAAGGGTTGCTGTTTGACACAGCGGGGAAAAGCAATGGGCTCCTGCAGGAGGGCGACCAGATCCTAGCTATGCTACTCACCGGTCCCCGATGCAAGCAGACCCAGGCTTCTCCGCGTCCGTTTCAGTAGCTGGCAGGTTCAGAAGAGCAGGGAACGCCTCGTCGTCGTGTTGAGTAAAAAGACGTCCCAATCGAAGAAACCCGCACAGTTTGTTACCACAGCAGGGCAACGGAGCAGCGTGTGTATCTGAGCCAAATGTACACTACTCACTTCAGACCTGGGAACGCCAAGTGTACGAAGCGTGTGAGAGTGACAAGGACTCGAAATACTACACAACCTGGCGGCGGTTACAGAGCAAGACTCCCGTGTAAGCTGGTCAGTCTACTGGATGGCCCAGAGACGCTTCCGAAGGCTTACTGGCAGGAGATGGTGAAGATGCCGAGAATAGCTGTTCCCGCTATTCCAAGGGTCGAAGTACCAGTACAGGCCTTCTGGTTCGATCAAAGGTGAAAGGGGTTTCACAAGGCGACAGCAGTGCAGAGGAGAAGTCCTTCAGCGGGTCACCAGCGATTCCTCGGTCCAGCCTCGTGGTTGCAGGATACTTGGCTCCTGTATTCCTTCGTTCGTGAGAACTCAGGAGATCGACATGGTAGTGGTGTTTCCAGCCCCCTCTTATCCACGGTTCCCTTCGCGCCAAAACGGAGGGGACCCAATGGGAGATCCGCTCATCAACACTCACACCATTCGTGGACCAATCACGGACCACGGTGGTCCCAGTCATTCACACCACCCTAGACTCTCTGGCACCCAGGATGTGTATTGGGACCAGACATCCCAGCCCACATCCTGGAGGCACACACAAGACATGTAGAAGCCTGCGAAAGCAACGGCGTTTCGCGGGAAAGTACATGCCCAAATAAGGAAGGCCCCGGGTCGGCTCGACCTGGGGAAGGTGAAGGGAGCAAGACGGTCAGCGGACAGGACAAAGGAGCCTCGTGGTCTGGCCATTTTGGGAGCCAGGCCACCATTTTGGGTTAAGCGCGAGAAACGCGCTTAGAACACCAAAAGGAGTTCAAAACACAAGAAACGATCGCTGCCACCATTCCGTCCCTGAATCACTTGCACCGATCAGATACAATCCTAAACGAGTATCTAGGGCCTGTAGAAGGCTAGAGACCCAAGAGAGCTGTAACTTAGCTTACAGTGCCCTCTTGTGTCATGTTGCACGAAAGCCGCAACATGATAAAAGAAACTACGGGAAACAGCGTTCCCTGGTACTGACTGTCTTAAGGGCATGTCAGTTTCCCCGTAAGAAAGGAGCGAAAGCCCAGAGGAGTGCGGCAGAAGGCTGCACTTCTCTGGCAAAGTCAAGAACAAGGTGAAAAACAACAGCAAAAAGTTTAGGGGTTGCCACATGGAAGGAAAATTACCTACAATTACGAAATCTTTCCTAACACTTTATTAATGTGATGACATTGTGCAAAAGATCTAGAGCCCCTGGACCAAACGGGCTAACTAAAAACACCTTCAAATCTGACCCCAATCTTTGGGCCAATCTCTTGTGTCTTGAGTTCTGAGACATACTCCAATCTGGGGTATGCCAATCTCCTGGTCCTCAGCACTTGTGATTCCAATTTTCAAATGTGGCAGTAGGTCTGATCCAGAAAATGATCGCCCTATTGCCTTGATTGACGCAGACTGCAAAATCTTTTCTGCCTTACTCCTTTTGCACTTAAAGGACTGGGAAAAAAATTAGCCACCCCTTGAGCCCTTTTCAAACAGGCTTTTTACAAATTCCACTCCACAAATATTAATGGGATTGTGGTCAAGTGCATTCAGGAGGCTGCATGGACTTCTGCTAGAGGCCTTACTTTTATGGCTTCTATGGATCTCTCAGCAGCCTTTGACTGCGTTGACCGAAACAAGTTGTGGCGTAAACTCGCATCCTGGGGCTTACCGAGGGGACTATTGTCCCTTCTGGAGGGGGTCTATAACAACTCGGGTGTAAGAATACGCCTAAATTAAAAGGGGGACATGTCAGCTGAGGTCCGCACATTTGGTGGGGTTAAACAGGGGTGCGTCTTAGCCCCAAGGGTATTTAATCAATATGTCTCAGACGCAGCGGAACACCTATTTAAGGAGGGCCTCCTAGCACTAAGACTTGGCTCCGTGAAGATTATTTGGGTGGCCTACGCAGACGATTTTTTATTATTCGATTTAACTAAGGTCGGGCTACAGCGTCTGCTAGAGGCCTTCTCCAACTATGCTAAATTAAATGGCTTGAACATTAACCCTGCTAAAACTAAAATCTTAGTCCTATCGAAAGGTTCTTGGAAGAAGAAAACCAACTCCTGGAACTTGGGGGGAGTAAGAGTAACTAACTCCACCTGCTTTTCCTATCTTGGCTATTACGTCAGGGCTAGTAGAGGCTCGAAAGGGCAGATTAACTTACTTCTGAATAAAGCTAATGTACTTGCCAGGCTGATTCTTAAAATCAATTGTAAATATGGCTTCTTCTCTATTAGACCTGCTCTTCTCTTTTTTGAATGCAGAATAGCCCCAAAATCGACATATGGTTTGGAGCTATGCACAGGACTAACTATCTCTAAACTCGATGCAATTGAAGATGATATCTGGAGACGGGTACTACTTCTCCCTAACGTGGTCCCTTTGGCTGTGATTCGTTATGAGCTAGGCTATATTTCTTTAAAATCTCGAGTCCATTGGAGGATGCTTACGCTTTACGCTAAACTCAAGGTACCCACACCCAACACCTTATATGAACTTGTTGGGAGTAATATCTGTCGATCTGGCTTCTTATCCAAATTTTCTAAAATTTGTGAAACTATACTTTGTAACATCGGCACAGATTTAGAACAGCTAACAACTAACCCTACCAAAACTAAAGACAAACTGTGGAATTTCGATTGGTGCCTTACAATGGACTCTTTCCATTCATACAGATCTATGTTTCATTTTGCACATGAACATAAGAGGAGAGGTGTCTCTTCTCCTGTCCTTACGATTTTTCCTAATCGGAATCATCGACATGTTCTACTTAGATTGCACTGGAATATCCTTCCAAAACTGGACACTAAACTGAGGTAGAAACAAATTCTGGTGACTGACTGCCTCTGCAGATTTTGCCATTTAGTGCCCGAAACGGCTAAACACCTTATCCTGTTCTGCACGCAATTGAAGGCCCTCTGAGATTCTTGCCTGAGTGCATTAAAATCTCTATACTTGGGTTTCCCAACTGAATTGGTATGGCAACGATGTCTGTGCATTCAAACTGTGCATGAAGGTCTGGCTTTGTCTGGCTTTATTCGTAATCTCCATTTGGACCTTATGTGAGAAAATGTTTGTTGCTGTGCATAAATCTATAGACTCCTTCTAGTTATTAATTGCTAGCTATTAATTGCTAATTACTGTTAACTCCAGTCTTTGATTGTCCCATGGCTATGATTTTTTTTTAAATGCTTATACTGTTTGCCAACACAGTAATTGTACATGAATTATTCCTATGTATTGTACATTTTTCCCCTTTCTATTGTTCTTATCGTTCCTCTTTTTTAAAGGTTAAATAAAACCATATACAATTTTTAAAAAAATGACATTTTTCCTCAGCATGTCACCCTTGTGTTCTTTTGCACATTTTTTTGTGAGTCTAGGTGGCAGCTATGCTAAATAACGGGGTGGGGGGACAATCTGAAGTGCCACCAAAGTTGACAGGGACAAACACCTCTGCCCCCCTTTAAAGTACAGCCATGGGGTATGAGGCTGGGATGAAGAGACGTTTTCTGAGGGCTCTGAACATTTAACTGCTCTGGAGAAGGATTATAAGGACATGGGGATTGATTCAGTGAGGAGGTGTTTTAAAAACAATATTTGATGCATCAGAAAAAAAAAGACGGGCTTAGATTCAAACCCAGGGCGCATGTCTGGAGGAGCTTATCCTTCACCAGTGGATCACGCGAGTCACATTCAAAGAACAAGGCAAACACACCCTGTTAAATAAAGAGGACATGCTTGCCATTTTCACAGGACAGGCATTCCTATGAATGACATCCTAATACAGCATAGAAACACTTTTCAGATGAATGATTCTGTTTGCTGTATTAGGATGGCATATATAGTAGGTGAACACCCTAGTAGACTTGAATGCGCGTCCCTCGCCAGCTTATATGCATATGTCTGACTATCTAAGACACGTATGCCTGCACACGACGGCGGCTGCAGCTCACGCCTCTTACGGATCCTTACAAACTCCTATGAATGTATATTACTAATGTATATTATTTCGGCTGTGCCAAATTATGCTTCTATTAGTCTGAATCTAGCACACTCTGACATACTGTGATCATGTTAGTGTTAGTGAACTGCTGCTGTCCTGTTTCCCAACATTCAGCATCATGCGCATGTTGAATTACCGGCAGCACACTGCTTCATCCTGAGCTGGGTAATATCCTGCATTCAGCCCATTGTGTTCTGAGGTGATATTAAGATCACCTTGTACTTAGCAAACCTAGTCACTTTTATTTAATGTTCGCACACTGTATCTAGCCTATGTGTGCCTACTGTGCCTGTTAATAACATCTGACTTACTGTGCATCCTGGCAATATTGTTAATACATTGTCTTCATCATTAACTAGTGCCAGCTGTCTGCCTTGAGCCTACTGTGCCTTGTCACAGTACCCCAACCAATATTGTGTTACTGTTAGCCTTTTGCATCCTTAATTTTGGATTTATTGCTGTTCCCAGCTCACTCAGCCATTCTGACGCATTGCTTGGCACTATGCACTCATCCAACTGAGCCCCATTGTGCCATTGACAATACTTTGCTCACTGTGCCCCCATTACAGAACTGGATCTACTGATTATCACAGAATCCTGGCTTCACCAAGCCTCTGGACCCCTCCTAGTCCTGGCCATACCACACGACTATATTATTTTCAGAACTGATAGAGCTCACACCACAGGAGGTGGAGTAGCCATTATAGCGAGGAGTAATCTACAATTCAGATCCACTCCCATCGAAGACATTTCAAGTTACAAACTACTGCTAGTCAAACTCGCCATGGATGAGAAAAACAAAATCAATATTGTAGTGAAATATAGAACTCCCAGCTCTACCAGTCACCCTGAAACCGACATCCCTCTTCTCCTTAGACCGCTCATAAAACCCAACACAAAATACATTATCCTTGGAGATCTTAACCTGGGTTTCAATGATGAGCAAGATTCCAAAGCTGCATTCCTTCACGCAGCACTAAAGGACATGAATTTTACCCAGCTAGGTAATTCTCCCACACATGTCAAGGGTAGAATGCTGGGCTGGATATTGGCCCTCATTACGACCCTGGCGGATTTTTACCGCCATCGGCGGACTTTTCCGCCATGGCACAAAGTCCCTTTACGCCATGGCGGATGGCGGACTTACCGCCCCATTCCGAGGTCGGCGGGGCGGTAAGTCCCCATTGACCCATTTACCCTTCCCCATTCCCATTTCGGCCCCATAGGGCTCAATGGGAGTGGGGAAGGTGTTAATTACGCCACCGTACACTACGGTGGCGTAATTAACACCGAGGTCCCATAGCGCCATGGATTTTTACGCCCGCAAAAAGCGGGCGGAAAAATGACCATGGCGCTCTGGGAACTCGTAGTTGGCGGTAAGGGGTCGGCGCAGCTAACGCTGGCGTAAACCCCTTACCGCCAGGGTCGTAATGAGGGCCATTGTCACTTAATACCAATCAAACCATAGATGCCATCACTCCTCTTGGGTGGAAAGATCATTTCTGTATAGAGTTCACTCTCATGAGTGATGAACCCCCCCTCCCGTGACTAAAACAACAGACACTTTCGAAGCCTGAAATCCCTGTAAGCTCACGGCAGAGAAATTCACCCCCGCCCTCGACAAAACTTCTCAAAACCAATGTAGTCATTAGGAACAACCCAAGTATCATTTCTGCCTACTACCACAAATGCCTCTCACTTACTATTGACGAAGTAGCACTTATTATTACCAAAACATGTCGCACAGACAAAAAAAAACCCATTTCTGGTTTGATGACGAACTAGTGTTCCTGAGAAGAATTAAACGTTCCCTTGAACATGCCCATGCCCATAGCAAACATCCCACCCTTGACACTGCTAAAGCTTTCAATGCAGCGAACCAAACCTACAAAACTGCCATCATCTCCCACAAAGCCAATGCTTACAACACACGTATCAACAATGCCTCATCTGATTCTAAAGAACTCTTTGCTATTCTTAGAGAATTAAAAAATCCCATTCCAATCCGGACTCCTGCCAACGCTAGTAAGGAATGGTGCACTACCATTCAAGACGCTCTCTCTGCTAAAATTGCTCTGCTACAAAACAAAATCTCTACCAAAAGAGGTTGCTCGCAAATAAAAATGCCCCTATCCCCACCCCCCCTCCTACACACTTTGAAATACCTAATTCCCTATTCCACTTCACTTCTGTCACCCAAGAACTGGTGCTCGCCACCATGTGCAAATTAAAAGCCTCCAACTGTAAAGGAGATAGCGTCCCAGCTAAACTAGTGAAAGAATGCTCATTGACCCTCGCCCCCACCATTACTAACTCTGTAAACTCCTCCTTCAACACAAACTCAGTCCCAGCTAGCATTAAAGAAGCTTGGGTCACCCATTGCTAAACAAAACAACACTGGACCCCACAGTACCTACCAATTATCGACCTATAACAATGGTCCCTTTCTTACTTAAACTCATAGACAAAATAGCATATACACAAATACAATCACATCTTGAGCAGAACCAACTCATAGGAACTAGACAATCAGGCTTCAGGTCCAATCACAGTACTGAGTTGGCCCTCCTGGATCTCAAGATCCACATGGATACCATCAGAGATACAGGGAAACTCTATATTCTCCTGCTGCTAGATCTATCCGCAGCATTCAACCTCGTGGATCATTATAAACTGTGCACATCACTAGCCAATGATTTCAACTTCTCCAATGATGCCACTATGTGGGTGAAATCATTTCTTGCTGAACGTACATCTAGAGTGGCTATAGGTAGGGAAGCGGCTGATCCCATACCAGTACCCATTGGAGTACTTCAGGGCTCATGACTATCCCCAACACTCTACAATGCCTACACTAAGCTCCTCTTCTCTGCCCTTGACAATATGGGTGTCATCTACACCAATTTTGCTGATGACACCTAGATCCTCATACCCATCTCAGCGGACTATGACCAGGACACCTCAAACATCAACAAAATCTATTCCATCATCCAAAACTGGATGGCCCTAAACAGCCTCTGTCTCAACGATGAGAAGGCAGAAGTACTCATCGTGGGATCACCAACTAAAATAGCGGCCCTTCATTCAGACTACTTGCTATCAACATTGATAGCACCCTGATCGCTGTGCTCAAGCAAGTTAAAACACCAGGCGTATACCTAGACGCCAACCTCACAATGACCAACATATCAGCACACTTGCATCCTCCATGGCCTACACCTCCAAACCTATAGTGCAAAGCTGTCAATTCCTGACCCCGACCAGTTTCCTCACATTGGCCAGAGCCTTGGTATTCTCCAAGTTGGACTATTGCAATGTGTTACTACTAGGGATCTCCAACACTAACATCAGTAAAGTGCAACTCATTTAAAACACAGCGCTAAGGGCAGAACTAGGAATAAAAAAATGGGATCACATCTCTAAGATCAGGGATGATGCCCACTGCCTACCCGTCAAAGCCAGAATTATCTTTAAAACCTTTTGCATCACGCATAAATGTATTGCTAAAAAAGCCCCAGTGTATCTTAATAATGCCATACAGAAAAAAGAAAGTGTCAGATCACTGAGATTAAATGACAATCAAAATCTAGTGACACCCCGGTATAACAATACCAGAGCAGGGGGTAGCAGCTTCCATGTTTTAGCCCCCAAACATTGGAACTCCCTCACAACCTACCTCAAAAAAGAGACCTCCTTCCCGGCTTCAAGAAGCAGCTGAAAACATGGTTGTTCAACCAATACTAGTACACTGCTGAATCTATACTAGTGCAACCTGTTTAAACTATAATCACCGTGCATTCCTTTTGTTTGTTTGGATTATTGTAAATATCTGTACACTCTATATGTAGACAACTTTTGTAAATAAGCTTTCTTTTTTCTTTCAAATGTATAACTAATTACTATGATATCTGTAACCACGCCATGATAACCCATGGTCTGGGCGTGTAACAAATGAAAAAATAAAATAAAATATAGGACTGGCTGTCCTGTCAATGTGTTAATTCCCAGAAGGGGGCTCATGCTTAATTACTGCCGCAAGAGCATGGAATTAAAGAAACAGCTTGCACTGTTTCTACATACAAAACGGATGCCTCCATGGTGTTTAAAAGCACTTTGAAGTGGATTTGATGCTCATTTTACCTAGGGACTTATTTTTAAAAATAAATTTGTTTATACATTTTTATAGTGGCCAACATTTTTAAACGTTACAAGTTTTGAGGGAAACAAAAATGACTGTTTTTGCTCTCCAATTTTTCCACAATCCAGCAAAATTGAATTTGATCGTGAGGAGCAGGTATGTCTGTGTGAAGTGTGGATCCGAAGATCCAGGGCTGATGCATGTATGATACACCTTTTTTGCCTTAAAACCATTTGGCGATCATTTGGTAATATTCTGTATGCGCTTTTCTCCTGGGAGTTCAAGACAAGCCTTGTAATTTTATTAGTCTTGATGATGTAAGAAGGGGCAAGGAGGGTTTTTATGGCAGGGTATCTTAGAACCTAATTATCTTTGCACAAATGCAATGTATTAAAAGGTGAAATATTCATTGAATCATTGAAATGAAAGAGCATAACATAACTCACAACACATCTGGAGTTACTCCTCCAAACAAACCAGGCATCTAATTTAATTTTGAAGGTTGCACTATTACAATGATAATAAGCAATTAACGAAATATAATTGTTAAAAAATAAAAGATGGTCTTTGAAGAAACACAAGAATGGGTTATTAAATCCCACCTGGGTGTGAAACACGTGTTAGCCAGCCATCTAATGATCACACTATTTACTGATTAAAAGTTAAGTTATGTCTAGGTTGTTTACTGATCCGTACTGTTTTTTTGGGGATTTTAGATGCAACCATAACGTTTCTTTAACAACGATTTTTCAAATAATTTCAAATGGTTTAATTAGATAGCAATTCAACCATAACATCCCTTTAAGAACGTTATTCACTGAACTTCATAGTGGACAGGGGAGTCTACTATCACTTTTTCAAACATACTAATGGTTCATTGCAACCAAATTAATACAAATGACAAATGTCATATGTTGATATTATAATGTCAATATTGAGAACATGATTTTAAAATGTTACCAGAATCCTCAGGATTGTACCACACACTGAGGTAAACTGGAGGCCATTTTGAAATAATTCACTTGAGCACCTTAAAGGTACCAGGGTGCTCCAATTCCTTCCAGCAGCAATCTATCTTTTGAAATTTCACTAAGTGATTTTCTCATGAATAAACCAGCAAGAGTATTGCAGAGTATTTATCATCATGAATACAGGTTTACTAAAATCAGAGAGCATGTTTAAAAAGATAATTAAACAAACATACCAGTTTCTGTTTTCAAAACACCTTTTGAAAAGACTTCATAACTTTAAATTAAAAAAGTATTGAATACTTTTTTAGAGTATGCATATCCAAAACAACTGCATCATTACAAAGTTGTTGTTTAAGAAAACTACAACGTTTAATAGTTAAAGCCTGTTTCATTTATATGCCTAGAAAGTAATGTGTTTTTATGAAACCTACAGTATCATTTACAAACCATATAAATATTGCTTATACAAAAACGTATATTTTAGTAAAGCATATAGCACCATTTTCTCTACTAGACATGAGCAACAGCCTGCACAGGTTATAAATGTTCTTTCCCACAGAAGTCATGACTGAAGAAATAGAAAATGTGAAAAGTAAATAATTATGTATTTTAGTAAATCTAAGGCTCTGCTCCCATTTACAAATACAAAAAATAACTTGATAATGTCTTACATATATTGTGTATGCCTAAATGTAGAACAACCTATAAAAACAAATATTTTATATTGTGCAGTACTTCACGTAACGCTGTTTTCTCCATTAGATATCAGTAATACATTGGACTGTTTAGAAATGTACTTTAAAAAAGAAGACACAAGTGAAGAAGGAGAAGATGCAAAAAGTAAATAATAATTGTATTTTATCAAGCTCTCTTCCTATCTACAAATGAAACATAGATTGACAATGCATTGTATATATATATTTTACTCCACAGTTTCGAACTACAAGAAAACAAAACAACAGAAGACCCACACAAGAATACTGGAGCACAAAGAGAAGGGCATAACAGAGGCAAAGCAGCATATTAGCCACATGAGAAAGAGTACGATCATAATGAGGTACAAGTTCATGGGATGCCGGGGGGCCATCAGGAGTCATGGGTGTGACAGATATTTGCCACTATTGGAAATGTGCCAAAATGTCAGGTTGCCTGAGTTCACTGCACTGAGTGTGGCGTCTCACTCAGTCATGGCAAACAAGGGCAGCATTCTTTCATCATGACTTCCTTGTACCATCACACCCATACATTTCACGCGTCCACCTTAAGAAAAGCTATTCCTTTCAAAGGGTGTCCTGTGAATCCCTCCACCACATCATCTTCCATCTCTGCTTGAAACATCTCAGTTGTGCACAGGATTCCTCCTCCAACTTCATACTCGGGAGTGAGTTTATCCATAAAGAGTAACTGAAATGTGTGTTTAATGAAAAGCACTAATTTGCCCGGGAGAGAAATACTATAGTGTCATGATCCTACTCACCTGCCACCCAGCACCACTACATGCGCACATTCAGAGACTCTGTTTATGGTATACTTGCAAAGTTAAAAGCTGCAAACTGCCTCTGCATTTATTTACTTGTTTTACCGATGAAGTTTTGGACAAATCTAATTTCATGTTCCAGTCCGGCTTTTGGGTTGAACCAGCAGATGCATTCTGGTACATGTATGCTGTCCAAAAGGCTGAGGGCTGGAGGAGGCATACTAAATACATTTGTTTGCAGCAAGCTCCTAAGAGCTTCAGAGGACCTGATTTAATTCACCTGTTCCACGCTACTACAGGCTAGTCTGCAGAGAGCTGGAGAGCTTTATTTTGTATTGTTGATTTTATCACCATAGGTGCCGACACGTGTTTTGACCAATGGAGGGTCTTTATCAATGCTTGGATTAAGGTGTCTCTTGCATTGTGATTCAGGGGGGCAGGTGGCCCAAGATAGGTTAAATCACCAACTTTGGTGCATCTCTCTAATGCTGTGCTTGTAAGCACTTCAGTGTAGTCTGCCGTTCGATCAGTCCCTTGATAAAGACCCTCAGTTGGTCTAAACACGTGTCGGCACCTATGGTGATGAAATCAACAATAAAAAATAAAAATCCACAATGGTATCAAAAATAAACGTGTCGACTATACACCGTGTTACGTTGAACAGTGAATGAAACAAACGCACAGCGTCAAACTTTTCTTTGCACAGGCTACACTTAGTATATGACAAACACAACTTTTTTGCTTTGACGATACATGTTTTCTAGTTAGTTGTGCTTTTCTAAAAACAAAGTAGAATACTTCAGCATCATGATAGCGGGGAGTAGAATGCATTTTTAAGAATATTTTGGTTTCAGCAAGTAAGGGGTGATAAACGAAAAAAACAACAAAAAAAACCTAGGTAAAGGATGCAGAATAACACAATAAATTGTAATGCAGCCACTTTCCAAATGGCCAGATGTATTTTTTATGAAGACGATCTATTCTACAATACATGGACACTTCAAAGCTGCTTTTTTGCTAGACGTCCACTAGATTCAATTTCAAAAGAACAGCTCTTCTAGAAAAACAAAATAGCATTGCCATTGAAAGCTTTGGAAAATGGACTCTAACATCATAACTCTTAATTTGCCAGTATATTGCTTGTTTAGATATAATGGAGAGTAACAATGCACGTCTGAAGAAAATGTATGGCTCACGTGACACCTCCCTCACGCCACACAGTGTAAAAACACAGATACACAAACCTGCACAAAAACACACACCGGCATGTAGGCTAACAATTGGTGTCTCCACTACACTAACATATAGACCGTTTTAAAGCTCACAGGCCCTGTTCCTGAGGTGCATGCAAACGTAGGAAAGTGTTCTTGCAGTAAGAACACTTCCCTTTAAATGTTAAAGTGATAATGTGACGGCCTGGCTTCAAAGTGACCACTTTTGCATGTGCCTGATTTATTGTTGACAACAGCCTTAGCAACCATGTAAAATGCAGGGCAGGCACTGCAAGGGTATTCTCTTTTCAACAGCACTTTTATTGCACACAAAACAGGAGATACACTACAACACATTTGAGGCGATGTTATCCTCTACTGCACCTTTTTCTGTGTCTTAAAACAGCATTTCCCAGATTGCAACGCCGCTTTTCTAAACTGCTGAAAGCTTAAGGAAACTTCACAAATTAGAAAAGTGACAGTCCTTAAGGAAATACCATTACTGCCATTGGAGCACATGTTTCTCCCACAAAGTGAGATGATTTTAGCAGCATTTGCTGCAGGAAATGAAAGCATCTCCCCTCCAATGCTTCCACCCACCTTAGAATAGTGGTGCTGGTAACTAGAGGGGAGAATGTCGGCTTTCTGCACTACTTTGAGCACAAGCTCAGAATCGGTCCCAGAATGAGAATTTGCAGGAGAGGGAGGAGAAATAAAAGATATTCTGACATAGAAATAAAGACAGTGGCCATCGCTGGGAAACACGTTCACAGATTTACCCTCGATATCCAGTCGATACCCCCAAAACAAACACAAGAATATCAAGAATATTTTTACACAGCCATGAATTGTCACTTAAGTGATTCAGTGTTGAGCACAGTTTACACAATTACACAATTAAAGTATCCACTTGCTTTCTTTCTTCCTCTTACTCTCTCTGTTACTAAAACACAGGCACACAGACAAGACAAATGCACAACCAAACATAAACAGACACATAGCCTAAAGAATCTTTTGCACATTTGTAACACTGTAATATAATATATTGTAATTATGTTTCATGCCTATATTGTAATTATGTAACACCATGCTTGTAATCTTGTAACCTGCTGTTATTCAAGTAAAAGCGCCCAGATACCCCTGGGTTAGGTGCGCTATATAAGTAAATAAACTAAACTAATGCTCACGTTCATGGTCATAAGGTAATTAACTCAGAAGGTGCTCTTGCATGTTATATCATACAAAACATACACACACCCATGCATACACAAACAATTTGTTTGGTTTCCTTCACAAGTAGTAATCCTGATTGGGTACAGAAATAGTATCAAAGGATGTATAACTTGTGATTATATGTTAATGTGCTAGGAGAATCACAGGTTACTTAATTTCATGACTGAGGTCTTAATATAGGTACCAATGACCTGAGCAACTTGATTACATTGAATTTGATGCAAGAAAATGGTGGCATGGTTCTGTGAATGACAAGTGACAATGTTTGGAATTCTAAGTAATGCAATCAATACTGCATATATGCTGGGCATGACATCTTGACAGTATGTTATGGAGGTAGTGGTGCATATATTGTGGGCACAGCCACGATGAAAATATTGTTAAATGCACCTGTATAGTGTTGTGGACCTGTCATCGATGGGATTTGTTCATGTGTTGCCCCACTGAGCTGATTATAAACCGTATGTTGTTTTATTTAATTTCCATCGCAAGTTGTGCTGTAAAATGTATAATTAAACCCATAATTTAAACAATTCTCAGGGAGGGCTCCCACTGCCTGCCCCAAAAACCCACGTGCACTACTTGGCCCTCCCTTGCTACACTTGGCCGCTGGTACTAATTCACGGGAAATAATATGGCCCACAACTTTACATTTTCATCATCCTCCATTGACTTTGTACCATGCTCAATGCTCATTCCCCATGAGGAGCCTTCTGCCCCTTAGCACCAAAAGCCACCCTCACCACTGTGACTAGATTTGACTGAACGGTCTTTGTTTTGCACTATGTGTTTTTGTAGTGTGTATCTATTTATTGAGACATTTGAGGTTGACCTTACATAGGACTGCCAAAACCTTTAGGGTGTGTCAATCCTTCCTTTACAGCTTTGTGGCATTTTCTGAAACAAATTACAGCATCGTGACAGCAACGTGTAGAATCCGTGTCAAGAAAACTTACAGTTGCAGAATGTAAGGAATGCTAAACAACGAGAAAGGAAGCAAACAAAACACTTAGGAGACAGAGACAGGTTGAAGCTATAGCTTACATGATTCTGGCACATTTTTCGGAAGGCTTCCAAAATGTTTGTTTGAAGACGAGAATCCATTTTACAGTTTATAGCTAGCTTAAAGATTTGTTTTTGCTAGTTGTGTACTAAATTCAACTTCATCAGAACAGCCATTCTAGAACACTCTGGGGTTTTCCACCATCCGCACAGTCGGTGTGCGCTCGCCTGGGCATATTTGAAATTTAAAATGAAATTGAAAGATACTAGATCAACCGCTGGAAAATGTATGGGGGTAATCCACACACATATTCCTATGCTCACCGCACGACATACCATAGACCCATGTACTCTGGGTGGACACAGCCTACAGGTGTATTGCCCCTCTCATATTTTGTTGGGATATGACAGCCAGGAGTACACCATGTCATCTTAGAGAGGATGGCTAAACCTTACCCATGCCATGTACAGCCTAATTAGCTAATTAGCTAAAAAAGGTTCAATAGATCCACTGTGTCCTTTCAACACTACTTTTATCCTCTACTGCACCATTTTCTCTGTCTAAAAATAGCAATTATGTAGAGAGGGGGGGGTCAAGAAGGATTTTGTTAGCACCAGCTTCAGGGGTCTAACTTCATATTGGATGTACATTTCAATCTCATGTTATCATTTATCTAACATGTAGTGCAGATCACGTCTGTATATAACTTTAATCTCAGATATTGTGTTAGCTATCATTTAAACTACTTTGGTCTGCATTGGTGGGGCAGTGAAACTTGGTTGCTCCTTAACCATAATTAGTGTCCTCCGTGATTGTGTTGTGCTAAAAATGGGTCTTGTCTGATCTTAGAGATGTTCAAATGCACTCAATTCTTGTTCATTTATTGGCTAATTATTTATCATTTCTTGGTGTTCTCTTACCTTCCCTGAAGGGTGGGGGGTCGAATTTCACTCTGCAGTGTCAATTAATTTTACAATCAGCTTAATTTGTGGAATAATGAAATGTAGCATCTGTATGACAGAAATTATCATTAATCATGCATCGTCAGGGGAACAACATCACCAACAACCTGGAAATCTACTTTTACTTCACTTGGGTACCCTAAAGGCTCATTAGGTCTAGGAATTCACATGAACGTTTGAGACTCTACGAATCGCACATGCTCATGGGTAACAGCAGTAATTACCTCCGCGATAGTGAGATAAAGATGATGTTGGATTTGCCATTCTTATACAGAAAGAGATTAATGTGTCCTTCTATGAAACTGAATCTGACGTGGATGGAGGGTTGATGATGCTTACTTGGTGGTGGATGTTGCAACAAGGTCTATGTTAAATGTATATGGCCAAACCCTAGGCAACCCTACATTCTTGAACTTGATTAAGTGTTTTTTTTTTTAATTCAATACAGTTCTTTTCCTATACTTGCGAGTAATTGAAATCGTTCATCAAACTGGTATTAGGGAAAGCCATCTAAAAGAGTACTTCAGCAAGGAGAATCACAACAGGCATTCTGAGGGGTAACATTTGGGAACACATGCAGACTTATACATCCTAGTGACAGAAACTTTATATTTTCCAACCCACATGGGTTACAATCCCACATTTCAGAGTAGTGTGAGCGGGCACCACGGTTTAAACAAAAATTGTTATTAGATTTTATGAAACACAAACGGTATAGGGGGTCAACCAAAACCTGAAATGCACTGTCCCAGGGAAATAACTATCCAAGTAGACTGATGATGCTTGGTAATATAGCTTTATAGACCTGCAGCGAGGGCCAAACCAGGCGTTATGGGCCCTGAACACCGAGTTAATGGGCCGAGCGAAGCAAGGGTCTTTAACGAGGTATGAGGGACCATAACGCCCGGTACTGCCCTCGCTGCAGGTCTATAAATCTAGTAGAACATCCACAGGGCCCGATTCTGAACTTGGCGCAGTCAATGTACTCAAAAGCAGGATTCACTGCACCAAATCAGGACGCCCAGGGTCCACCAGTATTTTCAAGTGGGCCTGGGCGTCCTCGTAGTGCACGACAGTGCACCTTCAGGGTTGCACCTGTTTGTCATAACGGGCACAATCCTGAAATCTCAGCAGCAGTTCTGTAAAATAACGACATATTCGTTATTTTACAAAAATGCTGCTGAGAACATGGGTGTATATGAACACATTCATATAAACCAAAGTAAGCAGCTTCACCGTTGTATTCTACAACGTTGCAGCTGCTTACTTTGATGTGTATAAAAGTGCTCATATGCACCGCTTGTGTATGTGAACACTTTCATGTACACCAAAGCAAGCAGCTTCAACATTGCAGAATACAACGGTGAAGCTGCTTATTCTGGTTTATATGAATTTGTTCTTATACACCCATGTTCTCAGCAGCATTTTGAATTGCACACTGTATCGCCTTATGATAACATGTAGAGCTCTGCTTTAGTGTGCTGAAACTCTCTCTACTGCTTGCTAATATGGATGCCAGGAAGCAGTAATGTTGTGGTCCGGCTGTTCTTGTGAATTTCTTGATAAAAGTCAATTTTCACTGAGCATGAGCCGCTATCAATCAGGGACGCCATTTCACCAAAATGCCAGGGGTGGCAGAAGTGACATCACATGACCTTTGATCTCTGATGACACCACAGGAAGTGATGTCATTTGAATCCCCTGAAGTGACATCACAGGAAGTGATGGAACATGACCTTTTACAACTTCACAAAACAGCAAGTGGTATCACATAGCATTGTTCCTAAGTACACTATGAAAAATATGGTTACAATATCACTGTAACGTGATATACATTTCATACAAGAAAAGATCACCATATGTATCGACAGAAAAAACATGCTATAACGGCAACTTGCGAAAAGCAAAATACATAGGGCCTCATCACGAGTTGGGCGGTAACGCTGGGCTAATAGCGCTGGCGTTATTAGCCCTACCGCCAAACCCACTGGCGCTATTAGCTCCGGATCACGGGTTTGGCGGAACGGGAAATCCCCATTCCCCATTGAGCCCATTCAGGAATTCCCCATTGGGCTCAATGGGGAAATTTCGCGCTTTTACCGCCAGCGGATTTCCCGCCGGGGGTAAACACGCCGAAAATTGGCAAAATCTCAGTAGATTTCCCCTCAGCTCAGAGCTGTAGGGAAATCAGCCGAAGCCGTGATTTAGCAGACCCTTAAATCCGGCGGTAACAGCGCTACTGCTGGATTTAAGGGCTACCACCAAACTCGTGATGATGCCCATAGTCCGAAATGAATGCTTATTCTCCTCTAAATGCTTTTTGGAGAATGTTGCCAACATTGTGAATTTGAGGGTTTTAAGAACAGACAAAATCAGTGACTCACCCCCTGAAGTGTGCCTGAAATAAAGCTTTAATAAGTCTAGCTATTATTGTATAGAATTCCAGAAAGACACATTATTTGTTATTCCTATTCTTTCTTATTTAAGGTCACTGCTCAAAGTATTATACTTGTGGAATCAGGTGTTTTTTTTAAGAAGTCTGAACAAGAATTCCAGCCACTCTAGAAACAAAGAGCCACATGGCATTGACCACGCCCAGGAGCTTCAATTTTTTAAAAAAGAATATACATATATATACATATATATTTTGTAATTTTGTTTTAGGGATAGCAAGGGAGAACACAGGGGTAGCAAAGGAGACCTCAGGGGTGATAAATGCAACCCCTGGCCACATACGATTATTTGATAATTGCCTTTACGCAGACAAATTGCTGATTTCAAGCACCCTGCGAAGAGCAAGCTTTACGTGGAATAATACAGGACTTCACCTTGTTGTTTTAGTTGAATAGCTTGTTGAATTTTAAGCACACTCCTCGCAAACATTTTTGAAAAGTCTGTAGCACTCGGAGGCACGTTAATGCATTTGGGTTCTTTTTTTTTTTATTAATTAGCAACTTTTACATCTCACACAAAGCTGATTGAATGCAGCCGGGCATTTTAAACCGTGGACAACATTCCGTGCATCTTTTGTGAACTCTATGCCGTAATCAAATCATGCAATGCTCCATGAAATAGCTGCTTAGACGCTATACATTGGAAGATACCCGAAGGACAGGCTTTATACATTTAGGGCCTGCTTTGCCAATCGTTTTTCAATGGGAGTCTGAAAATCAGGCCCTGGGAGTATCATGACAAGAAGAGCACCTCTTGAATCTTGCGCCTTTCATCACGTTCAGTCGAATATGTGCGCTATTTCCACGCTACGGTTTTAAGCTGTCCTTGGCCACGTTGAACGCGAATACAACATGCCACTGCCAGGAATTCACACGTGTATCCTTATATCGCAGATTTGATAATTCTTGGTCTCAAGAAAACATGTAAATGCCAGAGTTAAAGGAATATAGACGCACCAGCTAAAGCTGTGCTTTCTAGGTGCTTGCCCAATTTAATATAGCTGACCAGTTCAGGTGCTGTACACTGGCATGGGTCAGCTGCAGCAGATAAAGTGTGAGTCATAATAAAGCAATCTTCTGAGAATTAATGACTTCATTGGAGTTGTAAACCCACTGTGTGCGCAATAGAAATGTCTTAACCAGGTCTGCCTTAACCCATTCAAATGATAAGCCCTCTGCATGTCCTTCACTGAAGTAACTGTTAAAAACAAGCATTGGCAAAGCCTATAGTTTTGGCTTGTAATAGAAGTGGTAGTATAGTTGTAGTTTGGCATTTGTATAGTGCCTTTATCCCCTTAGTATTGCCTCAGTGCACTTGTGAGGAAATGCCCTCAGGAGGCGAAGTCCAACGTATGGAAATCATTATCAGAAAGGTTTATAATGTGTGTGTGCGTTTGGCCAAATTAGGGAGTAGGTGGGATACCGAGCCCCAGCAAGCTACCTGTAGAGGAGCAGACATACATATCCTCAGGAGATCCTACCCCACTACCTCCCCTGTACGCAAGCCATGAGACCGTGCCCTGTCTAACATCAGCTATTGGACCAATACTGCAGCGAGTATATGGAAGACGGTATCCATTAAGACCACCATATCGAATGTACCCTCAACTTGATGACAGCCTACAGGAGGAACTCCCTGAAGGAATATGAGAAAGAGCTAAGAAATTGGACTGATGACATCATAAGAAAGAGTGCACGACATCCTGAAATACTGAATGAACACGATGTATGGATCCTAGAAGAGAAATGACGATGTAAAGAATCAAGTGAACCTTGAAGTGTAAAAGAAGAAGATTACAAAGTACAAAGATTACAAAATTCAGAAGAAATCAGAAGTATGAAGAATGCACTTACACTGAAATGCAAGATAGATCAAGTCACCATATAGGCTAGCTATAAATAGTAACTGAAATGCGGGCCAGGCAACCATTGTACAGAATCTGGACATTGGTATCATGAAATAGTATGCCAAAGAATCAGGGAAAGAAAATGGAATGCTGTGTTGCAGTAGAATAGCAGGTTATTGGAGCTGCAATGCAAAGCTGTCTTGCCTGAAGTCAAAAACTGAGAAGTAGAGTTCAGCTTTCTACGATGAAGAGGAACTTGTGTGCGGAGGATGAATCCTCTCACATTAAGGTGCAAGAAATAACACAAAGGATGCCAAGTCTTAATTCATTTAACACATTTAAAAGCTTGCAGAATGAACGGAATCATGGTCTCTTGTCACGTGAGACACGGCTGGAAATAGAGCTTGAATTCCACACGATAGTGAGTTCCCTCACTCCTGCAGCATTCCTAGGATAAGAATACTCTGCAAGGCCAAGTACAAAGAGAATTTCATGGCAGAAGGCATGGGTGATGAGCAGTGGTCGAAGTGTATGAAAAGAAGTAGTGGCGCTATCTTCCCTGCCTGGCTGCCCCCCTCGCCACAAACCCCATCGCTGTGCCCCCTCCCACACACAATCCAAACCCCCAAACAAACACACCTATTATTTAAGGGAATGTTCAGTGCAGCACACTGAAGTGCAAGCTTCAACTTCTTCTTACACTTTTATTTTAAAACTAAACCATTCCAGAACGGTTTCTTTTTAAAATGAAAGTATAGGAACAGTGAAACTGAAAAATAAAAAGTAGAGGAGCACCGCTCCTGACCGCGCCCGCTCACTTCGACCTCTGCTGATGAGAGATGTTGGGCTAATTGGGTGGTAGGGCAGCCTTATGTCCTATCTACTTGCAGCTGGGTCTTGGCTTACGTGCTGCTAATGGAATCAAATTTTCCAGACAAGGCACAAGCGTGCCAAACAAATTGTATTAGTCCATATAACGAAGGACCTCATAGCTTAAGAAACCAAGGTAACACTGTGTAACAGATTTTTCTTAAATGACACGTATGAAGAGGTAGGTATACGTCATCCGCCTGATATTGTAAGGAACTCGTGGTGGCAACAGTAACAATTTACACAAGTGATCACAGTTCAAGGGTGTTTATAAAACTGTATATGCAAGTTGGAAAAACGCCTGATCTAAACCTAAATCTAGATTGGAGCAAGCTATGACCACCAAATAATAATAAGGCAATCCTAGTGGTGTCTTGTCAAATAAAAGGGCGTAAACTAAGAAAAACCTATTGCCAGTCCTTACAACTAAATACAAAAGGGTGTAGGATTTGGATTGACAGGAAACAAAGACGTGTTCACAAATGATAAGTCAGGAAGCGGTAGCCAGGGGTTTCTCTTCCCCAAGTTATGAGCATGGGACAATGCGGAACTCCGGAGCACAGCACACGCTTGAGATTCCCAGCACAAGACCACAGTTCTGCTGTCAGGTATCAGGGTCTTCAGTGGTTAAGTCTCTTTTCTACAAAAAGTCTCTTGCCTTCAAATGCCTGAAGTGTTCAAAAATAATAAACAAAAGTTCCTTTTCTCTTGTACGTTGGGTGATGCCTTTTCACCCTAGATCCCCCTCTTCTGGGCTGAGACCCTTTTCGAATTTTACCCTCCCTCCGTCGGGTTCACTACGGCTTTTGTCAACTCAATTTATCTTCTGGCATTCACAAATCTTAATGTCTTTTTAGACAGTTCACTGTGGCCATCCATCTGTCGGATTCACCTTTGTCAAAACACTGTTCATTGGGAATGGGCTTCACCCTTTCTCTCGGCATCCCTCTGAAGGGTTCACTCTTGACAACTTTACATTTCCTTCTACTTTCTTATAATGCAGGATTCACACGTACCGTGGGGTTTCACTGGTTTGCTGGTCAAAGACTTTCGACTGCATGGTGGGATTTTGTTAGACCCTTGTATGACCACTTTGAACTTTTCCTTGTGGCTCACCTAGGACTTTCTGGTATCAGCAGTTTCAACAAATGTGAGATCAACCAGATTCTCTTGAATAAGCACCCATGTGGTACCAGAGCCCTAAGCAGCTGGTTTTCCCGTAACATTAACAGTTCTTTGAACTTCACTTTTCTGCCACTTTGCACCTTTCATTCATCACAGTTCGGTTTATTATCAGCTCTCCCCTTGACTCACCAGCTGTGATGAACCGCTTGGCTTTTCTTGTCTCCGGAGTCAAAGACAGTACCACGGTAGCAAGCGTCGCTCCCTGGCTTGGTTATCAGCAGTGGAGGGCTCCTTGTACCACTTTCATTTGCTGCAACACACACCGGCTACTGTTCGCGGTCTTATGATACCTTCCACAGAGGTTTAGTGGGCCTGGTTCAGAAAGGGAAAAGTCGCTTCTCCCCTTGTCACCCTTTCGATTGTTGCCACCTTTCTCCTCCTCTTGAACTGCCATACTTGGATATCTCTCTGGTTATGCGGTCTGTCTTGTTCGCAGTGTGCTTTCGTGCTCCACCTTTTATCCCTGTGGGGAAGGGAAAGGGCCATCACGGGTGGGTGATTCTGGTCAATTGCCTGACTTTGGCTGACCCTACTGTTGAGACATGTCAGGTAACTGGCTCTGGTGTTTGTCCATCGTCTTTCATGGTGTGCGAAAGTGTTCATATCGAAAAAGGGGGGTAGGGTGTTTGAGTATCCTATGTGATGGGATGGGGAAAAGGTGTTGTAAGGGGGATAGTGCATCTCATCCATCAGTGTCTCACTTCCACTTCCTGAGGACCCCCCATCCAGGTGATCCTCCCTCAATGGTCCACCCCCAGGAACTGGATCCAATATCAATGGACGGCCACCTGGATGACAGATCCCTGGGGTCTAGTCAGAGAGACACTTTCGGGTTTCTCACAATATCGGACAGCCAATAACAAACCTAGCTCCTATATGATTGTATATCTAGATGTGTCCCTTAACTAATCCCAATCCTTGATAGGTTTTTCATTATTGCCACGTAGAATGACGTAATTCTGACACACAAATAAGTATATAATTGTATTTTTTGTGGCAATCAATGAGAATGAGCGTATGTCCGTTGATGTTCTTTATAAACTCCTGTTTTAGATAATTGCTAATAAAACAGCAACTTGCCATCTTCTTGAGTTTTTCCGGTTATTTGGACTCAGAATTACTCTGGTGTAATCCCATCCAGTAATAGATGCATGTTCCAAGGGCCATAGACTAATACCCATGAAGGTCAGGCATGTGGATCGGTGCTGAGAGGAGGTCAGGGGAGAGCACAAGTGCAATTGACTCATTATGTGTCCAGCTACACCAACTTTGTTGTCGTAGTACAAACCTGCATTCTGATGGCAGAGATGTTGTGCTTTTTGTTTAGTCTGATGTCTGCCTCATATACTTGCGGGAATGCGCCCGTACCAGCGGCTGAAGTTCCATAAGCATGGAGTGCAACAGATTTAATACATTGGGTATACTTTAAAGAATTACTTAGTTCCTACTATTCTCCCTATTGTACAGTCTTCGTTGATGAAGATTAGGGGCTGCGTACTGCATGCAGCCAGCTGTAATATGGTTGCTCTGGGGTAATTGCATAGCCTAAATTCTCCTATTTGCCTAGATTCAATAGATTAGGTGCATCCTATCTTAATTTAGTATCAGTATCTTGGCTACACTCTACAATCACCTAGATTTAGTACACAGGCTATATTCTACATTCACCTAGAATACAGTACATTTTACATCCACCTGGATTCAATGCCTTGGAAATATCCTGCATTCCCTGGATTCCATATATTGGCTACATTCTACATTCACCTAGATTCAATTAATTGGCTACATTCTGCATTCACCTAGAGGTCAATAATTGGCTACATTCTATATTTATCTAGATTTAGTACATATGCTACATACTACCTTCACATTAGCTGCCATTACAATTCCTCCAAGCGCAAGCAACCTACAATATATTGGGGGTCATTACGAGTTTGGAGGCAGCCATGGTGCTGTTAGCACCATGGCTGCCTCCAAAGTCGTGTCCAGGTTCTCTGAATGGGGACTTACCGGCTCATTCCAACCTTTGAGGACTCGGTAAGTCCCCATTCAAAAAAACCTTCCCCATTCCCACTCGAGCCCCCATAGGGCTCAATGGGAATGGGGAGAGAGCTAGCTCCCTGGTCTCTTAGCGGCTCCCGCTAAGGGCGGCTGGTTTTACCAGCCGGCCTTAGTGGGACCCGATAAGGGACCTCGGAATGCGGCAGTAGGGGTTAACGGCACCGGCATTCTTGCCGATGCTGTTAACCCCTTACCGATGCACTCGTAATGGCCCCAATTGTCTACATTCTGCATCTATCTAGGCTCAATATCTTGGCTATATTCAAAATTCACCTACATTTAGTTAATGTTCTACATTCTACCTTCAATTTAGCTGCTTTCACAGTTCCTCAGGGTGCAGCACACTACTTACCCTGCCCCCTTCCCATAAGTGAGATACATGTCCGCCCACAGATTTCATTCGGGAATACAATACCTTGCCCACTCCCAACACCTCAGCAAGTCCAGCACCATAGCCACCCACACGGTTCAACCAAGTGCTAGACAATGGCCACCCGCTCTTCCGTCTGGCTTTGTGCTGGTATATGAATCCTGGCCTGTTAGGCCCCTACCATCCTGGGCTTAATTCTGCTTTCATCTAAAAGTGGACTGCACTTATATAATGTGCTTCATTGAGGTAGATATATATATATATAGTTGGCGCTTGCCGCTCTATTCCTCTACTAAGCATAGCAAGCCGTATTGTTTTCTTAGCTTCTTGCATTAAAAGCCTATGTACAGGCGTTAACTGGTTGCATATTTACATCCTGCTTTATGGTTACGTTTCTTTATGACATCGTCTCTTCTTCTATGTCTGTGATATCTTTGCTCTTGACATTTCATCCTTGTGTGTCATCTTTTGATTGTTGTTTATGTTCGTTCTGTACGTCTGTCCGGGCACTTGTGTCGTCACCATTCGCCTTCCATTAAGGCCCTTTGGGTCTCTTCTGGGACAGTCTGAAAGTAGTCTTCATGTTGTGTCAGCTGTTGGTACGGTTGTCTCAATGGGCACCGTGCTGCCCATGGTTGTCTGGTTATTGGCACTTCAACAGGTATTTCTCCTCTGATGGGCACTGGGCAGAGCCCCAGTGTGGCTCTCTGTTGGTTTATTTTCTCCTCATATGTCACGTATCTCGGCGAGTATGTTCCTGGTATTTCAAAATGGGTGGCTGGAGTGCAAGCCATATCTGGGACCTCCTCTACACTCCCCTCTCTGGTCGGTTCATCAACCACTTCTGCTTCCTCCTTTGTATTCACCTTGCTTGGTTCTTCTGTATTCATTTCTTCTTCATCTTCCGGGTTTATACATGATGGTGCGAAGGAGTGTTTTTTATCACTCCTTTCAAATTTAAAATTTCCTGCTGTTTTTACATGTTCATCTTTGTTCCAGGTCATAAGCTGGCATTGTCCATTTGGGCTACAATAGATCCATTTTCCTTCATACTTTCTTCGTTTTCTGGGATACACAAACTTCTGGCGCGGATTTGCTGGCCTTCACAAAGTCTCTTATTTCTTCGTCAGTCAGGTCTCCGGGCTTCCATCCTGGTTTGACATTGATCATGATCTTCATCCCTATGGCTTTCTTTGCAGTTTTCTGGCACTGTGAGATAATTATCTTGATAACATACAATCCTAATAGTATCCTCAGTAGCAGGGCTCCCAGAAAGTTGAATATGTCTGCCATCCATTGTGGGACCCATGAGAATAGTGTTCCAAACCAGCTGACATCGTCCACTTCATCAGTTTCATCGATCATTTGGTTCTGTAGGTTTGTCAGCATACTTATGGCTTCTGTTAAAGTTCCATTTTCTTCATCATGCGAAAGTATAAATGTGCAACATGATTCTCCAATTTTTGCACAAACTCCTCCATCCATCGCTGTGATCATGTCAAGCATATATCTGTTCTGTAGAGTCATTAGTCAGATTGCTCTTAACTGTTCCTTGATTGCGTTGAATCCCTTTATTGTCGAGTGGATGGTTTGCAGTAGTTCCTATCTGGTGATTTGTAACCACTTCGTATTTGCTCCAACCTGAAATCTTGGCATGATGATCGTTGTGAACACAGATGAGGTGAGGCTGAAGAGCCTTTGCTCGTACGGGATTGCATGGAATGCTTCTTCTGATTTGGCAGAAAAGTAATTTTCTCTCTTCCTTCGGGATACCAGTTCCACAGATCTCCTTTTCCTCAGGTGAGCATCTGCTTTTGGGAAACTGTCAATATTCAGGTCATTTTCGGGATCACTAGTGCAGGAACGTGGACGTTCACTCTTGTGCATATGCCTCCCCATTTTTTCGGTAGTCTTATGTATACCTTGGATCCACACGCCCACTAATGATCCATATTTACTGCGGTTCCGTGAGTCATTCCTGGAGCTTCAAAGATTCATCCGCAGTTCTGATTCTCTCCCATCTTACTTGTGCCATTGTTCCTGAAGCACAGTTTTGGGCTTTCCAGTGGCACTATCTCTGGGGGTCCTCCTCTGTCTTCAACCCATGTAGTAATCTTGTGTGTTCCGGCCATAAAGGTTTGCACAACCTCTGTGAGTTCTCTATTGTTTCCTTAGAGGCTCCAAAGACCATCCATTCTCGACAGATCACCACTCCTTCTTCCCATCCATTTGGTGAAATCACTGTTCCCCATATCTGCATTTGGCCTCTGTTCTTCCAATTTTTTGCCTCTTCTTGAGTTTTTCCTTGGACATTCAGCTTTGGGTTCACTTCCCATCTGATTGCTGTTCCTTTAACTCCAGGCTTCTCGTACCTGATCACATGATTTCTTGTATGGGCTATGTTTCTCGTCTTAATGTCCTGTATATAATCATCGTCATCGGGGTAATTTGTCTCGGTTGCCCATATCAATGAGGCATCCCTTCCCATGAACTGTCCTCTGGTGTTGCACATTTCTATGTGTGAAAGACAGTGAGCTGTCGCGACATCAATTTCTACAGCCACAAAGATCTTGGATTTCCCCATGCTGTACGGTAGGAGTGCACAAACGAAGCATTTTCCTTCTGATTTCCTTCTTCCAACTTCCTTCATGTGTTGGTACCAAATGTTGTTTCCTAGATGTGCTGTGCTGTCTAGGTAGTCGTTCAGTTCACTGTTATCTTCATGCAGGCTCCTCTTGATCCTTAGTGTCTTCCTGTAGTTCGCTATGACTACATCTCTAAATGCGTCTGTGTGGCTTTTCCTTGCTGGGGGACTCTCTGGCATTCTGGTCGATGGAGCAGGTTTATTTATCTGCATCGATGTGGTAGGTGGAGGTTTCACAATTCTCTCCTTCTCTTCTTGCATTCTTTTCCTGCCCTCTATAAGTGCCTTTATTAGCCAACAGCCTGTCACCGGCCCAGTGTATGGCTGCATCGTGGGCCTGGTACTTGTTCCTTGTGTTGGAACTTGTGTGATTGTCAGTACGGTTTTATTTTTCAGTTCCTCATGCAGTTTCTTCGCTCTAGCTATAAACGGGAATACATGATCTATTAACATTCGTGTCTTTGCAGTGAATTCTCCTTACAGCTGCTTCTGTCTTTTTAAAGGCTTGTGTTAAGTCTTCTTTCATTGGCTTTTCTCTTGATTCTTCTCAGTTTCTCTCATTGTTTTCTGGGGCTAATTGTTCGGTAGGCAGTCTCATGCTCTTGATTGCCTTCGCTTGAGGTCCTGTGGCCATTGACACATGCCCTGGTTCGTGTGCATTCAGTGTGTGGGTGCGTGTAGTTGCCAGTGCTATGTTTTCATTCATTCCGTGCTGACCCTGTCTCCAGCTCTTCTTTTCATTCAGTGTGTGGGTGCGAGTAGTTGCCAGTGCTATGTTTTCATTCATTGCGTGCTGACCCTGTCTCCAGCTCTTCTTTTCATTCATTACCTCAAGTGTGTATTTGTCACTTTTAATTACATTCATTTTCCGTCCATTTACTCTACCATCGGATTTTCTCGGGACTGGAATAACTATATAGGGTCTTGTGCTTTTGTGGGACCCGTGCATACATCATCAGGTGGGTGAACTGAAATTAGAACGCTTTGTGCACCAAGAAAAAATGCATCTCACTGTTAATGACAGCAAAATAATAATAAACACAATGCATAAATACATGATGGTACGGTACGTGAGGCGGCAGCACTTACTTCCGGAGAAGCGAGGGCGCCCCTCTGCTTGTGGGAGGACCAGGTTACTGTTCTGGGTCCCCATCCCGCTCATAAAAAAATGTCAATGTGTATTCTTTTTTCCCCCAATTCACTTGTTCTCGAACAGTTTGTACCATAAAGTGTCTGGTGCTTCACAAGTGTCCCCCCTCTTGCGGGTGACGATTGTCTCTTGATTCAGGATGCAGTATCCTTGCTAGACTATGGAAAATAGATTAGACTAACACTTCAATAAGTCACTTTTACTGTGTATATTAAAGGTAGTTGAGTTCCCAGTCCACCCCCCGAATCTGTTTCAGTCCTGAGGACATGCTGGACACTGTTCAATGTGAAGAAATGGGAAAAATGGCAATTAAAACAAATGAAGGTGAAGTTCTTGTCTCTGCTCCCTCGATCTGTCCCTCGGCGGAAAGTTTCACTTGAATCTCCTCATGTAATCTCTCTGAAAGTTGGACAGCTCCACTTGAAGCATGATGCCATGGAGGAGTGTTCCCATCTGTGCCACGTTAGCTGGATCTCTGATTAAGGTGAGGACGTTAACCTCAACAGGTCTCCCCACCATTTCTGGAAAGTCAGTTACTAGGCAGAAGAGGACGTTTTGAGCCAGTCGGCTGTCCTCAGGTGATAGGGGCATTTTTCCTGCCTTGCTGGGTTCAGGATTATAGGCTCTTCCCTTGACGTGAACAGTGCTTGCACTTTCCTGATGCGTGGATTGCGACCAGATAACTTATCTTGGTGCACATCTGGCTCAAGAGTGCAGAGTTTGCTGGATCTCGGATGAACGTGAGGGTGTAGGTGGTTCTCCCGACAATTGCTGGGCACTCCTCTATAATGCGAAAGAAAAGCGTATTGATGAGTTCATCTACTATTGCCTGTGGTGGAAGCATTTGTGTCCTAATCACTGTATTCAGGCAGTTCAATGAAGGCTTCCGCAATGACGGTAAGTAGTTGCCGGATTATCTTCTTGTTCGCAGGATCTTGGATAAAGTCTGTGATACTGGTAACCCTCCCTACTAGTGATGGATAGGATTCCAATACTAACTGAAAGTAGGTTAGCATATCCCTTGTGATATTTCTGCTGGGAGACACCATAAGTGCTGCACAACAAAGTCTTGATATTTGATCATTCCAGATTCTGTGTTTAGCTCTTAAGTTAAAAGTCATTGATCAATGTCTGTTAGAGTCTTGTTTCTCAACAATGCTGGAGTGTGGGTTATTTCACAAGTTCGTTTCAACAAAACGGGTAGTGGCTTAAATGCGCAATTTTCTTCTTCACCCTGCAACTAGGATGCACAGAGTGTCCGTTTTATGTCCTTATCCCCCTTTTTGCTTAGAGGAAATGTCCAATTTAAGCCACAATTTGCTCAAGAGTTCTTTGTCTTGGCTTTGCTGCTCATCCATCCTTCTTCCTCATCATGGATCTCATCTGCACGTACTGAGGTTCTTCCCGATTGTCTGTAGTTTCTTCGCAGTGGGGTGCAGCTAGAGGACATTCTCCAATGTAATTGAGAAAAATCCATGCTCTCCTGCCTTGCAGTTTCACAG